>NW_026960607.1:2719375-3021250 GCF_021018805.1 Prinia subflava
TTAGTTTTCAAGGAATCTCAGATACAACACATCTTCCTGCTTTATGCTATTTCTTGCTTTAGTAAGGGAGGACAAAAAGAAAAAGAAAGAAAAGCAAGAAAATAAGATATTGAGGAGATATGTCTTCAAGCTACTTTTTTCATTAGATAGGAAAGTAAAACCCAGAGATTCAGCTACACTGATACTTTGCCTCTGACAAAGGCCAATATCATATGGAAAGCCAAATCAGCATCTGATTTTTCCTGCTTTATTCTCCCTGCTTTCAATATAACCAAAAGATAGAGACATCATATCCAGCTACAGCTGTTATTTATTACTGTGCCTTCGACTGAGCAGTGAGAACTTGCCTATGACAACAAAAGATTCTCACAAAACTAGTCTTTCCCACTCTGATCTCCTCCTGCTTATGAGCCATGGCAAAACAGCTCAAGCTTTCTTTCTACAGTTTCCATTCTTACCAATCTGCTGATCCACGCTCTTTGTACCAAATGAACTGCTGATCATCTCCTTCACCATTCCTTGCCTTGCCATCTTTCAGGTAACCTACCCAATCTAAAAATGTCCCTGGATTAAGCATCTTGTATCAATTGCTGGATACAACCAGCAAGAGTCCATACTGTTCTTTGTGCTATTGTCTTTCTGGGGAATAAATTTACAGGGCAGACAGGATTGGCACCTATTTTTTCTCTAAGGTGTGACATAATGAAAATGTGCTTTTTGGTGCTACCACAGTAATAGGAAAAGCTTTGCAGAAGATACAGAAATATACCTTCAGGATACAATTCAATCTCAACTGCTCCAAAATAAAAAAGAGCATAGTACAGCTAGTGTGGAAGTAGGTCAGAGCAAATTTGACAAATGAAACCTAAATTAAAAAATTGTCCCATAATAGGGGAGAGGGAAAAAAACCCAGAAAAAACAAACAAACCCCAACCCCTTTTTATCTACACCTCCTGCCCTCCCTTAGCTCCCCTACCCCCGCCAATTTCTTAACTCATGTAAGACAACACAATACCTTGTTAAATAAATGACACAATGGGAATCAGAGATTCTATTCCCAGCATTTTAGACCAGACGCTAGTCACTGGAGAAGCAATGAAGTAGGCCGTCCATACTCATGGAGTCATAGAATGGCTCAGGTTGGAAGGGACTTTAAAGGTCATCTAGTTCACACTCCCCTGGCATGGACAGGGACACCTTTCACTAAACCAGATTGCTCAGAGCTCCATCCAACTTGGTCTGCAACATTTCCAGGGATTGGGTATGTGCTCTGGGCAACCTGTTCCAGTGACTCACTACCCTCACAGTAAACAATTTCTTCCTACTAACTAATCTGAACCTGTCCTCTTTCAGTTTAAAGCCATTCCTCCTTGTCCTATCACTATATGCCCTTGAGAAAAGTCCCTGTCCAGCCTTCTTGTAGATGCCCTTTAGATACTGGATGGCTGCAGTTAAATCATCATGGAGCCTTCTCTTCTCCAGGCTGAACAATCCCACTTCCCTCATCCTTTCCTCATAGGAGAGGTGCTTCATCTCTCTAATCAACTTGGTGGCCTCCTCTGGACTCACTACAATGAGTCAATGTCCCTCCTGTGCTGGGGAGCCCAGAACTGGCTGCAGCACTCCAGGTGGAGTCACATGAGAGTAGCGTAGAGGGGCTTCCATCTAGCTAAAGAAAAGGATGGGCATTAGCATTTCTATAATTGCTTCAGTTCAGGACAGGGAAGCTTGTGCTTTCTTGTTTCTATTTGGCTTTTCTCTTTGATTAGCATTGACACTAAAAGCAATAGTGTTAGCATCTTTGTTCAGAAAAATGACCTTTAGGCTTTGTGCTTTACTGGTTTAGTCTTTCTTCTTTTCTGTGTTTGGCACATGCATAGATGTTGTTTGGTTCAGTTAAGTTCCTTTAGGAAGTAGTGTGTTTCCAGCAGATCCTTGGTGACTGAGCAGACATTTTTATTCCTCTCCTCACTACCTTGAAGTTATGTACAAACACATCTAAACTTCAGCTAGTACTTACCACTTGGTAAAGATGCTGTTAAAATGGAAATATCCCTAGCAAGAAGAGGGAAAGGCAGTTCAATCTTAATGGCTTGCAATGGCTGTTGCCTGTGTTTTAAAACAAAGCTAATGAGAAACTAAAGAACAAACTGTGGTAAGAGATCAAAAGAACACCAAATAAAGCTGATAATGAACAACCTGCAAAATAATTACGGAAAACAAAAAAACCTGTGGAAATGGAACAGGAGAATTGGTCATTTTTTGATGTAAAAGGTATTGACATAGCAGACCTTCAAATGTTTATCTTCCTTCTTGGGGTGTGGGCAGTACAAGTCACTGAGTTACTTCCTACCAAGTGTGATAAGATTAAAACACTGGGGAAATTTAGAAAGGAAATTATAGACAATATACAGAGAATGACCTTTATTCAGGATACTTTTTTTTTCATTGCATGCCCCTTACCAGTAGGAAAAAATTAGCATCCTACCCAGAGAAATAGGAACTAAGTGTGGAAAAGATTTTGATGAGTTTTGGAGCTGACTTTTCTTGTCTCATATGGTAAAGAACCCACGAACTTCCTTTCTTATTACGTAAAAGAAAGATCACACAGGTCGGAAATCATTGTTGCCGTGCAATGTTGTAGTGTAAATTTTGGGGGGGGGGGAATCGGGGAGGGTTCCCCGGGAGCCCCCCGGGCTCTAGGGTCACGGGTGTTCGCGTGCTGGCAGGCAAAGAGACTTCAGACGGCTGCTGAGGTGCTGATGAGATGAGGGTTTATTCACTGAGGGAGAGGGGAAGGGAAGGGGGGAGAGGGAGAAGGGGAGAGGGAAGGGGAGAGAGCAGTCTCTGGAGACCACCAGGGCAAAAGAGAAGGAGCCCTCCCCGTTTGCACCCTTAACACAGAGGTTCAAGGTGGGTGCGCTAAGATTCTACAGCCAATAGAGTTACAGATACACGATACTGCAGGGAGGGTATAGACTTGGGATAAACCATACATTTTCCAGGGGTGAACCAGAATATACCATTTCAATAAAATGCAATCCCACAGTGCAAGATATGGGAAGATAAACTCTCAAATCTAGGCTCTGTTCAGCTGCTGTGCAAAGCAACTTCCAAAAGGCTTCAAAAATTAAAAAAAAAAAATTGATTTTTAATTTTTTTAACAGAATGGTTTTTGTATTGAATTAATGCCTTAAACTCTTTAATTTGCAATCCTGTAATCCTAGATTACAGGGAAGTAGACCTCCAACATAATCATATGTCAAGATGTGGGGTTTTTTTCCTTCTGGTTTGAGAAGCTATTATTATTGTTACTTGCCAGAAGAAGCCTAAAGCAGGAAAAATATTTGACAGTCATGGTTATTTACATGATCACAGCACTGAAGGGCAGTATGAGTGGACTGTGTAACTTTATTTTCTTTTTGTTCCCAACAGTACAAATCCAACTGTTCTGCTTTGATCAAATGCTGTTGGTTCAGGTAATGATTTAACATAACAAGGTTGGAAGCCCTTGATGTTTATTTATTTCATAAAAATAGAGCTTGTTTCCAGTTTGCCTTCCTCCATAACTGGCATTTTATCACCTATCACCTGGGCAAATTACATGGTATAAAAGTTGAAAAATACTGTGAAAGAAGACTGTGGTAGATGCCTGGACCTTTGCAGGCAACACTTCTGGGAGAAGTGGGATATACAGTCCTTGGGCAGGGTATTATGGTATAGCTGACTTCTGACTGGTTGGTTTTAATTGGCTGGGTCATCTGAGCACATTATGGTTACTAAATCCACATTTTACAATCTCCTTAGTAGCATTGCTCATCTGTTTTACCCTTTCACAAATGGAAAAGTAGGAGAGAATTCACCCCAGGGAAGAGAAGATGCTGGTGGAGAGGAAGGGCATCCACGTTCAAAGTGTTTAAGACACATCCTCTCACTACCAAAAATATCTTCCTCTTGTTGTTGAGTGACTCCTAATGTTGGAATGGACAAGAAGGGAATGGAACAAATCAAAAATTTGGAGTTTGTGTGGCGGAGAGGCAAACTGGGACATTTGTAGGTAGCTTTTTCAGCAGACTAGGTAAAACATAACGAATGCACTAAAAAAAGGCAATCATTTAGAAGCATGTGGTTAGCATTGCCAATATAAAAAGAGTTGAAAAGAAATGTCTAGATATATCAGACTGGAATTTCTAAAGTGCACATAAAAGAAAACTGATATTTCAATAGAAACTAAAATAATTGCCTCTGTATTTGATTCCTGTCATCCTTCAAAGCTGCAAAGTGGTAAGAAATTACAGTATTAGTGTTCCCACTAACACTGAATGAAAGCTGACTGTTTCTAAGGAGAGATATCCACTACAGTAATATTGCTGTAAGGTAAGCAGTTGGAACTACATTTGTAGAATTTATAATCCAGATTCAAACAACCCAAATCCTTTCAGTGTTCCATTTCTATGTTCATATTTTAGTATCTTTGATGCTTATATTATTTTTATTTTATGGGCTTAAGGGAATGCCTGCTCTAGTTGGAATGCTTTCAGGGAACAAAGTTTTATTTTTAGATCAAGTGAATCTGACTCAGATAAAATCTGGACTTTAAGTTGGCAATTACATAGTTTCAAGCAATGAATAGCACATCTGAGGAGAGAGATGAGTTTTTTATTTCACTAGTTATTAGATATGCAGAGTTGTGTCAGTATGCACAGCGTATCTTGCTTATATTGTCATGTTAGTTTGTAGAAAATTTCAATAGATAGAAAGCATTAAAATAGGCAAAATATTAGTGTTTTGTGCTTAACAAGAGCATAACTAATAGCATGTTGATTTAAGTAACTCAGCAAGATTTTGTTAGTGGAGGAAAAGGAAGTGAAGACTTGTGCCCATTTATGCAAAGGAGTGTGGTATTTTAGCCATTCTGGACAGCATTTAGCACTAACCCTGACTGCACCTAGGAGGAACATCTGTTACGTGGTTCCATTGCACGTGTGCCAGTATTTCTGCTTTTCCACAAACTATCTGAAAGTAGGAAGAAAATAAAAAAAGTCTGTCTAATTCTCAACCTCATAGTTGAATTATTTTAAAACTTGACTTATTAATGGAACTCTTGGGATGTGACAAGTGATGTTTACTGGGAGAAAATGGTGATGTTCTCCTCCACATAATTTGTTCACTCACGTTTGAGTGTCAGTAGGAGTGAGTGGTCATGAGTTACAATGAGCAAAGTGCACAAATGGTTCAGTGAAGTGTTGCTAGCTGATGTGTTCTACGGCACTGAGGGCTTCTGTTGGAGAAAACTCTAGACTTAAATACTATTGGATTACTTAAAATTTCTGTTTCTAAACTAAAGGAATGTAAATAGAATTAATAATGTTTCTTCCTGCTAAAATATTATTTAGAAGAAACAATGACTTGTTCCTCTAGTTTCCTTGGTTTAAAATTTGTATTTTCAGGAATTAATGAACCATTTTTGTTCTTTCAATTGTATTTTTTTTTAAGAGTACAACATGTGGTATCAACGTTCCAGTTTCTTAGAGTAAATAAGGAGAGGATGACATCACTAATATCAGTGCTTCAAAAAGATGAGCTTTATTTTTGTGAAGGAAGAAGTATTATTATCAAGATTTACTCTTCCTTTTATATATTTATATATATAAAATGTAAAGTCTTCTTGGCTATTAGGCCTTCTGTGTGGTGAGATGCATTTCTTTTAGCTAATTAATATGCTTAAAGTAACGCTTTATGCTGTGTACTCAGAAGATTTTTTTTTTCATATTAAGAAATTGAGCAATAAACCCTTTTTTTCCTATTTCCGTATAGAACTTGCTTAACGATCACAAGACGGTAAAATAACTGCTTGCAATGGGCATGAATTTGTTTTAAAAAAAAGGCAGACATATAAAACCTGGGTAGAGTCTGTAAGACAAGAGGTCATCTCATTTTGAAGAGGAGACCATTAAATTTAGAAATTAATCTAACAAGGTTAAAAAAGCTTTCGTGAGATCTGGAGGCTGGTCAGCACCTGTCTCAGTGTTAGCATTGTAATAGAGCAATAGGACCTTGTCTTCCAGACAAGTTATATTCCTGGTATAGTATCATGCTATGCTGAAAAATATGTATTCTCGCCAGTGCAGACACTCAGATTTAAAGCAGCATGAATACCTTTCTTTTTAGCCCCCATAAATCACAAGAAATTCTCTCAGATGTTGGAAGGGATCTTGAAGCAATTTTGTATCTGCAGTCCAATCAGATAATGCTACTCTCTAAGGGGTACAATGAACACAGAGAAGAAAATATTAATATCACAGCTCACCCCAGAGGTGACTGCATTTCAATTTGATAAATGGTTTATTATCATCATCATCTTATCTGTCAAGCTTTGATTATTTTTTGGAGACTTCGGGAAGAATAAATCTCTATAGACATTGCTTGTTGTCATTTACAGCAGTATGCCAAATGGTGTATGCTCTATTAGACATAGCCAAAAAAGACTAATTATTGTATTTTGTTGTGGGGGGAAATAATTTTTTTTTCTTAATTGTTTTTTCTTCGTGTGCTTGTTTTAATGTGGTGATTCCAGAACAGCAGTATGGTATTCCTGCAACAATGCCTAACCTTTCCCAGCCCAACGTGCCTGCATCAGCCTCCATTGTCATCAGAGCAGATTAGTGAACTTGCATCACCTTAAAATGACTAACAGCTCAATCAGCCTCAGAGTTCTGTTGTTGAGAAAGTTTGATAAATGTTGAGATTAAACACTGAATGAACATTTTATTTTTCCATCACACAATTTAGAGTTAACTGCAGTTTTAATACATAGATTTGTTCAAATACAGCCAGGGCTGTGCAAAATTTTCAAGTCCTTAGAGATAATTTGAAAATGATGCCCAAGAAATCTTTAGCCTTGAACAGCGGTAAACTGACATTTGAATGTAGCATAACACTTTCCTCTAAACTGATTCAGTGGGTTTTTTGTCTCCATGCATGTACACACACAAATACGTAAATACGTAAATCTAACTTTTTTTTTTTTTTTTTTTTTTTTTTTGTCTGTTGCTATGATTTGGCAATTGTACTGACCAAAAGGAATGTGTTTTAGGAGGTATAATGCTTCACAATGCACTTTCATCCTTCCAGTGAAGTATGCTGTGTGAGTATCTATAAGAAAGAAGATGCTGTGGCACTTGCTTTACTGAAAGTATTGGTTGTGTTGGTTGAACTAAGTTAATTTAAAAATGAGGCTTTAAACTATATAAGGAAAACATATTCATCATTTCAAGGCCAGATGTCTTCTGCAGTTTTTCCAAAATGAACATCCTCTTAATACAACAAATTTTGGAAATTTTGCCTAAAATTGAAGCAGAAGCTTAAACCTGTGCTATATAGTAGCTATTCATCAAGTTTGTGATTCATTTTTGAACTGTTCTAAATGTAGTTTGTGCCAGTGTTGGTACCTCTAACTTTGCTTTAGACATTTTGAGGAAAATGGCTGTATGTACACTTAAGGATGGGTACAGTTGGCACAGTAATGCCCAGTCCTCATTCCCTGGTAAACCTGGAAAGGAAGGACTGCAGGGAGGCGCACAGAAACTTGCTGCTCTTTCACGTCTGGATTTTCTGCTGTAGGAAACTAAAGTACATCTCTTATCCTGGCATGTAGCTGGCCCGTAGTGAGGGTATGTGCTCAAGCACTGGGGCTGAGATGTAGCTGGTAAAACTCCAGGCTCTAAATTAGTGATCTTTTACAAGATCAGCCAAATTGCTTGACAAGACTTAAAAATAATACTTGAGACTTATCTCTGAATATTTCTGTCAACCAAAAAAATTAAGCTAAACCTTTAAATACCTATCATATACTTTACAAAACACTAGAAAAGGTAATGTTCTGTTTTATTTGAATGTAATACCACAATGCCTCACAAGGGACTCTAATGCTATTTCCTTACAGTTCCAGGTCAAATAAAAAAAAGTCCATATGTCATGTTCTTTCTCTTGAAACTACTTCTTTCACTGTTTGCTTTCCTGGTGCTCTTGTCTAAGCTGTTAAATTGTTGTTTAATTAATTAATTCCAGCTCACTTAATATAAAAGCTCATATAGAAGTTGGCAGATATGGCAGGAACGTCCATACATCTTCTCTTCCTCAAATTTCTCAGGAATTCAAGTCAGTTTCCTTGTCTTGAATAAGCTTGAAAATAAACTATTGAAAATTATGACAATTCATTTATCACAAACTTTTCCTATTTTTTTTTTTTCAGCTTTACAGGGGCTTTTTATAGATATTTGAAAATGACACAATTTTGCCAAGCAACACTACCTCCTCTTAAAAAGTAACAAATAAGTTCCTTACCTATGCAGGATGATAGCATTAGGGCATAATGAAAGGTATCTGGAATTAGGGCCTTTCTCATATATAGTAACAAACTACTTGGCAGGTAGAAGAGCTGTTGTGAATAAGACAGGTATAAAGCCTCTTTCTGGAAGAGTTGTTTTGGTTTTTTTTAGAATCTGTTTGTCTATTGTATCATAGGCTGGTTAGGCTTTGCCTCTTTGGTCTGATATGAGAGAGAAGGAAATGCACACCCATTTGGAATATGTCTCATTCTGACTACCTTGGACTACTATCTTTTACACTAAATTACCAAAGGTGCTTGCTTGTGCGATTTCTTATAAGCTGGAACCTTGAATTATATGCATCCTGGTAGTTTCTTCACAGTAGATCAGTTTCTGGCAGATAAATATTTTGCCTGTCTTGGAAGAAAATTTTGAAAGTTTTCTGTTCTTGTTCTTTTTATTCTATTATATTAAATTTATTGGAAATGGCTTTTCACTTCCTGGTGATTTCTTGTCACAGAAGCCATAGCAAGAGATTTGGACGAATATGGCAGAACAAGTAAAGCTTCATTTCAATAGCTTTTTGTAGTACTCTAAAAATTTCCCTGCCACGTCTTCTTGATTTGTAGTAAGATTGGTTCAGTATAATGGATTTGAAGAAGTTTTGAAAGTCTCTGAATTTTAAATGTTTCCGATGAATGTATACGTGATGTGTTTCAAACTGTAATCCAACTCCCATTGAAGTCCATGGCAATGCTGCCATCAATTCCTACGGTGCAGAAGTGGACTTAAAATGAGCTATCAGATGTTTCACTTATCTAAATTGTCACAGCTTGAAAACTGTAGTAAAGGACTGGTGGGGTTGTGGAATGACTGGAGGGTCTGTAAATGTAATCAAAGAGACCAGATAGTGTTTGAGAAGCTGTTTCATCTCAATCTCTCATCTATGGAAACCTGATAGAATTTGTTTAGTACATTCTGGCATACAGAAATGCACAGTCAAATGCAGTATTTAGATTGGCTCTTCAGAACAAAAGCAGACAGATGAATCGTTTTACAGTTAAGCAGCTACAATTCAGCAGTTTTAAGTTCTTCACATTCTGTCACAAAACTCCTCAGGAAAAAGTCTCATTTGTAAACCATATCTAACTGGTTTTCTTATCTGTACAATTATAGAAGCATATATTTGTCTAGAGACTGAAAATACATGCTCTAATATTTATGGAGTGTTACAAATGAATGAAGACTATATCCTATGATATCTGGTTTAGTATAAAAATATTTTTCATATATTTAATCCTAATTTGTTGTTCAGAATTTCCAAGAATTATATAACAACTGATCTCAAATGGTGGCTGTTGTGAGGTTTTTTGTTTTTCCTTTTTTTTTGTTTTTTTCCATGAGTTTCTCTCAGCTTCTAAAATCCATTGTGACTAAATGCACTGAAAGGTTCACTAATCAACAAAAAAATGGATATTCTTTAAAAAAATCAGACAAAATATGGAACAAATTATCACCGCGAGCCTAGCTGATAAGGACACACTCAGGAGACAGAGGTCTGGGTTCATGAGCAGCAGGGCAGGAGAACTTGCCCCTTATTTATTCTTCCTATTATATACTTCTAGCAAGGTGACCCACATGCAGCGAAGGATGCGGCGGGGCGGGGCGGGCCGCAGTGGCAGGCAGCGGGGGCGTGGGCAGCGCCGCGTCCGCGACGGTGGCGGGCGGTGCCGGGGTGGACCACGCGGGCGGCAAGCCGCACGCTCCCAGCGGGCTGAGAGGGGAGGGGCCGGGCTGTGGCACCGTAGCAGCGGCGGGGCAGGCCGACGGCGGGGGTGGCGGGGGGGGACAGCAGCCACTGCAAGCGGCGGTGGAGACCCCGCTCTCGGCCGGGCTCGCGAGGGGCGGGGGGCAGTGCCGATGGAGCGGGGGCGGCGGCCAAGCCTCACCGGCTCCCCCCGTGCCCAGCGACCCGGGAAAAGGACCCAAAAAAACCTCGCAGCCTTTCCAAAAACCCCGCTGGCCAGGTCCAACCCCCGATATGGGGGTGGGGGTCTCCTGCTCATCCCCTGCGTCAAAGCATTCATCGTCGGAAGCGATGGAACTGGCAGAGGAACCAGTTCTGCTGTCTGTCAAAAACCCAGAGTCTGCTTCCCAGTCTTCTCCAGTCTCTTTTGGAAGCAAGAAGACTGTCGTCCAGGTCCCTAAGAGAATTCCTGTATTATAATCTCCATCCAGGATGGATGAAAAAAGGCTTTTCCCCAGGGCTTTCCATGGGTTGATCGAGAGTGCTTTTTCAGCACTATAAAAAATTCCATATGTCTTTCCCCGAGCATAAAGTTCTCTTACGTGAATCTTGGCTAGGTCAGCATCACGGGACATCAGAAATGATTGCAGAAATTCCATTAGGAGTCATTCTTCTGAGAACATCGTGGGTTACTTCTGCAGCTGTGGAAGACAGATTTTTTCTTCTTTTTTCCTTGTCTCATGAGCTTGCAACTTGACCACGTGGGGGCGCCAGATATCACTGCGAGCCTAGCTGATAAGGACACACTCAGGAGACAAAGGTCTGGGTTCATGAGCAGCAGGGCAGGAGAAGTTGCCCCTTGTTTATTCTTCCTATTATATACTTCTAGCAAGGTGACCATGGATTGGAGAGTTGACAGTCCCACCTCTCACCATATTGGTCAAGGGGACTGTCACACAGTTTTGTTTGTCCCAGCATGGAATGTGAAAACAATGGCTATGTTTATAGAACATAGCTGGTGTTTATATGAAAAGAGTGTGAGAAGGTACAAACCTTCTACTTAATATGAAACACTTAGTTATCTAGGAGAATCTCATGGCAACAACAAATTTTAGTAATGTTAGGTATATTTGCTAGGTCAGTAAATAAAGTATGAAAGAAGTGTGATTTCATCATCTTTTGAAAGACTTAGAGACTTTAATGATGGAAGAGCTAATATGTGTATTGTGCATATTACCACAAGCTGTCAGCAAGTCATCTGCAGCAAGGTGGGAAGAGTTGCAGTGTATATGACATAGAAATGATCTTGTGATTGCCCAATGTTCTAAGCAAAAGATAGCTTTGACTTCACAGGTAAGCTCATAATATTTTCTTTGAATTTTGCCATTCTAAAAAGCAACGAACCAGTACAACAGTAATAATCAAAGCTTGGCCAGTTCACAGCATGTCTCTTCAACTGAATTGTGGTGAACTTAAAAGTTGCTGCTGTTATAGAAATTTTTTTTAATTTATCATAATATAGATGTCAGTGAATGAATTATCGAGATTATTATTCAGCATCTTCCGGATTTGCCATATATTCTTTTCTGTTACTGAGTCAAATGTATTGCATGTGATTGATTGTGTTGACTTACAGCATTTGCCCTATGTTTGTAATAACAGTTTTGTAAAATGATGAATAAATTATCTTTCTCCCCCTTTTTCCTTAGTTCTGAGCTATCAGCCTAAATTTCCTTCACACTTTGTGTCCTTCACCCAGATATGATTTTTCACAGTTATTCTAGCAGCAGTTCACTTCTCAGACTACCTTTCTTCTTGCTATCCTGTCCACTGTTGATTTAAAATGTTGACTGACAAAATTAAGTTCTTAAATTAGGATTGCTTTGTGTAGAAAATATTTCCTAGTAAAACTCTGCTATGGAAAAGTTAAAATTCTAGGAGCACCTGTATTTCTTAGGGGAACTATATATTTTAGGGCTTTTGTTTGGTTTTTAGCATTGATGAATTGGTTGCAAAATGAAAGGAGTACACAGAACAATAATTTTTAAATACTAGTCGTATATTTATGCCTGTAGTAGCAGGTACTGAACAAGATCTGTTTACTCACCTTAGCATGTAACATTTGTCCTATGAGCTAAGTTCCTGTGGCCAAGCAAAAAAGAGGAAGAAAAAATATTTCTCCTGAGTTTTTCAACTTTCCACCAGCCCTAATAAATGCTAATTGTAGTTTATAGGAGAAAACTTGTCTGAAAAATCCAGAATTTTTTATTATTCGGGTATTTTTCATATGTGAAAGAACACCCAATGCTTCTGGAGACGATTCTGTGTAAACTATTTGGTAGGATATTGAATGATGTAGGAAATAATCTAGAAAAGCAGTAACTTGAGCTTTTAACTGCTCATGAAGCTGCAGAGGGAAGTAACTGATAAGAATTAGACTTTTAAATAAATGACCAAGAAATTGTGAAATCATGGGACAGTATATATGAGAATCTGATAACATACTGTATGAGAAAGGTCATACAAGGAAACTATTTTATCAAGTTGAAAAGTTTGAAAGTTATAGTGGTTTACTTATGACACTGATAAAGGAAAAGCAAGAGGAAATATGGGCCTCAAATTTAGGTCAGCCAGCTGAAGGAAAATTGGCATTGATTCCTTAAAGGATGGAATCTGTAAGGTTGTCCTTAAGGCAATGCTTTACAGATTTCTTGTCACTGGGTGAAAAAAATGCCAGAAAACAATGCCAACAACTCCCCCAAAAGGAAACTGATGAAATCATCAGTGTGTTCTGATCTTGCGTTCTTAGTAGTAGTATCAGGTACATCTAAGCATAGAATATGACTTACAAAGTTACATACAAGTAGCCTTTCTTGTTTTTTGTTTGTTTACAACTGTCATGAAGCAGTTCTAAGCATGCTGGGTAACAGTCTGAATTTGAGTGACTGCAATGCCGTCATGGGACAAAACCTGGACAGTAGGATTAACCTAAAGTTTTGGAAAAATTAGATGTACATTGATACTTTATTCTGGATAATGTCAAAGTAACTAACAACTAAGTGGTTCTAGATAGCTTTTGCCTTTTTTTTTTTTTCCGAGTATGTGTCCATATTCTTAAAGTAATGTTTAACAGTGTTGGAAACTCACTTGATATGTGTTACTGTAAAATCCAGGACAGCAGAATTCTATGGCAGAAGTAAAGAAGAAAATTATTATGGAACATAGGGACACACTTCTTCAGCCTGTTTTTACCATTAGTAATACTGAACTGGGCAGATGCAACAGTAAAACATTAATGAGGTAATTGATATATTGTTACAACGTTCATGCACACATATGTATGTAAAAATATGTGTAAGTGTAGATATCTCTCAGCCCCTGGACACTTGCGTGTCTGTATATTATATCTCTTCTAGCTTTTCTTTGCATGATAATGCTACTCAAAATATCTTCTAATATATCTGCTAAGTTATGAATGTACTCTATCAATGACTCTCATGGGCTATTTAATCTGTTTTAGCAGACCAAAATAATTTGAATGCTTGTCCGAGAGAAAAATCAAGTTTATCTTAAAACTTGCATTTCCAATTGCTAATCAAAACTGTAGTCTGTCCCAAAGGCTGTTGAAATGAATATAAGTTTGGGCGTTTTTTCTCCAAATTTACTTTTGAATCTGACCTATGTGGAGTCTACACTTTGGCATGAGAAATCTATTTGTGCAAACAAGGAGAGAGAAGGTGGAAACAGCTTGCCTCTGAGTCATGGGATTTTGACTCTCAGAAGTAAAATGTTATGTTAATAACCTGGTCCAGGACAACAAGAGGTGAAAACTAGAAATTACTTATTGTGTAGAGTAAAAGTGTCCTCACTGTCAGCTCATAAGTTCACAAGTAAATTGTATTTTGTGCTGGCACAGTTTTAAAAAAACCCAACAAACATATCATCACTATGTCTCCATGAGTAAGTTGATTCCTTATAGCAGCTTCCAGTTAAAAGTACACGGTGTCTGGATGAGGCTTACAGTATTTGCAGATATTCTGTCTCCAGCCACTCTACTGTTAAGAATGACATGACTTTTAAATTTTGTTTAATGACTAATTCTTAAATTTACTGTATCCTTTCAATTTTAATGACACTATTACTTCTGTTTAACTAAAAATAGTCATTTAACACAACCGATTATATAAACAGCAGCAGAGAACCTAGTCTTTCAAAACCCGTTTTGTGTGTACACAAACATTTTTATGTTGTGTGTATATATATGTTTTGTATTTGATACATATGCATGTGTTCATGTGTGTTATGTTTTAAATTAATGCAATATTTTCATAGCATTTTTTTTGCATGCAGCAAAGTTTGTCCCTAGTGATCAGCTGCTATGCTAACTAAAACTGGTTATCTAATTAAAATGATCTCAAATTTGAAGTTTTTCTTGAGAATATTTATGAATGCCTTGGTCTTAAATACAGAGATATATTTTCCCTATAGCAAGTGTTCTACATTGATAATGAGTATAGTGGAAGGAAGAATATAGTTTTCTGAGGGTGTTTTGGTGCCTTTCTGCTGGGTCCTTTTAATATTTGTTTGCAGTTGTGTGTTTTGGGTTTGGCCAATGGCAAATCTCTAAGCAACAGCTACTTTGGGAGAAAAACCCCCCATTTTTACTATTGAACATGATGATATATTGTGGATGCATGGCTGGAAAAGAAGGGACATGTGCACAATCCTGCTTTTAGCCTAAAGGATGAGTAGAAGCTGAAACGTCCTTGAACCGTTCCTTAGATGGCATAAGGAGGAAGTAAAGTTTGTAACAATAGCTGTAACAGGATGCTAGACAGGATGCATTGACCATAAGTTGGGGAAGATTTGCAGCATTTAGCCTCGTGGACAGAGCTTCTGAACCAATTATATATAATGCAAGGACACATGAACACTATGGTTTAACCAATGATGTTCAGAGTTAGGTGCATGATATGCTTAGCACAGTATAAATGTACGTCAAATAGCTGAATAAATGAGCAAGATTTTTAACTCATATTGAGTGCTGTCTTGACTCTGGCTGATTCCCCAGCCAACAATATATGGCATGAATCCTCTTTTGGCCAGTTTGAGCCAGCTGCACCAGCTGTGTACCCTCCCTAAAGAATTAGGGACTCTGAGAATGGAGTTTGGAGACAGAGCAACGCAGGTCCGATCAATATGGTTATAACATAGGTTCTCCTCTTTATTCACGAGATGGCTGGTTATATACAGTAAGAATAGTTTACAGTAACAGGTGCATTTCTGTTGGCAGTGAGCGTGAACAAAAATGTAAGCTATTACAGTTTAAGGCAGCAACCGTATTTCCATCTTAACTATCTCAGCTAAAGCATGTACACACCTTAAGTGACTTTCTAACTGCGCCACAGGTTTATCTACCTCTAGGCAGGCCAAAATCTGAGGCCTAGTTTGGGATAGCTCAACCTTTATTCTATAAGTCATCCTGCTCTTGCTACAAATTGCCCGTTTTTCTTTTGAGCTATCCAAACTGTGTCTGTGGCACGGCTGGCTACTTTTGCATACACTGTTACAAGCAAGCACTACTTGATTCGCCCAGAAAAACTCCAAGATCCCAGCCATTAAAAGCAAAAAGATAAAAGCACAGTATTCAGTCTTTGCCATTCATCTATACACGTTTTAAATTTAAAGTCTCAAAATCGTCTGTGGTCTCTTCTTCACTGCCTGGTGATGTATCACGACTGCAGGCTCCTCTGTTGTTACTGGGATAGTCGACGTTGCTTTCTGTCAACGCAGCTGCAATGATGTGTCCTTGTTGCTCTATAGCATTTTGCATAGCTGTGGTGAATGCTGCTGTCTCGTCTTGTTCAGCTCTGGCAGCTTTTACTAGCATCTTATTGACTCTACAGCTTTGAAGAAGGTAAGTTAAAACAGTTCTGGTATGTGAGTTGGTATTCTCATAGGCAAGGGAACGAAATAGATGTTCTTGCATACCAATGAAAGCAAAATGTAATTATCAAATCATTTTTGCCATTACCTCAGAGACTGAAAACTGCTGAAACACTTTCTTTTAGTGAAGATCCTGATACCTTTTCCCAGGCAAGGATACCAGGTTTCACCTCAAAGTTGAGTCAGCTGTTATATTCATAAGATCAAATTGCTAAATCAAAATAACTTGCCTATTATTTTTTGGAGCAGAAACCTCTGGGCTTTGTTGGCAAACAACATCTGTCCAAGTTAAAATCAGTCTGGCCAGGACTCAAACTTTAAGTTGGAGTGATGATCTTTAATATATCTTTTAAGTATAACTTCTAATAACAATAAACATAAAATGCCTAAAATACAGCAAACTGTTATAATATCTTTACACAAAAAAAAGTACTTAAAATGAAACTTAAGAAAAATTTCTGACTTGCACTTCATAATACAATTACATTTTTTAACAACAGCATTTACAAAATGCTTAAATGGCTGAAAAACAAATAGAAAAATTCAAAATGACAAATGCTTTTTTGAAAAACCTTATCATACTATATAATCAATATATCAATACTTAACATGTCAACAAATTGTATTTCAACTCTCATACACTTATGAATTCAAAATGAAACAAAAGACTAAAACAATTCACAACTAACAATAAAATCAAAGATCTAAACAATTGCATCTTCTCTTTAAATCTTATTTATCAATGTTCTGTCATCATCATTTCAAATGAAACTGTTTCATTTTCGAAGAAAAATAACTAAACTTTGCAAATCAAACATACTTTTTATAAATTGTAAATCACCTTTTAAATCAACTAACACTTAAATCTAACATAAATCTTAATAAAAAATTTTACAACTTACAGTAACCTTATAAAATCTATATGCAGCAAATCAATAAAATATAAATTCATTACTAATTAAACTTCTTGAAACTTAAATATAAACTTAACTTAAACACATCAGGGCCCAAATCTTAACAATAAACTTTAAAATTATATATTTAGCAATATGTAACTCAAACTCAAACTAAACCACACAAAAATTAATCTTAACAACATCAAAATATAGAAACATAACTCAACCTTACACACAATGAATAACTCTGGCTAAAAGCTCATTTTCATTTCATTTTCTATTTTATCTTCTTTATGATAGGATGTCCCTTTCTCACACTGTGTTTCTCACACAATGATTGACTGCTCCACAACAGAGGGACGAATGATTGTATTTTCTTCTTCTGGTCTTTTCTTACAATGTCCACATGCTGTTCTGTTGAAACACTTGTTGAAGTGCTGTGAGAATTCCTTCGCTTTGGGCTTGGAGGATCTTATCAAGTTGAAATATGTCTGCTTTGCTGTATGTTTTCACTATCTTTGCTTAACAATCCTGGAAGCTCTTCAGGCATTGGCATAACATAAGGTCGAGTCACAAAGACTTGATTGCTTTCAAAGATGATACTGACAGGTTCTGCACTTATTGAGGGGACACTCATGCTGCCCACCCTCACCGCGTGGGGGTAGGGAGAGTGTAGAGGCCAATTAGTTGGCCAATGTAGTTGATTTATGGTAGAAGTGTTCACGCTCGTGTCAAAAAGTAGTGATAGGGTGACAGATTGCGTTGATCCATACTGCGGGGGCGCAGGGGCTTTAGATCGAGCCGGGTCTGAGTTCACAAAGGCTGACATGGGCGCAGCCATGTTTGTTTTGATCACATGTGCTGATGATGTCAGCTCTTTTTCTGGTGAGGAGAAATCTAACACCACCCCGCTCTCAGCACCGTCCTGAACTCTGCCTCCTTGCTGCATCACTTGTGCCCGCCCTCCTCCGCCTTTGGCCCCGCCTGCCTCCTTGTCTTTCACTCCACTCCTTGAGTCTGGTGGCCAAGACACTTCCTGTTTGCTCTCAGTCTCTCCGGGCAGTGATGAAGGCATTTCTTCCCTCGGACCATGCAGTACGCTGCATCCACCATTCCACGCAGAGAGGGGCAAAGCGGAGCTGCGTTCTCACTTACGGAATGCATGGAATTTATACTGAAGAACCTGGCTACCTTAGATGATTTCTTTTGTTCTTTTATCTCGGAGAGGAAAACTCCAGAGTCAGAGGGACAAAGAGTCGTTCTCTCTAAAGCTAAAATTGCAGCTTTGCATTTTTCCAAATCACGCCTAATTCTGAGCAAATCTTTGCTTCTTTCCCTTGCGAAACAACAGAGTCCCATAATAATTCACTTATTTCCTTCCATCCTGCTTCACTAAAACGAAGCGATGGCTGATTTAACTTTTTGTTCTTCCAAACCCATAGGGTTTACTGTCTCATATTAGTTTCTTTGATCTTTTTGCCCCTTTTTGAGGCAATAGTTGCTAAACCTTCTCCATGCTTTTAAAATCCTTTGTCTCTTTCGCGTCAGTTGCTTACCTCTTTCTTCCACCACGTGTTGCTGTTCCCCTCGGGGTGAAATCAGGCGACAAGCGTTCTCCAACCCCAGCCCTGTGAGCTCAGGATATGTCCAAGCATCAGGGACTTGCTCCGCGTTTAGGCGAAATCCGTGCTTAGATGAAAAGTTTAAAAGCCAAAATAAAATCAGCATTTAAGCTCCACATTTAAGTGTAATAAAACCAAATAAAATCTGTATCAAAACGTCCAAGTATCTGCATCAAAGCAAAAAATAAAAAGAAAAACAAGTCCCTGTTTGGGCACCAGATGAAGGCTGGGACTCAATCTTGAGGTTGGAGACAGAGCAACGCAGGTCCGATCAATATGGTTATAACATACGTTCTCCCCTTTATTCACGAGATGGCTGGTTATATACAGTAAGAATAGTTTACAGTAACAGGTGCATTTCTGTTGGCAGTGAGCGTGAACAAAAATGTAAGCTATTACAGTTTAAGGCAGCAACCGTATTTCCATCTTAACTATCTCAGCTAAAGCATGTACACACCTTAAGTGACTTTCTAACTGCGCCACAGGTTTATCTACTTCTAGGCAGGCCAGAATCTGAGGCCTAGTTTGGGATAGCTCAACCTTTATTCTATAAGTCATCCTGCTCTTGCTACACCTCCCAAATTCTTGCCCACCCCCAGCCTACTTGCTGGCAGAGACTCACTAAGGAACTGAGAAAGTTTTGAGTCATGCAAGAACTGCTTCTCAATAGCCAGAGCTTCAGTGTAACCCACTCTGTTTTAGCCACAAATCCAAAACATTGTTCCACCAGGGCTCCTATGAAGAAAATGAACTTCATCCCAGACTGACCCAGTGCAGCCCTCTTCTTTTCTTACCCACTATGGGTATGTGTAATGATCATTTCTTCTTAGCATTTCCTTGTTAATTATTTTCTCTCAAGTAGTTTTTCATATCTAGAAATACATTTTGAATGTTGTCTTTCTTTCTGAATTATTTTTTGCTTGTAAATTTCATTCTCAAATAGACTGACCTGAATAATGCTCCACCTGAATGCATGTAGAAAACGTTCCCCAGGCTGAATGGACCAAGTGACCCCAACTGCTCTTCACTCACCTTCCACTCAAGGCTCTTCACCATCTCCATTGCCCTCCTTTTCACACTCACTAATAGCTTTAACTTCTTCTTGTATTGTGGTGCCCAAAACTGCCCTCAGCACTTGAGGTAAGGCCACCCCAGTGCAGAGCAGAGCTGGACAATCCCCTCCCTTGCCCGGCTGTCAATTCTGTGCCTGATGCCCCCCAGGACACGCTTGGCCCTCCTGGCTGCCAGAGCACCATGACTTACATTCACTTTGCCATTGACCAGAAACCCCAGCTCCCTTTCCATAGCACTGCTTTCCAGCATCTCATTCCCCAGTCTGTACATACATCCAGGGTTGCCCAGTCCCAGGTGCAGTATCTCGCACTTTTTTCCTGTTAAATCTCATGTGGTTGGTGATTGCCCAGCCCTCCAATTTATCAAGGTCTCTCTGCAGGCCTTCCCTGCCTCTGAGGAGTCAACAGCTCCTCCCAATTTTGTATCATCTCCAAGCTTTCTCAGTATCCTCTCTTTAGCTTTGAGAGCTCCTCATTCTGAGGACCTTGCTTTATGCTTTAAGGTGTGCTATGAATATGCAGTAGCTAAAAGTTTCTGCTAATGGGTATTCTGCAACTCTTCATAGGGTAGATAAAAGTCCATAAGTATTATAGTGCAGCTGTAATAAAGCTCTATTTATTGGAAAAACTGTAGAACTGATTTTTCTAGAAGTTCTTAATTTCTATGGAGGGAAAAAATCCACTTCAATTTCCACTCCCAAGAATTTTTTTTCCTTTTTTCACTTACATCTGCTTACTATTGGTATATCATACCACCTCCTGACTGAGAAAAAAAACTGTATATAGAAACTTAAATTTAAGCATGTACTGAAAGTCAAAAGATATTAAAGCATGTGTTTAGAGCTAACTGAACTGAACTGAGTCAGCAAGATCTTGAATAGTAATATTGCCATGTTACTGGTCAGAGGTCACATCACTTCTTGCATCCTTTGTCATTTTTAGTTATGAGGTTTGATGATGCAAAAGGACTTAGTATTCATAAACTATATACTCTATACTACATGAACAACCCTGCCTTTGGCACTTGATATTCTGGATTTTCTGCTATAGTGTATTTGGTGTACTGTTAGAGCAGTGACCTCAAATAAACAACAAACATCTCAAATGACATTATTTTATTTTCTCAGTTATCCAGTGTTTCTTCACCCCAAAATCTCACTCTGGCTTTGATCATCTGTAGCTCTTTCTATGGCACACAAAGGTGAAACAGACACTTAGTAAGCAGCAGTCACTGTTGCAAAACACATCCTCCAATAGAGGGCTTCCAGCCCTCTATTATGGTGTAAATTCACATCTGAGATGCTGTAGGCCGGATGTAGCCCATGAACAATTTTATGTACCATCATAGGTAAATTTTCTTTCCAGTCTCCCACATACTGAAGACAGTGTTGTTGCAAATTTAGTTGCAGATGATTTATCAGGCTTGCTCCTCACAAGCCCTCTGGTGACATGTAGCCATTACTACAACTTCTGGAAGAAAAAAATATGACAAACTCCCTCACATGACACTTCTGAAGGTCACAAACAGGAGGATGATTTCTGAAACATTAAGAAGAGTTTGATGCAGAATATTGTCTGAGGTCTTTTTCATATGGCCTATAAACCCAGCTGAAATGTAAGTCTGTTTGACTGATGTGATTGAAGTTCTCTTTTGCCATTAGTCACTGACAGCAGGCTGATTGTGGGGTGTGTTGAGAGCACATTTTTGCACATGCATAGTGTTGTTTTCCTCATACACCAAAAAAATGGAACAGCAGTTCTGGCTATTTTTTTGCAAATAAGTGTACTGGGAAGATGAATAAAAACCAATTACTAGTATGCTGTTCTTAAGTTTGTTCTTTGAAGGCTTTGCCTGCTCTGTATTTGCTCTCAGACTAATCAATTATACAAAGTTTCTTTTTACAAATTAGAGCAAACTGCATACCCAATTTTCTGATTATTGTGCTTTTATGTTTTCTTAAAGCTTTTAGATTAATTAATTCTTAGAGGAACATAATTTTACAAGTAATTTTTCAGTGAATGTTTTCTAGAAAACAGTCATTAATCATTGCCATATATGACCTCAGTCATACCTTGTCTCTTAACGATATGCTTTTCTGTTAATCAGTAATTAACTTTGCCTTTTATTATGGCCTACATTTAAGAAAGTTTCTTTGTTACTTGCACCTGTTGTTTGTAAAATCTATCTAAAATACTAAGGAACTTCTCATGGTACCTTTCTCCAAAGCTGTCAAATGTCAGAAATAAATGAAGGAAACTTAAGATACCATCTCTGATTAATTAATTGTATGGGGGATGGTGTTCTAGGCATAATGTTCCTATTGTAAGAACAATACATGTGGAGCATCAATACATGTGGAGCATGTAAATGCTATGCATTGCATCAGCCTGCAAATTTTAGTGTCAAACTGCCTCTGTAGGATGGTTTGTGAATTTCTCCTGAGTTCTTAATGAGTTTAGTATTCAAACCCAGTTTCTTCATCAGCCTGAAAACTGATTGTTTGTCTTTAGCATTACAGCTGAAAATATTGAATTGTTCTGGAATTAAAGGAAATATATTTTGAAAACATGCACAGATATATGAATATGTATGTAAGCTTGTGTATTGTCTATTTTTCTGGGTTGCGAGAATCTACTGGCAGGCTCTTCCTGACTTGTGTGACCTTGAGAAAGTGTCTCTTAAGATATCTTCTCTCAGCTTCCTTAACTTTTAATTGAGAGGCTGAAACACCCCTGCCTTACATTATGTACAAGTTGCATCTTCTTTTGCAACGTATTTTAAGACTTTTAGATTAATAGGTTTAATTGGATAGGAAAAGCAAATAACATCATCTGTCTTCCATTTTGACTGAAATCCTCTCAATGTCAGATAAAACCAAAATATAGAAGAATAATACAGAACAGTACTAGAAGCACAGACCACCTATTTGTTCTACGTTGCCAGAACTGTTTTTTTCAAAAACAGTTCATGAAAAAAAAACCCCTGTATTTCAACAAATCTAATGCACTTGCAGAAAAAAAATCTAAGAAATTAATGAGAAATATCTCCTAGTGACATGCATTTTTTTTGATTCAAAATGAATGTGTGGAATTTTGGTCACTCTCTTCTGTGAAGGTTGAGCTACTTAAACAGTTGTAACTTGAGTTAAAGTAGTTCACATTTCAGCTCTCCAGGTGTAATTGCCATGCTAGGGTATTTCCTACAGTCAGATGTACTTCTAGATTGGGTGCAGTAGGAGCGGTTTGTTTATGAAATTGTGTCATGGAAAACAGTTGCCATCTGTAGAAAAAGTCACTTTTTTGAGTTTTTATTGCGCATGTTGTTCATTCATAGGTTCCTAGATAAACAAAATCTTGCTGGAAGAAATATATTTCATTCTGGTATAACATCCAGGTGTCTCATAAAAATGCTATTACTTGTGAATCTTGTTATCTCCTCAGTGGATTTCATCTTGTATGAAACTCAGCAACCATGACCTCACATGCATATCACTGCATGACCTTTCAAGAAAACATTATGATGTTGGACACAGGGTGTTTCAGGAAAGTGACATCAGCAAGCATGAAATATTGCTACCATTATAACAAAGCAATATGGTGTCACTTTGTTGGGGGTTAGATTTGCCTCTTTTTCACTTACAGAAGTTTTTCCCATAAGTTTCTAAGAAACTTTAATGACAGTACTTAGCCAGAACAAAGGGAGTAGTTGAAGGACATGGCAGCACAAGGCTACACCTATTGTTTTTGAGTCTCTGGGAGTGTCCCTCAGAGGAGAGAGATAACGCGAGCTTTGAAAAAGGTAAAAAGAGCTGGGGGGGGGGGGGGGGGGGGGGCAGGGGCTCGCTCTCAGCATTAAGGAAGACAGTCAAGCGGCCCCTCGCTGCAGGAAGAGTTCACGGCCATCACTCTGCCTCATCCTAGGAAATCTACCATCATCTACTCATGTACCTGGGAATCCTGAGCTCATTTTCTCCAGCTTTCCCCCCACCGCCACTGTTTCTTCGGAGCTCTGAGGCTTTCCTGCTACTCTGTAGCCCTGCACTGCCCAGCCCTGCTGGGACACCCTCTGCCATTCCAGCTACCAGCGCAGAGTTCCTCATCTCATCCACCAGCCTGGGACTTTCCACCCTTCCAGCTTGGCCTCTCGGAGTCCTACAGGGGCACCGAGATCAAACTGCCCTGGGCTTTTGTGAAAGAAAGCCTTCAAGGTTCCTGTTTCTGTTTATTATTAATGCTGTAGTTGTTGTTTGTTTGTTGTTTTGTCATATATACTAGTAAAGAACTGTTATTCCTATCCCCATACCTTTGCCTGAAAGCTCCTTTAATTTTCTAAATTAGAATATTTTAGAGGGAGGGGATTCGAATTCTCCATCTCTAGAGAGGTCCTGCCCCCTTCCTAGCAGATACCTGTCTTTCAAACCAAGACACTTCTAGAACCGGAATTTTAGGTTTTGAATGAGCTGTTTCAGTAACCAGATAAAATTCTTTAATCTACTAAATAAAATTAAACTTTTTAGTATGGGTATGAACCAAGCTCTTCTGGCCTCTTTATTATAGTGTAATTTTATGAATATGTAATTGAACTGAGAAGACTAGTTCAGTAGTTGAAAATAACAAAACCAGCTACCATGAATTTTTGATCAAGTAACAAGCATAAATATCTCAGGCTAGGGATCAAACTTGTTTCCTAAAAAGGTAAAAACATTTCCCATGATTGTTCATCTGGGCTGGGATATAAAGTGTTATCTTGAGAGCTCACAATTTTGGGATATTTGTTGTTATGGTTTTTGTACGGCACAGAAATAACATGACTCTCCATGTTGGTAAAAATGAGAGCCAACTTTATTCTTCTAAATTCTACTTTTATAGAGTAGTTCAGTACAAAGAACATGATTGGTTATTCAGCGTCTACACCCTTTAATAAACATTTCTTTCCAGTAAACATGTTGGAAAAACACCACCTGTGGATGGTTTCTCACTTGCCAAGGTTTGTTTGAATTCCTCCTTTAGATTTCTCAGGCTAACATGAGAAAGTTGCTCGTCTGCCTTTCACAGACACTGGCACAGCCTGAAGGCTAAGTTCAGACCAATGTCAGGCCCATAGGATAGAAATAAGCATACAGTACTGTTGGATGGAGGCTGGTGTGAGAGACACAAAACAGTCTTCACTTGTTTGAACTTCCTACTCCTGTCATTATATTATTGTATCAAATTTCACCTCTGAAACGGGACTTATTTTTCAATGGCTGAAACACCTCCTGTCATATTAATTTAGATTCATTATGTTCTTTTAGAAAACAAACTAGTTAGCACAGGAAACAGCTTACTAAAATTATTCCAGAGGGCTTTTCCCACACTAGATGTTACACATGTGCCACAGTGGTACATTTTAAGAACCCCTTCCTTATGTTCATTAATACATAACCAGTACTCATCAGTCTTAATTCAAAATTGTATTTTAAACTTTACACTGTTGTAAAAATACCCATGAGATTGATGAATATGTTTCAGGCCACAGGGAATCTGAAACATAAAGTGGAACTACAAAGATGTGTTTTTGTTTCTGGACCCACATTATTGTTCATAATAAATTAATTCCTGTTGTATTACACAGTTTATATTTTCATTACAGTAAACCAAAGTGAATGTACTCACAGAATAGCTCCAGAAAGCTGCGAGTATTTTTAGTTTTAGCATTTTAAATACTCTTTGCTGTTGAAGATAGCAGATCATTCTGGAGGAGGGAGTGAAGGGGATTGAAAGACAAATAATTTAGTAATGAACCTATAGATTGAAAAATGACCTGCTGCTTCCCTCTTTTATTACATTTTTTGTGCAACACATACTGTTTGTGAAGTTATGTGAGTGAAAACATGAAGTATGAATCCTCTCTCCTTGTCCATCAGTTTTGTCTCATAATTCTCTTGGCTTAGAGTATTCTTTCATCTTAGATAATTGCATTTCTGTTGTCAATAGCATGGGTGGCTATTTTATCTCAGGCATGGCTGTACTCACTTACTTCTGTAATGTTCTGTTTTTCTGAGTTTGGGCAAATTTGGATGAAAACCTCCCAATGGGGTCCCTCTGGAAAACAAACCTGAACGGCCTCTACCCAAACTGGTCTGGGAAAAAATCTCCTCAGAGAAAAGTGGAAAAAGATATTTATTTAACAAACAAACTACCCACAAGCATAAAAAATGAATAATACAAAACAAAACCTCTCACTGCTATGAAGAGAGAGAAATTGAGAAATCTTCGCGGTAGGTGTAGCTTGGCTTGCTCAGTCTCTTATCAGTTCCTCCGGCGCTGGAAAATGGCGAGGTCCAGGCCCTAGTGGGCCACAGGCGTGAGATCCCGGTGCTCTTCTGGGTTTTCAGTGCAGAGCAGGTTTAAACAGTCCCAAGAAAAACAGTCTCTCCCCTAAAGTTCCATTCTCTTATCCCTCTGGGACTCGGTAAAACAGAATCTTCACTTTTCCAGAAGTGCTTCCTGAAGTGCAAGTACAATTGAGCTGCAAATGGTGAACACCTTGAAGGCACTCAGGAGGACGTACCTGTATGCTAGGGCTGTGCTTCACACCTGCTTTCCTCAGCATCTGCTGCTGTGAACAAAAGGTTGCAGGTTTAGATAGGACTTTAGAAAGGCAATTCTGTGGAAGTAATTTCAAACTTCTTGATGCTCAGCATTTTTTAAAATTAGGCTAGCTGTTTGGCTGTCTAAAGGGAGATGACAGTGCCCAAATTTGGAAGGTTGAAAATCCTCATCAGTTCCTTCTGATTAATGGCTTCTATATATAATTCAAGAAGCCTTAGCATGAAAATGCGACAAAAAATTCAGTAAGAACATAGAAACAAAAGCTTTTTTTAATTAATTAGAAATGCTTTCTGAATTTGCAGAAAGCTTTCCCCTGGGGACCTCCCAAATATGCATAAAACTCTAGAATACACCAACTGAAATCTCACAACAAATCAATGAGTTTTCTCACTACACTCAGGGCAGCACAAAAGGGAGTTCTGAAGGAGTTAGCCTGCTGCCAAAATAAATTGTCAACGCTTTCTTCCTGTCTTCTCATTTCATTGGTTCACTAGCTTAAGAACATAATTTCTTCTATGTTTTTCTGCTATGAAAAAGGGAAAAAGATTGGAGCATTATGAAAGCATTATGATAAATTCCCTGAGGGTTCTTGTTTCAAGAATGACACCTGATTTTATTTTTTTTTTTTTCAGTTGAGTTTAGAATTTTTTTCCTTCATCTGAATACGTCTGTCTTCCCTGACTACAGTGATAAAAGCTTTACTCCTAAGTGTTATCTGCAACATTTATTTGGGGACTCTGCTCTGGGTCTGCATTTCTTGAAATCCCAGCAATGCAGTTTACAGATTTAGCTCACGCTCTTGTTGAGGAATGCCTCAAAACTGTTCTTCATGCAGTTCAGGCTGAGCTGAACAAAAAATGCAGACTTATCACCCACATGTACAGTAGATAACATGAAGGATATTGCTTTAAAAACCCCCAGAGTGAACATTAAGACTAAATGAGAAAAATGTGTCCCTGTTGTCCTCACGGGTATGCTCTGGCAGAGCTGCAAGTGGGGTTTCCTGTATTGCATGCCAGATGTTGCATCTGTGAAAGGTAACACTTTGATAGACCTGTGACCTTCCATAGACTGAAAGCATCAGTGTCTCAGTATTTTTGAGGAAGCTGAGAGCAGACAAAGAACAATGAAAAGTAAAAGAGCAAATGGCACTCTACAGCATATTGGCTTCCTACACATCCCCACACCAGTTTTTCAGAAATGTGCTGGTGTTAAACAGACATCCAGTATGTTGTTGCTGCTTTATGTTGGGCATACATTTCTGAAATTCTAAAAGTCCTAATGGGTACCAATTAGGAATGAGCAATTTGAGCAACAGTAACCAGTGTTTCTCCTCGGCTGAGAAAACCAGGCAAAATGCCAAAGTCACATATCTATGCAGGTCTGAAATTTGGGTCTTTTTGTAGGATTATATTTTGTACTATGTTGAAATCTCTTTACAGATAAAATTATCATATGACTGGCTTTACCATATCCACACAGAGGAGTGAGATGACTAGAAAAAAAAAAAAAAAAAGCAGAGTAATTTTATACTGAAAGAGCAACTAATGTGTATTAAATTTATCTCATGTTTCGTAATGCCATTCTGATTGTACTTTTACAAGAATATCTGGTTGTAAACAACTTATTGACACAATGGCTTATGCAACAATCCATATTGTTTGAACTTTTAGAGATTAAGGCATCATTACATTCCTATAAGCTCTTTACAAATGCTTTCTCAAAAGAAGGTGTGGGCAAACATGCCAAGTTGCTCTGTTTCGTGGTTCTGCCTCTTTCTGTGTGCCATGAGATAAGGAAAACTACAAGTAAAGTCAACCAAGTATATAGTATGAAAGCCATTCAATGGATTACTTAAGTATATACCTAATTTCAAATCTGAGTTGCAACAATGTTGAATATGAAAGAAGACAAAGAAATAATAACACCAGTGAAAAACTGTAAAGGTCTTCTTTCTGAGATGGCACTATCGTTCATACAATGCATTATACGATACATAATCAGGCATTTTCCACAGTTTGTCTTCAGTATTTGTATTAGAGGATTAGAGTTTTTAATTAATTTTTTTACATTATGTCAAAGGGGAGAATATGTATAAGGCCATGTATGCAAGATTAAAATGTGCCTATTGATGATCATGGTTTATTTTTTTTCCATGTACTTCTAATTAGGTAACAGAGAAAGAAAATATGCTCAAAAGTGCTCTTTCAGAAATAGAGGCTAGCAGATCTAAAAGTAAATAATTTGCCTTTTGCCTGTAAATATTATGCTTTGCATGCAATAAATCTTTGTAAGAGTTCTATTAAATATTTTTAGAAAGGGGTTTATACTTAAAACCAAGCAGCTCATATGTATCCATAGAGCTCATTTGACCACCAGACTGGGAGGTAATAATTTGTATTATGCAAAAATGGCAATACCTTCTCAACGCGGCAGAGAAAATTGTTTCTCCTCCCCGCTCAATTTCTATAGAGGCAAACGAAAAATGTGATAATATTTTTCTCTCTGCTTTCTTTTCATGCAAATTATGATGTTCTGGAACTGAAAACGAAGCAAAGTAATATCAACTGCTTTCTGTGAAATTTAACATTTGCTATTTACCAAACGTATGGATCATTTTTGAAATGCCCATCTTTTCTCTTTTGACAAGCTCTTTTTCTGCAATGATTTGTGCCAGAGATGGTTCTCAAAACAATGGGCCGTTTCAAAAACTTTTGTTCAAAAAATATTTTCAAAAAATATATAGGGTAGAGGAATGAACCCCTTGTCATACCATAAACAGCCTCACTATTTCTGTTAAGAAAATATGATTTTATTTCTTTAGCAATAATTTGCTAAATGGGAAAACTTAGATATAACATTTTTATCTGAAAATTTTCCTGCTCTACAGTATTTTTAGAATAATTTTTTAACAATTTATTGATAGCAGGTATAAACTCAACAATTTATAACTACCTGCTAAAGCTCTTTTCCTGAACCAAACTTCCTGACAGAAGTAATTTATAAGATTAATGTAAAATTTTGCATTTACCCTTCACTTAAGGGATATTCTTTATTTGGACATTGTTATTTTGCCTTCCTTCATCAATGGCACACAGCTGCATGTGTCACTATGCCTGGCATACTCTGAATTTGAAACATACTTCCCTCCTAATAATGCACCTGCTCTGAAGCACATCCTTGATGATGAGATATTCGTTTTTCTGAAAACTGTCCAAGAAGGTGTAGGGAGTTTATAATAGAAAGTTTTGGGCTGGATTGGCCTCATCATCACTTGACTAAAAATGGTATGATATCTCTGCACTCATGAACTCATATGTATGCCTCTCTGCAAAATCAATATCCTTTTGACTGAATGAGATTTGGCTGTATATGAACTATGCAATTCAAAAAAGTATGAAGCAGATTTTTTTGTGTTGCAGATCTTGATTATCCCATTAAAATAAATCTATTACTATTACCTTGTTATTTTTCAAGAGAAGTGTAAGCAACAATTCAGATACATGAGAACCAGTCTTGTGAATTCAAACAGTTTATTAAAATTAAGAACAGGATGTTCAAGTGTACCTTGGTGGAAATGAAGAAGGCTAGAATCAGAAACGTAAGTCATTGTGTAATTAACTTTTTTCCCCCTTTGTGTCGTATTGCTGTATTTACACTAATGTCATTAAAGAAATACACAAGGTATTGGAATGTCAACTCCATTTAGTTCACTGGTACACTTGAAGAGGGAAGCCTTTTATACCAAAGCAATCATAAAATGTGCTCCTATAGTTATTGTACTACGAAAGACAAAAATTAGTTTTAGTATAATCCCTGGAAATGGGTGGCACTATAAAGCATGACAAATTAATGCTGCTGACCATTATTATAACTTTTTGAAAATTAAGGCTTTTTTTCTTATTCCGGATGATTGCTTGTGAGAACAGTTCTGGTTTAATGAATGAACTCTATGTGCTTCAAATTGTTCAGGAATCTCTTTTTTTGTCCTACTCTTTAAACTTATTTTGAAAATTAAATTTTCACTGAGATGCAAAAGTCACCTAAGTACCTCTGAAATACACCTCTTCTGCCCTGGTTATCACGGAGGTGTTCACAAAGCATGCCATTGCAATAGGTGAAAGCCTTATAAGCTGACTTAAAAGGATGCAGAATAATACCTTAGAATGTAATGCATTCATGAAAATCCACAAAGTAAAGACAGTGTGTTTGAGCTGGTTTTTCAGAGTTGTGCTAATGAAGAGTTAGTAAATAGTTATGAACATACTTAAAAGTTGGTGAGACTTCTATCATTCTAGTCTAGGATTATTAGATTTATAATAACGTAATTTGCCACTGTGACAACTTTTCCTCTGATGCAAGTACAAAATAACTCTCAACTGAGCACAGAAAAGGATATGAATGGTGTTTGAGGTTTTTTTGTCCTCCAGAGTTTATAGAAGTCCCAGATATTTACTAGAACAGATCTGATACAGTGGGCTAAGTACTTAGGAGACATTACATTTATTTTTTTCAACTTCTTGTGGGCCTGGCACAAGATTATCATGCATTTTCAGATACTGATTGTCCTGCAATGCTGGTAACTTGTCTTTGTTTAGAACTTTCCATATTTCCTTCAGATATTTCTATCTAGTTTTTTTACTTTTTTTGGAGAATGTGTAAAATCTAGACAACACTAGTGAAAAGACTTCAATTTGCAAAATCAGAAAATAAACCCTCTCTTGATTACCCTCTCTTTTTTTCTTCTTTCTGCTTTTTGTTTCTTTTCCCTTTCAGTTATGTGGACATAGAAATGAGCACCACATATTCTAGCAAGCCAATTTTTTTCTTTATTCACTCATTTTCCTCTTTTCCTTACATTCTTGTTTTGCTTTAGTTCTCTCTTGTTAATGACCACATAAGACTGATAGAGAAGATACACTGTTTAGCAACTGTTATATCACTGGAGGACATCACTTATAAATTCCTTAAAGTTTTTCTGCATCTCAAGATATGCAAATTTATACTTTGTTTTAGCAAAAAAGTGAATCTTTGTCATTCCTTAAATACTGTATAAATCAATTCAGTATTAGCTGATTAGGTATTAGAAATGTCATAGGAACTTTTATGGTGTGAACACCAAAAAAATTAGGATGGGAGTCCCACCATACTATCACTGTATAAGCACATGCTGACATAGTTCTTTCTTCACACTAGAAGCCTTGATGTTTAACTGTTTTGTGCACCTTCTTAAATTTAGGGTAACGTCACTGAAGTTTGAGTCATAGAATCATAGAATAGTTTGGGTTGGAAAGGACCTTAAAGATCTAGTTCCAAACCCCCTTCCATGGGCAGGGACAACTCCCACTAGACCAGGTTGCTAGAGCTCCATCCAACCTGTCCTTGTTACCTATATGCCTAAGTTTGCTTTTGACCAGGACCTAGCAAACAGCTGTGCGTCTGAGGAACTCATTTGAGATAAAACCTTGCTAGCCATTTCTTGGATGCCAAAGGAGTCTGAAAGTCCCAAGAAGTCTTGTCCATGCCTCATCTTGCATAATGAACCACATCCTCTTGTCTTTTTACCCTTCTGTATCTCAGAGAAAAAAATAAAAAAACAACAACAAAGTGTGGCATGTCCCCTACAGTGTAAGACTTCACTTCTGGTGAAGGCCGACAAGAGGAAATTTTCTCTATTCTTTTAAGAACCTAGAGTTGCAATAAAATGTGTCAGCAATAATAGAAATCATTGTCTTAATCTGGTTTTCAGCACTATAGTTTAACTTTACATACTAAGTACGTAATGAGAAATTCTGTTTATCTCAAGAGATGTGTGTGTGCTCAGATTTCCTATCACATTTTTGAGTGCTTGAATATAAAAATTATGATAATTTCTTTTATTTACTTGTTGTTTATAAAATAACAGAAAGAGGATGTTAAGAATGCATAAATTAGAGAACATAAGCATACAAATAATGGATAGAAGTTACTGTGGAAACTTCAGCTCAAAGTATTTGTTAATATTCCACACTTATTCTTGCATTAAAAGGTATGTAATGAAATAACTGTTTGAAATACAAGATAATAAAAGCATCTTTAAAACAGGGAAGTGATTATTAAATGGCAGTATTAAAAATAGGCAAACATCACTCTCTGTTTATCATTGACCAAAAAAATTAACTGAAAGTCTGTAATCAACCATTTTTTTTTTTTGCTAGAAAGATGAACAACATGAGCTTAGCATAGATGGATATATCAACAAAGAGAGATATCAAATATCAACAAAGTGTTATGAGCATTTTTTTCCTGCAGTGTTAGAAGTAGAAGGACATAAAATGATTGATGAAAGATAGACATAATTTGCTTTAAAGAAATCAGCATGTCACCTAAAATGTTTGGTAGGACAGGTTACACTAAAGTAGCCTTCCTGCTATAGTTCCAGATGGTTAAAAGCACAGTAAGCTTAGCTCAGTGCTGTGATTTTTACAAGCACAAAGAGATTCACAGACAAATGAGAGTCAACAATAGGCCTGATGTGCTACTAAATGAGTATTTATAACAATGTACTGTTTCACCATGAATGGCAATTACAGTTGTTGTGGTCTCATCCCTTCAAGAATAATTTCTGTCTGTGCCCTGCATCCTATCAGAGCAAAACATTAGCAGATACAATATCTGTGTTATTTCTTGGGTCGCTGCACAGGAATACTTTTGAATGCTTTAGCAGAGGAAAAGAGTAGAAGAAACGCTTGCTGATTGTCATGGGTTAACACTGGCCAGATGTTAATGCACCCATGAATATATGTTTTTTCTCTAACAACTACTGTGGGATGTGATCAGGGACAGAGCAGAGCAGGCTTAAATCTTGAAAACAAAAAAACCAAAACTTTATTACATTACATAAGAACAGAGACAGAAAACTCTTAAACACACAGAGACAGAAATAAAAACTTCTCAGAACATTTCTTCTCTTCCACCAGTTTCCACCCCCCACACATTACTCTCCATAGACCAAACCTTTGGGTTTTTAAATCAAACAATCACCACTCAAAAAAAACCCCCAATCTTCAATTCAGCAAGGGAGAGAGGAGTCTCTCTCGCACCACAGACTGTTCCTCAGAAAACACGGGTCCACCCCTTATGTGTTTCCATGTCACCCATGGCACCGCCCGGAGAAGTCTGCCAGGGGACACTTCCTTTTTCCTATGTACAGCGCTCTCACCGCTGTCCATAGGCTGAAGCTGCATATAGGGCTCTTTTAAGGATACTTGCATGCCGAGCTCTCCCCCTTTTTGCCCTGGGGCTGAGGGTTCCGAGAGCAGGTCTCCCCTGAGGGCAGAGGGCGCCACCACACCCTCCCCCTCTCTTCTCTGCTCGCTCCACTCTTCAAGTGCCAGTCACTGTAGCAAAAGCAGGGGCAGCTGTATCCACCCAAATGCAGTTAATGTTCAAAGGAGGCTTGAGTTCAGTCTATGGCTAACATTTTGCAAGAAAAGTCCAGCTCAGAAGCCACTCTTCTTCAATTCCCTGCCCATCGGGTTCTTTCCAATCGTGCTTTATCATCTCGGTCCCAGGCTGTTTCTCTCTCTCTTCTGAAACTACCAGTCATGAGAATCAATGTCTAAGAAAAGTTTCTTTCTGCCAAGAAAGGGTTAAGAGTTTCTAGCTTTCAGCAGGGCTGCAGGCTCAGGCACTCCCAGGCTGGGCAACTCCCACGTGGCTGGGCATCTTCTCCCGGAGGGGGAGGGGGAAGGGTGAGCACACACGGAAGGCACTTCCACAGTTTTCCACCCCTTCATCCTGGATGGGGCAGCTCAGTTCCAGTCCTGTCCACTCTCTTCTCCCCCCGGGGCCCCAGCTTACTTTAGTTCCACCGCGTGGTTGTCCTGAGCCCAGCCACGTGGCTCCCCTCCCCCACTCAGCCCAAAGCTGAGCAGGGGAGAGGAGATGTTTCCACTGCTGAAACCAGAACCCAAAAGAGGCCGAACTGCCCTGGAGTCCTGCTTTTAACCCCTTGTGTCCTCAGAGGCGTGTCCAAACCTCCGAGTGACCAATCCAAGTGCCAGCAGAAAAGCTGATCACTGATTGGCTTGCCCACATCCCCCTGGAAAAATTCACCTCCCCCCACAACCACGACACTGATAGCTAGAAAAGTGAACTGGAGTTCAAGAAATTTGAATCATAATCCCAGTTCTGCTTCTGTCTTCTTTCATAATTTCTTTAAAATTTGCCTCTCCTGTGACACCTGCAATGCGGGGTAAACAATATGTCTGCAGTGTGAAAATCTGGTACTGTCTGACTGTGTTTAATTGATGGACTCTTTGGTGAGCACTCACAGCACGTGGAAGGATGTTTCTTCCTCTCTTTAGTTTGCAGGCTACATGAGGTACACAGTCAGTGCTAACTGAGCTGATGAATCAGGGAGTTAGCCAAAAATCCACATTGGCTTTTCATCACTAGTTTGTAAAACAAGTCATCCAAAGCATAGATAAAGGCAAGGGTTAAAATAATATTCAGTTTTTGGTGTATTAGAAGATACTAAATGGGAAGGTGTAACAAGCTGTGGAAGAGAATTCTCTGACAACAAATGGATGGATACTTGCACTTAAAGGGAAATGGAGATTAGCTGTCAGAAAAGCAATAATACCAGAATTTAAAGGAGGAATCAAAACTGAGACCAAAAGGTACTGTGCAAAGAATCTCTAACAGAAAAACTGATAAGCTGTCAACAGAAACAAAAGAAATTGCAAATATTCTTAGCCATCAGGTTAATGGATGTACTTTTTGCCAAGCTCAGCACTGCAGGAAAAGGTGTGATTTGCTTTCAACTACACTTGGGGAAAAACTGGATGAATGAGTGCATGTTGACAAGATGGGATACATTTTTAAGTGCTGAGAAATTTGAGCCCCTGTAAAAAAATTAGTAGTTTTCTCAAGGAAAGAAGCAATGAGTATTTTATATTGTTTACTAAATAATAATTTTAAAATCACACATTTTGTAATTGTATTTATGTACAGAGTGGAAATCTTTTACCCACCGAGAATGTTTTAAATCTGTCTCTTCCTTTAATTAGCTAATTTAAACTATGTATTTCTTTAAGAAATTTCAAATGCATTTGTAGAGCTTAAAAACATGCTTTGAGAAAATGAAAAAGCCTTCCTTAGTAGTATCACAGTAATACAATCCCCCAATATCTGGTCAGATGCAGTCATCCAGTGAGTTTATGATGCTCCATATTAGTTGTTACAATATGTACTAACTCAAAATACCCAAGCTACTGAGAAATTTGTGAACTAGCCTGAACAATGAAATGCCATCTCCTGTGTATCTGTTTGGCTGGCAGGGTTGCCTCCCCACTTCCTGTGCAGAGGAGAGGTAGGCAAACAGCAGAACGTGGATCTGAACAGATTTCTTAAGAAAATGAAAGGAGTAATTGGCCCTGTAGTTGTAGTGCTAAGTAAAGAAGGCAGAGTGAACAACCCATGGTTATGAATATGTGGGGATCACACTGGAAAACAGATGAAGCTTGATTTGCATAGAGCACCCTACAACTTTCACAAGCCACTGCTAAAGGATTGGTTGGGGAACAACTTACAGAGATACAAAATTGCAAGGCTGGTCATGGAAGTGTTTACCTGTGTTTGCAGTCTACTTGGGTTCTCCTCCCTGAGCTATGCTTTTGTTGTTACAGATATGTCTCAAAAGAATATTTTTAATGTTTGCTGATTTTTCAAGTGTGATTTCTCTATTTTATTGTAGTTTGTATGCAAAATTTTCAGGACAAAATGTCCTAGATTGGAAAAAGTTACAATTATTGAATATTTTGACTACCCCTTTGGTGATAACAGTTGGATTTTACCCTGAAGCAATTCAGATGTTCTTTCTTTTCTTTCTTTTCCTTCCAAGAATTTGCAAGTTTATGAAGAATGTGTGTATTCAGCTGGGTTAAATGGAAATATTGCTCAGCACCTCTACACATAGATCACATTTATCCCAGTGGAACAGTGAATTTCTGCTGACCAACATTGCTCATCCTGCATTTAAAATATTTTTTTAACCACTCCTGACTTTATGAGAAAATGATTTAATGAATTTTATTAACGCTTTCCAGATACCTCTGTGGAAACTAATATGTGATAAAATTAGAACAGTTTTTATATATGAATATTTCCACATAGTCTTTTTCCCAAAAGACAGAGCTCCCAATTTGGCTCTTTATTATCTTTGCAAGTTTCTTTCTTTATGGTATATCTACTTACAGCAGTTTGTAATCTTCATTCTGAGACTTAATGTCAAAGTGAGAAGTGTTCCAGATGGCAGGATTGTTGAACAATCTCCAGACATGCTGCTGGACGAGAAATGTGTTTGCAGAACAGGAAGCAGGTCTGTTTTACCTGGAGTGAATCACAACTCCTAAGCAGATGTACCTGATAATCCAAGTCGAACTTCAATCTCATTCTTTTTTTTCAGGATATTTGCATCATCTCTTCCTGCCATAGGTAACCTCCCCTAAGGTTTTCAGACTACTGATCAGGAGTAATGTATGGTTAACATGCTCTTTTAGCACAATGTGTAGTTTGATTACAGAGAAAGTTTTGTTTCTGGTGTAGTTTTCCTGTTCCAGTACCATTCTTTTGGTTCTGTGAGTTTTTGTAAGTAGCTGTGTGAATTTTTTGAAGGGCTCTTCTCTTTTTCTTTGGCTGCTTTTATGATATCCTCTGTAGATTAAAGTTTGATCATGAACTTTTGGCATCTCAATTCTTATAACCATAACCAAGAAATTTTCATTCTTCATTCACTATGAACCAATAACACATTTCCAAACTGTCTTAGTCAGAAGGGATAAACTGAATAGCAGCTGAGCAGACATATTTACACTGGCCACATTGTCAGCATGGGTAACTGTAAAGACCCATAAAAGTATTGATTGTGCCGCTTTGTTTGCATGTTTTGAATGGCAGTAATTGGCTCATTCTTTTACTGCGCAACTCTCGTGTTTTGCATGTATTTCAAAGCATCAATTATTTATCCAAATAACTGTTTGGGATATATATTTTTTTTAAGTCACATTAATATTACTGCCAAATTTAGAGTAAAAGAAAATATTCTTTGAATCAAAAATTACCATGTATTTACATAATTAAAATGTTCCAAGATGGAGCAGCTTGTTCTAGTAATATGTAGGAAAAATGATAGTACTACTTTATCCTTTCTGGATTACATCTTCAGCAGTTTTGCAGAAGGGAGTGGGTTTCTTTAATAATATGCTTTGATATTTAGTGTTTGTAAAATTATTATGGGTGCATAATAAATGGCTCAAAGGAACTCATGATCTTCGATGGAATCAATTCTGCTAAGCAGAAATGGCAGGTGTTACTTTGCATTACAAAGAAAAGCATCACCTTTGTTATTTCAGGTCTGTCATGCTACTGCTATTATTATCAGCATCTTAACTAGAATTCTTCAAGTTATGTGATCAGTGGTTATGGAGGCCATTAAACTAACTATTGATTCTATTGATTATTTTTAAAAGATTTTAAGCTGAGTGCAGAACATGTTATTGCAGTTTTATTTGATCTCATGCTTCCTGTTCTTTTTTTTTTTTTCCTTTTACTGAAGCATATTTATTTTCCTTGTCACTTTCTTCTTCCCTTAGGAGGCTGTGCAGAAAGAATCTTAAAGAAAAGCACATTTTTTGGGGTGCTGGAATGTTTTGTCAAAACCAGCACGCTAGCTGGATTTACCCTCATTCTCCTCTTTAATGCTTGCCTCCCTTCTCTGCCACTGACAACAAATTGCTTATCTGGCTACCACATTCCTTTGTGTTATGACCTCCTTCTCTCTACTCTCAGTTCTTCCCTGTTTCTGTTTCTTAATTCTATGACTTTCTGCCTTTTATATTAGAGAGTTTCTGAAGCTTTGCTTTTCACAGCAAAGCTTTTCCGAATCTCTCTGCTTGTCTGTCTGCATTAACAGCTCTATGATCCTCCAATGTGTACAGGCAGAGAGGCTTGTTCTCTTTTCCATCTTGGTTAGGCCTCTGTTGACTTATGATATAATTTGACACTGTCCTCTCAGTCTAGACTAAAATGCAAGCTTGTCTGGTTGAGGGTCATTACATCACTTGCACCTCTAGGAAGAGCTCCCGAAAGAGGCTTTGTTTTACAGCTCTCTTAATAGTGCCACACAATTTTGAATCAAGAAAAGAATGTCTAATAAGAGGATGTGCTATAAACTTTCATTTTGAGCCTTTGTTTCATGCAAAATGAGCTTAATTCAGTTTTCAAATACAAGCACTATTTCTGAAAGTTACCCTTTCTTAAATTTCATATTTCAGCAATCTTGTCCTTTTCTTTCTTGTCATATGTTATAATTAAACTGTATTATCTATTTAATGATAATTGCTTTCCCTGATAATGTTTGAAATGCAGATATTTCTAAATCTAGGCATATATTTGCTATAAAGGTGACTTTTGTCTTTAGCTTTCTAATGAAACATCTCTTCCTTTTGTACACTGTGTAAAACAATGCTGTCACTTTTTATTGTCAAGTCCTTGGTTTACATGCAAAATTATGTCTAAAACCCATCTCCGGGGCAACCCACTTTCAGATTTATAGCTTGTCCTTATCAACATTCTATTTTAATGAGTGCAATTCATATCCCTCTGCACTAACAATCAAAGGCCCACCACTTTCACATCAGTCCATCCACCTTTTAATTAAGGCATGTCTTCTTTTTGTACATCTCAATGAAAAATGAGAATTCAGTGTTAAATAAATACTCTTTTAAGTGTTGATATAAGGATTAATAGTATTGTAAACAGAACAGAAATAACAAAATCTTTCTCTTAGTTATTGAACCAGACCTTCTCTGATTGTGCAACATGAAATCATCAGCCTTCTCCACCACAAAAATAAATCAGAATCTTTGAAGATTACTGGACATTCTGAAAAATTTCAAGTAATTTTATGAAGTGAAATCTCTAAAGCAACATACTAAGTCTCCAAAAATATATTCAAAAAATTAACAGAATTTTGCGGTTTTCATGGACTGTAGTATATAGTATATAAGCACTGGAGACAGTCCAGAGTATAGTATCATATCGTCTGATACGATATCATATTTTATTTTTTGATTTTTTTCTGCTTTATTTTATTTTTTAATCTTTTTGTTGTGTGGTGGTGCTCAGCTGTTCTCCTTTGATTTTTTGGGTTTCACTGCTACTACCAAAATTAAAGGTGGAAGAGCTTTGACATTAAGAAGTAATACTCCAGCTAAAAAGAGAAGTCCTATCAGGTGTGTAAGTCACTTTGTGAAATCATGATCATCATCCACTGAAATGTGAAGAAACTTTCATGAACTTGGTTATCTTCACATTAATGGGAAGTGAAGTCTAAACTTTGGTCTGGTCTTCAAACGGGATTGTCGTTAATTCTGAGATTGAGAGGAAAAATATTAACTGTTTTACATAATTTTTCCTCATACCTCTAAACAGGTAGGCTGGAATAAATGGCAACTGTGGGACTGAACCATCATGTGAAGATAGATATAGAGGAAAAAAATATTGTAGTGGTTCTTGGTTAACATGTGAAAAAGACTCAGAACCTATATGAAACTTACCTTTGGCAAGAAAAACAGCACAGTATCTAAATAATGAAAACCAATTTGATGAACTACTTTTTGCAATTAAAAGCTGCCATGCAAAAAGGACAGCATTAGGCATGAACTCTTGCACTGAGAGATAAGCATGCATTATTTTGTTCATTACTGTGACCATCTTCAGAAAATTAATTTATGAATGGAGGTTTAAAAGTCTCTATGGCTAATATCATCTGTTGCAAACAGATTTTATAGCATATTTCAGAAAAATATCAGGAAAACAATTTTTTATCTGGAGCCCTGAAAATCACTTACTACTGAATATAGAGAGCTGTAGTCAAGAGATCACAAAGGGATAGCAGAAAATGAGTTTACTTTTCTCTGAGAAATCTGAGCTTTAAAATATGCATGGATTACAGGATGTGACAAAAATGGTTTTTCAGAACTGGTTTCTTATTTTTATGGTGTTACTGTAACTACTTTATGCATAATATATAATGCATAATGTTGCAGCCATATTGTGGCTGAGATCAAATTAACTGTATGCACAGATGAAGTCCCCAATTATTTTTCATGTATTTATTTCTGAATCTTTGTAGCAAAGAACATCATTTCACAGAAGTCCTGAGAACAATGGGAGGGCCAAGCCCTGAAACATAACTGCCCAAGAGACTGTGGACAAGACTTTACCTGGTAGGATCCTGGGCAGATTGATTAAGTGCTGAGTTGCTCAGTTTACAGTCTCCAGAGATCTGTCCTAAGTTTTTCTGTGGTTCTTTTCTCTGAAGTAGAAGTGGAGTAGCTGAGGTGTTTGGGTGCAGATTGACAAAGTCCACATGGATGTGTTTTCTGTAGTGCCGGAGTTCAGGGAGAAGCATATATTTGTGATGCCCATACCATGTCCTCTTCAAGATCCTCAAGGAATATACAGACACAGAGAATCACTTAGGTTGGAAAAAAATCTTAAGGTCACCAAGTCCAACCATTAACCCAGCACTGCTAGGCCCACTACTAAACCACATTGATAAGTGCCATATCTACAAGTCTTTTAAATACCTCAAGGGATGGTGACTCAACCACTGCCCTAAGCAGCCCATTCCACTGCTGGACACCCTTTTGGTGAAGTGAATTTTCTTAATATGCACTCCAAACCTCTCCCTGTGAACCCGGAGGCTGTTTCCTCTCATCCTATCACTTGCTACCTGGGAAAAGAGACAACAACCGTTTTATTATGACCACATTTCAAGTAGTTGTAGAGAGCAATAAGGTCTCCCCTCAGGCTCCTTTTCTCCAGACTAAACAGCTCCAGCTCCCTTAACTGCCCCTCATAAGACTTGTGCTCTGGACCCTAAACACCATACGCAACATGTCTTTTATTTGCCTCAATACAGACAGTCTGGGGGGGCAGGTGAAGAAGTGGGTGGTAAATGTTGAAGAGGTAGTGGTAAGAAAAGTTAATGACAATATTTTTTTCAACCAGTCCTTATCTACAGTTTCATATTAGAGACAATGCTAAGCAGACACTAGTTTGCTCAGATGTGATTTTGTAAGCATAGAGCATGCCGTAAATCTATCATTATGCCTGTGAGTTGGCATAGTATCTGTAAATACAATCAAAACTCCAGCAGACTGCCTTTTGTATGGGACTGAGGTGTATCACCGTGGAGGCCCAACCAGGAAAACAGACTGGGGACACAGATCTGGGTGCATCAACAGCAGCAGGGCAGAAGACTTGCCCTTAATTTATTTTTCCATTATATATCTGTGGCAAGGTGACCATGGATTGGAGAAGGGTATCGCCACCTCTCCTGTCACATTGGTCCAGGAGGCTGTCATTCAACCTCCCCTTCTCTTGGAGAAAGTATTCATAACATTGCCAATATTTACAAAACATGGTCCTGTGTTTACAATTCACCAGCGTGAGAAACTGCACATTTCTCCTTTAATATGAACGCTCAGCAAACCAGGAAAATTCATGGCAACATCTTACCCTTTTAAGTATATTAAAAAGAAAACAGAAAAAGAAAAATGAACAATTCTATGACAGGAAAAAAGAAAGAAAAAAAAAAACCTGTATAAAGTTCACCGACCTTCATTTAGGTAATGGTGTGAGGGCTACATGTTGGTCTGATTCTGCCTTTGCTACCCAGGGTTTCACCCTGAACCCCTTGCAATAACCTGCTCAAAATATCTCGAGCATAGTCTAACATAATTCAACCAACACCCTCATATTTTTAAATTTTTATAAGATACAAGGGAATATACGGTGCAAAAGGCAGGAGCATTCCAAGAAAAATCAATCACTCAATTCAAAATTCTGAACCCCAAAAGTTCTGTCCCAAAACCACAACCCCCAAACAACGTGCACTTTCCCCACAGAGGTCACAATGGCTACCATACATAAAACTGAGCCATAGCAAACAATTCCTCTGAGTCCATGATTAACAGTCTGCTGGCTCTCAGCATCACACTGCTTCAGTCTGTCCTTGTCCAGCAGCTCCACAGGATCCAAAGTCTCTATGGAGGCCATATAGGAAAAGAGAGGATGCCAGTCCGTGTCCATGTCAATCAGATCTCGAAGAGGCTTCTGTGATGGGTGGCACTAGGGTGGCACAGGGTGCACAAGGTTTCAGGATCAAACAGGATCAGTCCAATGCACCTGAGGCAGCTCAGCAGTCTTTCAGTGGCCGCCTTCTTAGCATGGATCACAGAACCTGAGGATAGAGAACTTAAAAAACACAAATTGAGCAATTGACTTTTTCTCAAAGAATGCATGCAACATAGGATGTGGATGTAGAAACCCACTGCAAGGTCCAAGGAAAACTGACCATAGCTATGTGGCAACATCAACACTTCCTACACTTGAGATGATGGCTGTACACCAGCCAGAGAATTTTGCTCTTGTTCTAGAGCTTGGGAAACTGTTTCGTCCCCCTGACGTCTTCGTCTTTTTCTTCGCCTCCGAGTTTTCGGGCTTGGCGTGGGCTCAGCATGACCCACTGCTTTGCAAGTTTCTGCAGTATGGTCTGGACCCCCACATTGTGCGCAGAAAAACAAGGGAGTCACTTTCTGTGCCTCCTTTTCCTGTTCTCCACTAGGCTGAATATCTGCCTGTGTCTCATGTCCAGCATTCTGCCTCTGTTCAGCCGGCTGTGAAGCAGCCGTTGGGGTCATCACCATAGAATCACAGGTGTTTAGAACTGCACAGGTCTGGACCATCTCCAGGACAGTAGAAGTCTCTGGAATGGTTTCCAGGAGCCTCTGGCAAGCAGAATTAGCATGGCTTCTTGCTAATTGCTCCAAAATTATCATTCTTAAAGTGCTATCCTGGACTCTCATCTCTAAAAAATCCATCAGATGCACTATAAGTCGATGAAAAGGTTCACCTGGCTTCTGTGCTATATCTGAGAAGTCTTCCTTTGGGGAGAAGGATAACTTGGTTTTTATCAATGCAGATATCCCTATGTATCTGCACGAATCTAAGTGCGAGAAAGGCCAGCTTGCACATCAGGGCAAGCATATTGACTCCTCCCCATAAGTAGGTCAGCTCCGACCCCAAACAAGGGATCGTCTCGAGGCAGGTGTCTATTTATGACAGCCATTTGTCCAGCTAGGAATTTCCAATTTCTTTCAAAGGTAAAAACCTGTTGAGGTTCAAGCATCACTGTTGCAAAACCTCTTATTACATAAGGAAAGATCAGATTCTCAAATTCTGCACTGATCCATTGAATTGCCTCAGTGATGCTTGTATTATTTTCTGCCACGTCCCTTGATAAGGGAAACGGGACTGCCCATGATGGGTCATCATGGCTATGATGCTGTGGAACCAAAACCACAGGTCCCTGAACTGGCTCGGGCAAAGCTGCATCTTCAGGCAGCAGCTCCGTTATCTCAGCAGCCTGGTTTGGCTGGGATGCAGGACTAAAAACCTCATCCGATTTCATGACAGGAAAAGCGTGCACATCAGACAACGCTTTTTCCCCGTTATCATCTCCCACAGCCGACCCGGCCCCGTAGGGGGGGTGGGCGGGGGACAGTGACACGCTCAGACTCCTCTCTGAGCGGGGGGGGCGATTGTCGCGCTGGGCAGGGAGGCGTGGCCGATCGGCCACAGCTTTCAGCTCCCGCCTGGCCAGCCGATGGGTCGGTGGGCGGGGCCAGAGCCGGCAGCAGCTCTGCGGCTCCAGCGCTCGGCCCCGCCCCCTCTGAACGGAGAGGGCATGCGGCGGGGCCGCGCGGCGGCGCGGGGGGGCTGTCCATCGCGGGTGGCCCCGCAGCAGCGGGCAGCGTTGCGCCCAGCCCTCCCCCCGCGGCGGCGGACCGGCACCGGACGCGTGGGGGGGGGGCGCGGCGCGGTGGGCGGCGGCGGCGGCTCCGCTGCGGGCACCGCACGGACCGCCGGCGGCGGCGACCCCGCGCACAGCATTTGGCGCGGCGGGGGGACGGGGCAAGGAGGGGCCGTCCCCGCCGCTCTCGCCTGCCGAATCCTGCGCGGAGCAGGTCGCGGCGGGGCGGGGCGGGCCGGGGAGGTGGCGGCAGGGGGCGGCGCCGGCAGCGCCGGGGGCGGCGTGCACGGCGGCCCCCCCGGCTCCCCGCAGGGGGCCCGAGGCGGGGCGGCTCCGCGCGGCAGCTGCAGGGCGGACCCCACAGCGGCGGCGGGCAGCGGGGGGGTCGCCGCGGCATGCCGGGCCCGTGAGGGGCGGAGAGCAGGGCCGGCGGAGCGGCGGGAGAGGCGTTGAACCGCTCTGGCTCGGCGCGACACAGGCGGACGCGGCGCGCGCGCGCCAGCGGCACTACCCGGGCACAGTGGCCCAGCAAAAAGGCTCACAAAATCCCACAGCCCTTCCGAGACCCACGCTGGCCACGCCCAACCCCCGACATGGGGGCCGGGATCTCCTGCATCGGCTCTAACCCTGCATCAGAGCAATCCTCGTCAGAAGCGACGGAGCTCGCAGGGGAGCCAGTCCTGCTTCCTGTCGAAAGCCCAGAATCAACTTCAAAGTCCTCTCCAGCCTCTTTTAGAAGTGGGAAGACTGTTCCCCAGGTCCCTAGGAGAGCGCTAGCTCTCATATTTCCGTTCAGAACGGATAAAAAAGTTTTTCCCCCAGGGTTTTCCATGGGTCGATTGAGAGTGCTTTTTCAGCAGTATAAAAAATTCCAAGTTTCTTTCCCCAGCTAAACAGTTCTCTCACGTGTTTCCTGGTCAAGTCAGCGTCACAGGACAACAAAAAGGAGTGAAGCAGTTCCATCATCAGTCGTTCCTCTGAGAACATCGTGGGTTTCTTCTTTTTGCAGCTGTAGAAGGCAGATTTTTTTTTCTTCTTTTTTCTTTCCTCACTAGCTTGCAACTTGACCACGTTGGGCACCAGTTATCACCGTGGAGGCCCAACCAGGAAAACAGACTGGGGACACAGATCTGGGTGCATCAACAGCAGCAGGGCAGAAGACTTGCCCTTAATTTATTTTTCCATTATATATCTGTGGCAAGGTGACCATGGATTGGAGAAGGGTATCGCCACCTCTCCTGTCACATTGGTCCAGGAGGCTGTCATTCAACCTCCCCTTCTCTTGGAGAAAGTATTCATAACATTGCCAATATTTACAAAACATGGTCCTGTGTTTACAATTCACCAGCGTGAGAAACTGCACATTTCTCCTTTAATATGAACGCTCAGCAAACCAGGAAAATTCATGGCAACAGAGGTGCTTCTTGAAAAAGGCAGAGGCATCTTGAGCTGTGGTATTTACATATCAAACAGATCTGCCTTGGTGATTCCATGTTGTATTCTCAGCATGCAGACTGCTGTGCCATTGAATTTTCCAGCTTTTAATATTGACAGCAGTTAAACTATTTCATCTCGTGTAAGTAGAAGTTAGAGAACTATCATGATTACCACTGAAGGGATGCAAAGGAGAAAGAAGTTAGACAGCTCTCAGGGATAATATGACCAAAAGTTTCTTTTCTGCAAAAGTTTCTGTCATGCCTACCTGTGGCATCAAGTCCCTTGAGCTGCAGTTGGGTAGCCAAAACCTAGAGCCCTGGTGACTGCACTAGTCCCTACTGCCTTGAGTTGAGTCCTGAAAATGAGGCTAGTGATGAGTCTTTTAGTTCTTACTCGTCTAAATGAATGGACTTTTATTCTCAGAGAAAATATAAAACTTTCATGTGCTAAGCTTCAACCAGCTAATTTGTTTATTATGGCAAGCAAGGAAAATTAAATTTCAGACACTTCAGTGAAGCCACGGGAGCTGGAAGGAGAAATATTTGTCATTAGTTTGATTCTGACCAAAAAAAAAAAAAATCACAACCAAAAATAAAACCCCAAAGAAAACTTAAAAAAAGAAACTAATGGCCCTAATCCGTTGATTGCAAAAGTTTTGAGGGGAAGACTTTCCTCAGAGAGAGGACAGAGGTGTTAAGTCCATCACAAATGATGAAAGGTCTCTTTAGATGGAAAAAGCATTTTCTCCTTGCAGTAAGAAGCAGGCTGAGGTGATGAATAAAAATAAATGTAAATGAAAAGAGAGAATCCTTTAGAAAGATTGTAGTTTCAGAAAATTTTTAGTATCATAATGAAAGTAAGCCAGGCAGGTGGATATATCTACCTATTTAAAGTGAAAACTTTTTAAAAAATAACTTTATGGCCTATATTTGGCCACTTCTAGATAATACAATCTTATTCCAGAGATAGAAATCCTGACACTTTGTTTAGTCAATAATTAACCAAGGACAGCGCACATTAAAAAAGTCAAATTTAGCCTGTATGGAAATCCAAAATTGCCCCATCATCTGCTGTCAAACACCAGATTACCCCAGCTAATATGCAGCATAAACTATATCCAAAGTGATTGAAATGCCACAGCTCATGCCCAAGGGACAGTTAACACTCAAACATGATTAAGACCAGGTTTGGACTGGATCAGACTTGTACTGAGCAAGCATATATAATTTTATTCAGAAATCTGTTACTTAGGTATTCCCTTAAGAAGCAAAAGTTGTGTAATTCCACTGGCTTTGTCTTATAAAATTTAAATCTCAAATCCAGATTTCACACATCTAGTACTATTGCCAAGCAGCGGGTTATTGATGTTTGCAATATATTCTGTATGTGTAGAGGATAAATTGCACAAGATTTAGCAGTCTGAACAAAATTATTCCACAGAGAGGTTTTCCACGAAGCACCAGACCCTTCATTCTATTAGATGACATTTAGTGTGGAAAAAATAAACATTTCTTGCAAATTTTTAAGGGAATTTCCATCCTCAATAGTGTCTAAATAGTAACTAACAATTCTTAACATTGCTTTCTCTACCAACACTTTCTGCATTCTAGATCTGTTCACTCACGTCACTCAGTGACTATCCCAAGGTTTCTCAAACTTTTTAAAAGCTAGGTCTTCTAGAAGACAACTTCTGTTGTGGTTTAAATTTTGGGGGGGATTGTAGCAGGAGCAGGATGACTTCTAGACTAAAGGTTAAGCTATCCCAAACTAGGCCTCAGATTCTGGCCTGCCTAGAAGTGGATAAACCTGTGGCGCAGTTAGAAAATTCACTTAAGGTGTGTACATGCCTTAGCTAAGATAGTTAGGATGGAAATACGGTTGCTGCCTTAAACTGTAATAGCTTACATTTTTGTTCACGCTCACTGCCAATAGAAATGCACCTGTTACTGTAAACTATTCTTACTGTATATAACCAGCCATCTCGGGAATAAAGAGGAGAACGTATGTTATAACCATATTGGTTGGATCTGCGTTGCTCTGTCTCCAACCCCAAGATCGAGTCCCAGCCTTCAGGGGATCCCGGGGAGGGTTCCCCGGGAGCCCCCTGGGCTCTAGGGTCATGGGTGTTTGCGTGCTGGCAGGCAAAGAGACTCCAGACGGCTGCTGAGGTGCTGATGAGATGAGGGTTTATTCAGTCTTACCCCAGGAAGGCAGCATGTTCCCTGAGGGAGAGGGAGAAGGGAAGGGGGGAGCGGGAGAGGGGAGAGGGATGGGGAGAGAGCAGTCTCCGACGACCACCAGGGCAAAAGAGGAGGAGCCCTCTCGGTTTGCACCCTTAACACAGAGGTTCAAAGTGGGTGCGGTTACATTCTCCAGCCAATGAGGTTACAGATACACGATACTGCAGGGAGGGTACAGACTTGGGATAAACCATACACTTTCCAGGGGTGAACCAGAGCACACCATTTCAATAAAATGCAATCCCACAAACTTCAGTTTCAGAAACCTGGTCTTTATCAAACATTGTAGACTCATGCACAGCTCTCTTGTATGTTTTTTTTAGTAGTCCTTTATTTGCAGTAGTGAAATACATGAAAAAAGGTAGTGCTGACCTTCATATTATGGCAATCTCTCTTATTGCATCCATGAGTAGGCAGTGGAGTTTTAGGGTGTGTTGGTGTTTGAATTATCACTAAAATGAATGTATTTTGTCTTCAGAACTATTGAGACTCATTGCTGCCCTCCTCCTGTTAGGTAGGAGAGAGGGAGTTAGCTCTGTCCTTTCTTAGAGATCCATTAAGGATTCTTTTATTAGCCCTTTTATAAGCTGGCCTAGAAGATAGTGATTTAAAGAAAAATAACCTTCTGTGGTAACAATGCCAGCTAGATGGGCCAGAGCTGGCCAACTTGGCTCTTTTAGTAACATCAGGATAAAACCCCTGCTCTTTCATATCTATCGCTGCTCGCCTGAAGTGGAGGGTGAGGAGGTGAGGTCCATTGTTAGCAGTCAGCAGAAGTAAAATAAAAAACGTCAAGCCTTTCATCAGTGTGCCAGGATCTGTCTCTCAAGAGGTTTCTGCATGGGTGACCTTTATACAAAGGCCAGACCTTTGGTCCTAGGGGAAACAACTCCTATCTCTTGGTACAACACTTAAGCTGAGTGGACAAAAATATTTCGGTTTCACCCCTTCTCCTTAGCTGTGTTATCCTATAAACCTACCTTGGATTCAATTTAGGCCTGGTAGGATTACAGTACTGTGTCTCTGTGCTAAAGACTGTGGCAGTTTGCCATTTTAATCTATGCTGTGTGTCTAAGTAATTCTTGCCTGCTCATCTGAGCGACTTTTCACATTTGAGCTGGGGAATAAGAAGGAAACAACAGATGTGGAAAATGCAAGCTGAACAGAAATTTCAGCTTTTGAATAATCTGCTCCTTTCATCCCTTATTTTCCCATCTCAGCTTTGAAACTTTACTTATTCAAGTGAAGCAAAACTTATATTTATTAATTCTTTATATGAACTCCAGCAAAACATTGGAGATTCAGCTCTTGGGAGAGAAAAATCCAGGGCTAAATTTTCATGTTTTCTCTCAACATCTGAACAAAAACCTCTTCTGTCTCTTCAAGGACTGCTTTGTTTATGATACTTTTTGTTTTCGATAAGTACTTGTCTTCTGAAGTGGGCTCTTGTAGTGTTCGTGGCCTCCAAACAGACAAAGGCAGCAGTGTTTTTATCCTTTTGACTACTTAGTCTTTGTGTTCTGAATGCATTTGTGAGATAGAACCTCCAAGAAAGGACCAAAATAGTTACGGTTGCCTTCAAGCATGAACAGCCTGAACCTGGGGATGTACTCATTGGGTACTTATATTCTACTTCCCAAGCCTTGCATATTAACAGTTTTCCCTCTCTTCTTTCATGTAACTTAAAAAATATAAAGTTAAGGGTCAAAAACAATCTCAGCAAGAAGCACATCGTTTTTTACTCTGAAGTCTAGGCATGACAGAAAGGAGTCTTAAGGATCTTATGAAACTTTGCCCAGAAAGTTAGATGCCACATTTGAACATAAAAATACAATTACAGTAAATGATTGATTGACCTTTCTGAAAATATGTTTATTCTTCTGTTTACTTCTAGGACTATTACAGTACTGTTATAAACATAGATGGTTAATTCATGTTCTTATGATAAATTAGAAATTTCTAAAGTTGTATAATGTGATATCAGGTAGAAGTTTATGTTTTAAAGAGACTTTGCAGCAGACGGTGAAACTGACAGCCCCAAGACCGCTGACACCTCCATTCATAAGAGAACAAAGGGATTTTTCCAGGAAAGCCCGCAGCTGCCCAAGCACCAGGGAGGGGACCCCGGAGATAAGCTGACACCAGCAACTCACACCTTGGGTGCCAGCTTCGCGGACCATCAAGTCACATCCTCGATATCTCGACCACTCATCAACTATAAGGACCTATTGAAATTGGACATTAACACTTGAACTAAGAAAAGGACTCTTTTCTGCTTGGTTGGGGAGCCTCTCGAATTTTGTTTAGTTAGTGGGGAAACAATGGTGAATCTGGGGAAATATTGCCATGGGCTAAATAAAGTGTATAAAACCCAAGCCCCAAACAGGGCAAATTTGTGAACCTTTGGGGGAGATAGCAGGCTGCCAGACCCTGTATCTCACAGTTCACCCTTGACATTTCCTGGGAAAACTCTGTCAAGTTTCTCCGCTGTTGGTGGGTTATCAAAATTCTGTAATTTGATTTGTTATTAATAAACCAAATTATTATTTAAAATTGGAATATCTGATTGGCAGTTATAACAAGTACCTTGACATCTTCATACTTTTATAAAAGCTCAAACCAAAGCCTAGATGGCTGTACAAATATCTAGAGGATGGTACTCTGTTGCAGAAAGTTGTAACTCTCCTTGTTTCCATTTGGGGTAACAGGTAATGATGATGAACCACATACCTGCATAAACAGTGAAACTTTTTTGCCCTTGTTGTTGATGGGTGCCACCATTCTTCCTAAATTGCATGGTTGCAAACCTCTCCCAAAATTCTTTTACATTTAAGATGCAGTAAACCGAGGTTTTTATTACTACTTGCCTTCTTATCTGGACCCTGATTCCACAGTCAGTGACACCGTCACAAGCTGGTTCTAAATAACCAAATTATGGAAGAATTACATCATTTCACTTTCAGAGCCATAGAACCCAAAGAAAGAGATCACAGAAGAAATTAAAGTAATAGTAACCTTAAGATAATTCAAAGATCGTGTTTTAAGTCAGCAAGCAGTTTCTTTGCACACATTCACTCTCAGTTTGTACTTCATACATTTGTCATATAAATTCAAGTGCTTCAAAGAACTGATTATTGTACATAACTTCCATTTTTTTTAAGTGACAAGCTGTCTGTTCCTTTTTGTGTTAGCTATAAAGTGGGTGATCTGCAGCAATGGAGCTTGGTGTGCTGTGTGTGGTAGATAGGGACAGGAGCCTAGAAGATCTCGGATGTCACGGAAAGATAAGGACCCCCCGCCCCCCTCTGACGTAGTAAAGCCCCCTTTGACTATTTAACACCATGAGGTGTGAGAATAAACGCCATTTTGGACTATCCATCATATTGATGCCAGTGTGTCTGTGGACCGAATAACCCGGGAGGGGCTGGGTTATCATGCTGCTTTCTGGAACCCAGGTCGCCTTGCCTTCTATCGTGTGCATTCCTGGGTCCTGTGCCCAAGGGAAAAGGGTTCAGAAGCCAGAACTCCCACTCTTTCCTTGACAAGAGGTGCTAGTGTAACCCAGTGTGAATATGGGAAAGGTGCTGGTTCACTCATCTAAATTCCTGAATTAAAATTCTGTGTCTGTGGTAATCCTCCAGAGCAAGGTGCTGAGGCAATGAATGGTCACAGACCATTCAAACCCTGTTCTCCTGCAGCAAGTTGAACAGCAATATTACCAGAAGACTTTTTTAGTTCAGAGGATTCCATTTAGCTTCTTGAACCAAGAAGCTAAAAAAATTATGTATGTTGCCATGAATTTTCCTGGTTTGCTGAGCGTTCATATTAAAGGAGAAATGTGCAGTTTCTCACGCTGGTGAATTGTAAACACAGGACCATGTTTTGTAAATATTGGCAATGTTATGAATACTTTCTCCAAGAGAAGGGGAGGTTGAATGACAGCCTCCTGGACCAATGTGACAGGAGAGGTGGCGATACCCTTCTCCAATCCATGGTCACCTTGCCACAGATATATAATGGAAAAATAAACTAAGGGCAGCTTCTGCCCTGCTGCTGTTGATGCACCCAGATCAGTGTCCCCAGCCTGTTTTTCCTGGTAAGGCCTCCACGGTGATATATGTACACGTTTTGCATTCTGTATTCAGGCAAAATATAATGTGATTTTCTTTCTGAGAGCCTTTTTTTGTGAAATGATGGGTTATAGATCCTGCTTGAAAACCCATACCTTCAACTTGGGCTTTTAACTTAAAGAGAATGTACATCTGCTTTAATGGGACTGTCATGTGATGCATTAAGAAAAACAGTTTCACAGGTGATTGAGAAGTAATTAACATATGGTTGCTCCATAAGCTCAAGTAAATAGAAGTTTGCTTAGCAGCATACCCAAAAGCAGGACAACCATCACGGCTGAGTGAACTTCTCTGGCATGTCATAGCACATGAAGAGGCAATAAATATAGTTTGTAATGTCTTACTTGTTTTGATATTGATGTATTTTACTTACAGAGTACTATTTTACAATACTTAGTATCAAATCTCATATCAATATGCAGCAGCAAAGTCTGAAAATTGCATAATAAAACACAAGCAGCTTTGAGACACATCATAAAGATGACACAAAATTATGTGAAACAATATTTTAGAGTAGAATTACCCCATTTGCTAGAGCTATTACTAGAAAAACTTCCTCTGCATTGATTATTCACAACCCAGATATTTCATAGTATAAATCATATGATATAACATGGTTTCCAAACCAAAGGCCTTCTTGTAATTCTGGAGTGTTTCTCCGAAGATATTCCTTTAAGCTATTGATTTTAAACAAGAAAGGAGATAAAACCCTGTTATTAACCACTTGAAAGAATTGCAATGGGGAATAGTCAAAGTTCTTTCAGAGTTATTTTTTTTCTATTCAGATGGGTGAAAGTTTACTATGACTTTTCCATTATTGCAAAGAAAACCTACACAAATTCCCCCTGCCTTACCCCCCAATAAAATCCAAACAAAAGCCAAAACAAATATTATTTATACCAGAAATAGGAAAGAATGATTTTAAGCAGAACAGAAATCCAATAATTTGACAATTTTGTGTGAAAGAGGGTTGAATGAGAGTCATAAAGCCTTAACTAGAATATAGTAATCTGTATGAGTAGTGGTATTTTAATTAACCAGCAGTTTTGAAATGATTGTCAGTCCTTACAGTCTGATAGTATTTATGAATAGAGTTCATTCAGTTCCATCTTTCTCTGGTTATGCCGCCATAAAACCTTCATAATCAGTGGAAATTTCATTTCTGGCAGTGCTGCATTAAGTTGTTGAAATTATCTGTTCGATAAAGGCATTCTCTGTAAGCCTTTTTTGTTTTTTGGGGTTTTGTTTCTTTGTTTGTTTAAAAGAAAGAAAACACACTTTTTGGCATAATGTATCTAGAATTTATTTGACTATGTTATGTGACTGGTACTAAATTTACAGTATGTTACACTCCAAAGGTTTCATTCAGACTCATGCTGGGTCTTTATGGGTTTAGATCTTGCTGGATTGCTTTTGTGGTGACTGTTTCTACCTGAAGATACATGTAGTTTTTTCAGCTTGTTCCACCTGTTTCAGCTTTTGTATATTAAATAGGTCCAGAAGCTAGGACAAAGGAAGGAATTGCACCTCATCAGGATGAAGTGCTGTTGAGTTTTCTTCATAATGTAGATGCTTTTTGTTAAATGCTAGGATTCTTCCTACAGTGTTCCCCTTCTTCAACCATGGAAACAAGGCAAGGCATTTAAAAGTGCAGAAAGTACTTAGGTAGCTGAAAATGTATTTACTCTGTTTATGCCTACAATTTGGCTTTTGATTTCCTTCACAAGCAAATTTATGTCTTCGATAAAGAAAATAAAATGTGGATATTAGAAAGCAACCTAAATCTGAGAAAATCAAAAAACATGACAAGCTTGTTTTCCTAAAATCCACATGCATGTATTTTCTGATATTAACATGGTTCTTTTTAGCCTGCAGGAGTTGAGTCTCATGAAATAATGTTGTGCTGTGACATAGAAACTTTTTCAGTGTTACATTCTTTTGCAGCAGTACATAAAGTGCTTTTGGTGGCATTATTTTATAAAGATACCTTACTAGCACTTCATATTCAGTTTCTCAGAGTATTAAAATGTTGCTTTATTTAGCTGATAGCAATTGATTGTTTTTCAATTTTGTTTAGCAAAGCTTATAGAAAAATAACAGAAAAAATTCTGATACAAGATGAATTGCTGAATAAAAGATAACCAAATTCTTCTGCTCCAGCAGCAGCTGCCAAACTGGAGAGCTGTGCCATCCCCTCAATTAGATTGAGGCTGTATTGAGGCCTTATTATTGCTATTTAAGCATTTTTAAAGTTTCTCATGGGTTGGAACTTCTGACGACGAATGAAAATGTGCATGGTTCAGTGTGCCCTAAAAATACTCTAGGCAGATATTACTAACTCCTTACATTATCAATTCATATTTGGCAACCTCCTGAAGAGGAAGAGCTGCTGGTAATTTTTTAATATTTGCCTCATTAATATCATTGCAAATTAAATCATAGGCAATGATAGTAAATGCTGAGTAAGTAAATAAAAGAACATTATTATTTAGCTGTCTTTTTTGGTCACATTGCTACCTGAATGTGTCTTGCTCAGCAAGTAAATGAAAAACCCATAGTATATTCCTTTGCCTTTAGACTTTTTAAATATGTAAAGAAATGAGTTTATTTGCTAGTGAAAGTAGCTCTGCTAGCACCCTACAAACATTCAACAGCAAATTATTGATTCAGCATCCTGTATTAAAAAAAAACCAACACAAATAAAAATTCATGTCAGATTCTCTGTAACAACTTCCGGGAAAGAAACTCTCTATATTGCACTGAAGCTGTTATTTGATTGCACAGCATTTCAGGTCCTGGTGTTCTCTTGCAGCCTCATGTATGTGATTAACAGGACATTAAAATAAGCTCAGTGAGACACCGTCTCAAAGAAGATGATCAAGCACTGAAAGCAAATCTCTATTGTCTTTGCCAAGACAAAGAGAAGGAGCTAGCTTAGAATGACTCCTCTCATCCCTTCTAGAAGTTATAACAGAGTTTTAAAGGCCTTTTAATCAATGGTGGAAGAAGAAGGGGGTGTCAGATGTTTGTTGAGTAGCCTGATCTCTATCCACAGTGCTGAGCATGACCATTTCTTCTACAGGCACTGGCAAAGCGTCACTGTGTCTAGCACCTGGGACAGGTGGCAGAACAGCAGGGAGTCTCCTCTACAGCTGGTGTCCTTAAGTGTAGGGCCCTTAAGTGAGGGGCCTCTGACCATTGCAGTGGGTCCTTGTCCTAGCCTGCATTGCAGTTCATCAGCTTGAATGTAAAGCTGCAACGGGAAACCATGCGAAGATTTAGATCACAGCTTGCAGTCAGTCATAGTTTGGTGAAACCAACTGTTGTGAATTCAAGTCTTAAAAACACTAAGCTGTGTGATATTACAAGTGTTCTGAATAAAAGTGCATGCTGTCAACTGCTTTAATGCATGTTAGGTATATGTCAAATCTTGGTATATAATTAAACAAAAATTTGTTTAGAGCAGGCAGAAATTAGGTCAGTGTCTTTCATTGTACTCATATCACTGCAAATTAACACCCTCTAGTTTGTGAATGTACTGAAGCAGGCCTTTTAATTGATTAATATAATGTGCTTGATTTAATAATATTTGCAAACAGTATCATTTTCTATCAGCCTCTAATGTGGATGTCAATGTGCCTAGTATCTTTCGCCTACAAATCTGATCCTCTTCTTTATTAGTCAGATTTCATGTTTTTGCATTTTCATACTCTGCTGCTCAACAACAGTTTGCAAACAGAGTTCTACTCTTAGATTTCTCCTGGCCAAGCAGAAGCAGTACATGGGGAATGGTAAATGCCTTTAAATACATCCCACCTGAAAGCAAGTGGCAGTTGTTTTGTAGTCTGATTGAATTTGACACTGGTGTAACCACTGAGGCTGCTGTTAGCAGTGGCTAGAGATATATTCTGTATATACTCTTGTTGTTATTTAGATTTTGGGGGGTCCCTGGGGAGAGTTCCCCGAGAGCCCCCCAGGTCCTAGGGTCGTGGGTGTTTGCGTGCAGGCAGGCAAAGACACTCCAGACGGTTGGTGAGGTGCTGATGAGGTGAGGGTTTATTTGGAGTCTTACCCTGGGAAGGCAGCATGGTCACTGAGGGAGAGGGGGAAGGAAGGGGAGAGGGGGAAGGGGAGAGAGGGAAGGGGAGCCTCCGGAGACCTCCCGGGCAAAGAGGGGCAAAGAGAACAAGCCCTCTCCGTTTGCACTCTTAACAGGGAGGTTCAAAGTGGGCACGGTAACATTCTTCAGCCAATAGAGTTACAGATACAGGATACTGCAGGGAGGTTACAGACTTGGGATAAACCATACACTTTCCAGGGGTGAGCCAAAGTATACCATTTCCATAAAATGCAATTCCACATACTCTCTGTGCTTTTCTGCTCCCCTGGATACTTAGCTGAGATATTAAGAAGTAAACTCTGGGCAATTTCCAGATAGTATAAAATATGTTTCCTGGAGATCAATATCCTAGGATGGAGAGACTCTGTTAGTGGTTCAGCACTTCTGCATGAACACAATTAATTACATAGGTGAGCCCTGTGTTTAGACAGTTTTATCTTTGATCTGCCTAACAGCCTCTCTGCTAGGGATTATCCTCCATCCTTACTGACTAATTGACAGCAGACTTTATCTGTGTCCTTTGAGATAAAGATGAGAGACAGAGCTGTCTGTCAGGGCTCTGAGTTTTGTAGTGTTAAAAAAAAAGTCTTTACAACGTAAACTCCATTATGAAGGATACAGAGGACGTCCCCACTGCAAGTATTCTAATAAAAGAGAAGTCCCCTGGTGCTACTGAGGACAGAAATTGTGATGAGTTCTGTTCTGCTCTAAATTACTAATTGACTTTTTTTCTAAAGAACACCTACTAAGAATCTTGATGTTTTATGGCAAATGCTAAACAGCAGCTGTTTTCTAATTGTGCTTCCCATTCTACAGTCCTCACAAATATCTCTTTAGAATAATAAGCTGGAGACACTTTCAGTTAAAAGCAATGCTGATCAGAGGCAACTATGTTAATGTAAGAGGATAGGTCACAAGCTCAGAAAAGCCATGAAAATTATGGATGAGTTTTAATAAATCTCTCTTAAAGGTTCTGTTATACTTTGGTATGTTCATAGCTTGTTTTATGGAATGAGAAGCTGACATGCTGCTGTGAGCATTCCCTGATGAATATCTGCCTATCAGCACGCAGTGAAAGAAGTAATTACAGCATTAATACTGAGTTTTACATCATTAAATCACAATTTGGACCTAGGCATAATTTACATTTAAAAGTATGATTATCATTAGCAAATCATCACTGATGATCACCTTGATAAGGAAATTGCTGGTAACAAGATATTCTTCTGGACAGAGTCTGGACCCTTGTGCCAAATTTCAGGTTGACAGTGGCTGCTGTGTATACACATACACACTTCTTTGACTACATTTTTGTTTTCATTCATTTTAATTAGACAATTCACTGACTTGTGTGGACCATTGTAAAAATGAATGTATATTTCTTACCCTAGAGCAAACATATATAATTGATACCATTTTTTTATTATTCTAGGATAAATGTATGGTGTAATTATTTACTATTAATACTGGCTGTTTGAAAAACAAAGACAGAAAAGAAGTCAAAATGGTGGTGGGAGGAATACTTAAAAACAGAAGATAGGAAAGAAGAAATAGGTTATAATTTTGCAGATGTTCTCTCTGAATAATTTATTTTACACTTTAAATAGGTGGCCTGATTTTCAGCTCTGTCAAACAGATTTAGGTACATGATATAGGTTTATAAATGTAATTAAAAGTTTCATTAATATTTTTGTATAGCTCAAAAGAATATTTTTTGGTAGACAAAAGTGATGGCAGGGACAAGTACTCCTAAATATTACATTTTGATCAATGTAGAATTTTGAGTCAAATGAATCAGACGTGACATTCTATATCAAGTTTGCTCCACAAATGTGCTATGTCAAAAACCTGCGTTTAGGTTTTGAAGTGCAAAAGTAGAACATCTAACCCAAGAAAATCTTGTTGTCATTAGTTATGCATGGGAAAACCTACACTTGCCTGAGATGGCTAGTTCCAGCAGTGACTGGCAGATGGGAACACTAGGGAGACTGAACTGCACTGTCTTTATGGACAGCCTGAATCCACTGTGCCCACAGGACTGTTCTGCACTCGCCTTGGACAACAGGAGACTGTTCTGTGATGTTCCCTCAGTGGTCTGTCCTGTGCTTTGGCAGATGGGATCGAGTGGTTGACATGTGGGGTGGATGGATAGCTCCGTCAGGGCACTCCCTGTGGTGCATCAGCTGCTGCATCACCCTGCACCTGAAAAATGAGGAATGCTTCAGGAAGTAAGCTGCATAGGCAGCTGGCCAGTTAGCTTTGGGACTGCTCTCGCATTGTCTGATTATATTGTATCTGATTATAATTGTATTTGATTAGAGCTGCAAACCATCTCAGTTGAACCATGTCTGATTGGAGGCTCAGTGAACCCAGTGTGATAAATTGCTGGTAGGTTAAAGGTCTGGCATCTTTGACATTTATCCACCTTGGTGTAAACGACTATAAAAATCTCAAGGCAACGAGAGATCTGGGTTCAAAGGGGACTGCCGGCATGAACAAGGCATGCAGAGCCTGCCTCTGTGTGAACTTTTGAGCAAGGAAGCATTTTATATCATCTTTTCCATCATCTAATTTTCTTGCCTTGGGAACTCAGTTGTGAACTGACCCCAGTCCATCACGCTATTCATAAATTACTAACATAACTTTGAAGTTCTTCACACATTTAAAGAGGAGGTTCAAAGGAATATCCTGAAGGGATTCTGGAGAGAGATGTTTTGAAAATTAAAGGAAAAAGCAGGCAAGAGATTCAATATCCAAGTGAGTCTTGTATCAAGGAGAATAATATTAACATTGATTCAGAATATCAGTCATGTCAAAATGTGCTAATAGGCAAATCAACCTCCTTGCACAGTTATATATAAAGATATGTATTTATTTATAGTCACAAATGTGCACTTTTGCACATATGCGGACAAGTATATAAACAAAACCTGTTCTTTGTTGTTATGGGAACATTAATATTTGAGCTTTTTCTAGCTTGTAAGTATATGAAATTTGCAAAGCAGCTGATTTTCCTGTGCAGGTAATGGCTTTCATTTATGCCATCCTAACAAGGATCCCCCATCTGGTTTTGCATAAACAAGTCATCACACATTTTGTAACAATTTTTTAAATGTAAATTATTTACACAGAGAATGCTTATTGCTTAGGTAGGTGACTCCTGTAGCTTATAAATAAGTTAATAACAGAAAAAAATAATTCAGGTACATTTATTTTTGAATCTGTTACTATGAAATCCTTTAATATTCAGAGCAAATATATTTTAAAGATTGTTGGCATGTCTTGAACATATGTAGGATTAATTATTGCAGTGTCTATTTCCATAGTTTGCAAACTACTTGCATACAGAGGACCCCCAAACTAAACAAAACCATTTTACAACAATCGAGGCCTTGTTTCAGTAATGTACTTGCACCACATTTTAGCACATTCTGAACACCACCCAGCTCATTAAAGGCTCAGCACATGCTTAGGAACTGCTGAATTCAGTAAGGGTTAGTATGAACTCAAGTGCTTTCCTGAACAAAAGCCTAAATTCTTGCTCGGCTTCTACAGACTCTAAAAATCCTCCCTGAAGGCAAATGTTAGGCTGCAGACAGAACATACTGCAAGTGTTATAGAAGACTTTCTCATCTTTGCTGGAAGCTGCTTGCAACTGCTGTGAAAGCTCCTGCTTTCAGGGAGTTTCAAGGAGGAGGGGGTTGTGTGGAGTCACTATCAGGTTTCCCTCTTCCCAACTTTTTCTGTATGTAAAGCCCTGTGTTCCCATGGAGAAAGAGAAATCATCAGATGTCAGCAGATCTGACAGAGAACTTACTGCTCTACATCTATGCAGACTGGAATGAACAAGCTGTCTCTCCTTGCACAGTTCTGGGTGTGCTTAATCAATTAGAAAGAAGTTCAGGACATGTTGTACTTCAATGATATCTTTTTGTTGTGTTCTTCAAGCAGAGGAATCTAAGCTGGATTTTCACTCCTAAGTTAGAATTTAACTTGATTTGATGATTGAAAGCTTAGCTGTTGACCTTTTGTGAGTGAATGCTAGTTTTTTAACCTGAATCTTTCCTACCTTTTCTTAATGTCCATATTCTATGTGAGGCTTTTCTCTTTCTTTTTTCTTTTCTGCTTATCTCAGCTTTTTTTATAATTTTCTCTTTTTGTACTTACTGTCTGTTCTAAATACTCCTTCATACTCTTCTGTTTCCAACACTGTAAGAAATTGCAAAACTTAACATAGAATATAAATACATCAAGTGTATTAAAAAGTTAATAAAAAGCAATATTTTCCCACCCCCTCAAAAAAATTCACACCACATTCTCCAGAGAAACCCCGAACCAAACAACCCAAAGCCACTTTCCTGTGTTGCACCCCTCTCCACCCTAATGTTTTTCCTCCAGTGATTTGTTTTGCAACCCCACTATATTTAACACAGTATTTGGCTAAATGTGATTCATTCTCTGAAACAGAATAAAAAGAAAATACAGATTTATCTTTAAAATTAGAGTGACTAGACTCATTTTCCTCACAACCCAATGTTGGAACTAGAAAGTCAAAGAAATGCAGTAACAGCTGGTTTGTATCCATCTCCTTAGACTTAGGAACAGTCAAAATAAGCAATTTATCTATCCACTGATGCCTTGGCACATGCTGGCACCCAGATAAATAGGAAGTTATTTTCCAAGAGAAAGTCCTGTGGTTTATATACCCTGCATATGCCAGATGTTGGGACTGCCAGTGATTTAGCTAAAGACATGAGCCAGTGATCTGGTGGCTGAGAGGATTCATCATTATTATGAATTCAACAGTAAGTCTGATGAGATGTTAGGACAATTAGGGTGATGATCTGCTGCTTCACAAATGTGCAGAGGAATCATTATGGAGAAGGGAAATGGTTGCAATCACCAAAGTGAATGTAAACTTGAACTGGATTTGTAAATCATAGAGGAATTTCCCATGCAGCACTGTCTATTACATTATACATCGCTCATAAATGCTTAGTAGTTTTTGATTGAATACATCAACCCAACTATTTTTACACTGTTTAGGTTTATCACATTGTTTATTTATTATTTATTTTACTTGACTTTTTACCTGAAATTGCTTAACATGCATCAGAAAAAAACACCATGAAAGTTTGAAGGCACAGTAAGTTTTCATGGTAGTTTCCTAACTGACTGTTTTTTCCTTTAGAGACTATATTATAAAAAAGAATGAAAGACACACAAATAAAAGTTAGTAGAAATATATGTAATATACTCAGTAAATAAATAAATAAAATATCTCAAATTTAAATTGGAAACTTCCATATATATAGTTTTGTTGCAGAATGTTTAAAACATGTTAAGGTTAATTCCTGTCTTGTTTCAGTATTATTAAAATAGTCTAGATTTGATTTCCATCTAAAGAATAATTCACTTATAATATGAATGCAAAATATAACAGCATCTCCAAAAAATGAAGAAAAGAAAGTGTAATAAAATCAGAAGAATAAATTTACTTCTTAGTGACAGAATGTAGCAAAAAAGGGAGTATTTAGCAATAGGTCATCTGATTTGATATACTCTTGGAAAAGTCCTTTTGTTAGCTGAATTGCTCACGGACGTTCATTTTGAGTGCATTAGCTGAATTTTAAGATTCTGTTTGAATAAAGTGAGGGACTCTTGTGGCTATACTGAATTGGATAGTTCAAGGAACAGTGATGATCTATGCATGGTTTATCTGTGGTGCTGATTTATTTACTGGCTTGTTTTTATCTTAGCTTTTTCTTAGCTTAGCTTAGTCTTAGCTTATGGAAGGCAAAATCTGTCATATGTGAGTAATATTAATTTACAGTTAAAAATTTCACTCACGGGTTGTCAAATAACTCTTGAGGTGTTGCCGTGGTCTTCTTTCTGCTACAAGAAACAATATGTGTCACTGAAATTATCTGTTAAAAAGTATTTCTATTTTTTTAGAGAATTTGGTAAGAAAGTTTCCTACTGAAGAGACAAATAAAAGAACAGTGTCCTGTATCCATGGTGCAGGACAATAGCCCTTCTGTAATTAGCTTGGACATTTCAAGAAGTATCTTCTGACTGTCATGTTTAAAGCACAAACAGTTTTTCTTTGATTTGTAGAGTAAAAAAGCACTTTCCTAGCCTATGACACAGTACATTAAATACAGCAGATAACCATTAGGAATTGCTTAAGAAATAAAAAATATAGCCTATGCATTTGAAAGCTTATGTCAAAGACATCTCCCTTGGTCCAGATACAATTAATCTGTCTTTCAAATATTACATAGAGTATTGCCACTGAACTCATGAAAGAGAACTATTATTCTAATTTATATGGGATTGGTAATTTTTTCTAAACCTTAGGCTTTTTGAATGATGTTTATAATTTTGTTCATCACACCTGCCTAGTTTTCACCTCACAATACATGGTGGCACGTCTGTTGGTTAATGGTTCATCTCAAAAATGAAAACTTTAGAGATACTATGAAGAAAGTTAAGAAACTTTACTTCATTTTCCATAGTCTTCCTCAGATAAGCTATGAAGGGAAATCTTTTCTTCCAGTATTACAGTTTTGCACTGATGATGACTTTATCTAGTTATTACCTTGGAAAGAAACATATTTCCATTTGATTATGATGACAGATTCCTGTAGATCCATCTTATTTTTGTTCACTATAGCAAATGCAAACTTCAGCTTCTGACTCCGAACAGTTGTGGCCATGATAACACTTGTTCTGTAATAGCTCTTTATAAATTAATTGACTATATGATGGAGAACTGTTAGATTTTCTTGGAAGTCATTGATGAAGAGGAGAGATTATATTTGAAACTCTCTTTATGAAAGTTCTGCTTCATACTTGTGCATGCCTTTCAGAAAAGCATTCGGTGAATATCCAACTAAAAACATTATAGTGCATTTGAAGAAGACCTGATAAAGAGGGAAGCATGCTTTGTACCTGTGGTAGTTGGTATACATAGTACAGCAGGTACGCTGCACATATCCAGACTGTCATGCATGCATGACTTTAAATGCACTGTAATAATTTATCCTAGCTGAGGAAATGGCTTGATGTGGTATCAAAAATTAATTTCTGGTGATTTGAAAATATGGGCCCAAGCCTTGATGACTGGAGGCACTGTTAACGATCTGAGAAATATCTGCAAATCTAAAGTGAATATATGAAGCCTGCAAGCTATCCACAGTAGCTTTTGGACTATATGTTTCCAGACATCTTATTAAATACACTTAGAGAATGTGCCTGTGTGCCTGTACTTTTTATACAGGTGGGATGTTCAATATCATGTGTGACCTTACTGTACAGTTGCTTTTAGCAAATGCTCATCAAAGAAGCCACCGTGGAATCCATTTTCTAAGACGGGGCCTTCTGTCAGAGAATTATCTTATATAAAGTTACTTTATTTCTTGTGACTCTGCAGTTCTCCCAACTGAGAGAAATGCATTGGATGTTCAGGGGCAGGAAAGGACTTTATGGTTTCACAGAAAAACAGTAGCCATTAGAAATAATAATTGTTTTCCACCTAGGAAAAATGTTCTAGGTTCTCTCATGTGCATCTAGGATGTAACGTGAGGAGAAATTCCTCTGTTCTGTTGTCTCTCTGTCTGGCATAGGAGCACAACAAGTATTCTGTGAACTACCACTTCCAAGTGTGGATGTTCTAGAAAATTGAGAATACTATGACGTGTGTCTTTCATGTGTTAAGTCAGCAGATGTTCAGATCTCATTAAAGGCTTCATACTTGTTTCCCTTAGCTTACACAGTTTATCACAAATCCCAAATTTTTCTATTGTGATTTGCTATCATAAATGTAACAGAAAGACAACTGTAGCTAGTAGACCTGGTTATTCAGCAGTTGCATTTTGATGTAACCTTGTAAAAACTCTGTGAAATCTTTCTGGTTTATCCTAAGTGATGATTTTATGGTGGTAGTCACTGCAATATGTAGTTACATGTTTATGTCATTTTACAGTCTTGTCAAGAATGCATTTCTACTAGCATCACAAATTGTTCAGAGAAACCTGTCAGGCTCTTCATGCATCTAAAAGAATATTTAGAAATATTTGTATTCATCACTTTGTGTAAATTCAATGCTCAACTTATTTGTGTGATGAAATTTTGTTAAGACTGTGCTATCACAGAGTCAAGTGCTTAGTATATTTTTTTGACTGAAAAAGCTATTTGCTCCTATTAGAAGGCAAGGAGAATAAATAGGAGACACCAGATTACTATATCATCATAATCTGAATATATTAACAGGGAAAATTGGAGCATGAGTGGTTTTTTTACAGCAGACAGTTCTATTTTCTCAATACCATTTGTGATGCTATATGGGATGCTGTTCTGTGGAAATCCTGTTGTTAATGCTTATTTTTGTCTGTGTCACATTGCTATTACTGTGAGGTGACCTCTTTGCTATCTGGAACAACAGTCCAGTCTTGTCCCATGGTAGGGACTCCTTAAGTAAAGAGAGACCTTCTACTTTTAACAGATTCTGGTATCCACAGGCAATTACTCTAGAAAACCTCTGTGATGGGAAATTATACAGTGTTGAGAAAAAATGTATAGCTAGGCCACTTAATTACAGACATTATGGACTGATGACAACTTTGTGGAAGTCATGGGCACCCCTATCTCATATGAATAAAGCTGCTAATGTAAATTCAGAAATGTAAGGGACAGAAATGATGTGCAGTAATATTTCTCTGTGCTTTCTGATGACTGTGCCATTTGGTGGGCATCTCTCTTGTGTTCTGTTACTTCTGGAAAAAAGTCTTTTACTAAATTAGTATTTCATCTGCTTACCAGGTTACCTCAACAGCTGACTTCATCACACATCCTGCTAGAGCTCATTATGAGTCTTTAGTGAGTTTTTAAGTCAGAGTCTACTGAGGGTTCTGTTTGGCTAACTCGATTTTCCTTTGAGAAATTAATAAAATTCACACTAAATTCTGTTCACTGTTTTTACTGTGGAAGCTGCTGAAAATCAAAGCTCTTTTTCTCACATATTTCAGAGCCTTATCTTTGAGTTATCCAAGTTACTGACTATATGATCATTGTAGTTTTCCACCACTTCACACTACTAAGAATAATTTTATAGTTTAGAAGGATATTTGTTGTTATGGATTTTGGACAGCACAGAAATAACAACAAGACTCTCCATGATTGTAAAGATGAGAGCAAACTTTATTCTTCTAAATTCTACTTTAATAGAGTAGTTCGGTACAAAGAACACGATTGGTTATACAGCATCTACACCCTTTAGTAACATTTCTTTCCAGTAAACATGTTGGAAAAACACCACCTGTGGATGGTTTCTCACTTGCCAAGGTTTGTTTGAATTCTTCCTTTAGATTTCTCAGGCTAACATGAGAAAGTTGCTCGTCTGCCTTTCACACAGACACTGGCATAGCCTGAAGCCTAAGTGCAGACCAATGTCAGGCCCACATCTCCCCCTTTTAGTCTTTGCTGAGGGTGGCGTCTGTGTCTGTGTCCTCTCCTGCAGGGCCCTTGCAAGAGAAAAGACAAACATGACACCAGAAGTCCCTTTAGTAATCAAACAATCACTAAATAGAACTTCCATTGGGCACCGACTTAAATGGTCAGGGAAGTTCTCTAGCATTTGGTGTTGACCCTTCACAACCATGTCCATGCACCAGCGTCAAGCTTAGCTATTTACTAATTCTAATACAGGAAAAACCAAAAATCATTAGCCTGCTCAAAAATGGCAGTCAAATTTGTCAAGATTCATCACTCTAGGAATCATCCTCTCAGATAACAAGGGCTTTTCCTGCCTTTTAGCAAAGGACTGTGGTCCTTGCATCACACCTGCAACAGCAAACTGGTTTATTTTCCCAATTATTTGGACAACTTGGTGTCATGGGTTGGCACTGGCCAGATGCTAATGCACCCATGAATATATGTTTTTCCTAACAACTACTGTGGGATGTGATCAAGAACAGAGCAGAGCAGGCCCAAAACTTGAAAATAGAAAGAAAACTTTATTAAACTACATAAGAACAGAAAATGGAAAAAAAAACCAAAAAACTTAAACACACAAAAGCAAAAATGAAAACTTCCCAGAACATTTCTTCTCTTCCCCTAATTTCTACTCTTCCACGCTCAAACTAAACCTCAGGTTCTCAATCAAAACAATCACTACATAAAAAAACCCCTAATCTTCAATTTAGCAAGGGAGAGAGGAGTCTCTCTCTCACCACAGACTGCACCCCAGAAAACACAGGTCTACCCCTTATGTGTTTCTATGTCACCCATGGCACTACTCAGAGATGTCTGCCGTGGTGACACTCTCTTTTCTATGTCCAGTGCTCTCACCACTGTCCATGGGCCAAAGCTGCATATAGGGCTCTTTTAAGGATGCTTGCATGCCGGGCTCTCCCTATCTTTCCCCTGGGGCCGAGGGTTCTAAGAACAGAGATCTTCCTTGAGGGCAGAGGGTGCCACCACACCCTCTTCCTCTCTTCTCTGTTTGCTCTACTCTTACAGTGCCAGTCACTGCAGCAAAGTCCAGCTGACTGCATCCACTCAAATACAGTTTATGTTCAAAGGGACTCAAGTTCAGTCTATGGCTAACATTATACAAGAAAAGTCTAGCCTAAAAAGCCACTCTTCTTCATCACTGCCTATCTGGGATTCTTTTTATCTTCCTTTGTCATCTCAGTCCTAGGCTGTCTCTCTCTCTCTTCTTACAAACCACCAGCCACGAGAATCAATGTCTAGAAAAAGTTTTCTTCTGCCAAGAAAGAGTTAAAAGTCTCTCTGGTTCCTGGCAGGGTCGCAGGCTTGGCACATCCCTACACAGCCGGGAATTTTTTCTCCCCCCCCCCCCCCCCCCCCCGCACTCTTTCTTCGCTGCCAGCTGCTGCCAATATCAATTCCGAAGCTCTGAAGCGGTGGCAGTCTCTCTCCTGGTGAGGAGGGGGGGGGGGGGGGCGGGGAATGGGGATGGAGGGCACCTCCACAGTCCTCCACCCTTCCATCTTGAAGAGGCTCTGCATGGCTTTTCCCCTCCCCCACCCAGCCCCGAGAGCTGGGGGGAAGGGGAGAGATGTGTGCTCACCTCACAACCGGAACCCAAAAGAGAGCCAATCTCTCTGAAGTCCTTGCTTTTAACTCCTTGTGTTCTCAGAGGCGTGTCCAACCTCACAGTGGCTACTCCAGGTGCCAGCATAAAACCTGACCACTGATTGGTTTGCCCACAACTTCCTGGAAAACTCACTTCCCCCTCAAACCAGGACACTTGGTTGACCTTTTTTTTTTTGTTTTGTTTTGTTTTTTTAATGCAAAAATGCATGCGATGTTTGAAAGGGCAAAGACCCATTGCAGGATGTGCAGGATTGGACCATCGTTCACTCAGTTGGACCATGATACCTGTAGGATGTCACCTAGAAAGAAAGAATAAGAATAATAAAATTAATAAAAATGTCAGTAAAAAGATATCTGACTCCAAAAAAACTACGTGATCCCAATGACCAGAAAGGCAAAAACCACAAAGTGAAACAACAGCCCTTAGTAACTACAAAACATACACCGAAGGCACATGAAATATTACCTAAAATGCAACTACATCTATGTAGGAAAATTAAATGAAAAAACATCTACTATAAAATTAAAACACATGAAAAAGAAAAGGTCCATTTAGCCAAGATGTTGATCCTTGGCATCACTGGATGCATTCTTGAAGTCTGAAGCAGGTAGTGACACGAAGAAGATCGATGAAAACAGGACCATGCTGCTGACACAGGACTTTTGTTGTTTCTATAACTTCCAACCACACGGTCATCTTTGCAGTCTGTGACAGCCACTAAGGCTATGCAATGTCCCTTTTCACTCCTCAAAGGTGATGGGTAACACAACTGCTGAACCTGCTAATGATAAAACACAGGCACATCTTCCCCTTAAATTAACAAACTTGTCAGGCTCCAGTGCCCTAAACTGATAACTTGTCAGACTCTATTGTCTAAATTCAACATCCAGGTTTCATAATTATTTTTTCTTCAGATTCATAACATAAATGTTACATTGTTGCACGTTATCTTTTTGATAATAATTTTGATCATCCCAGAAACTACAAAAGCTGAAGTCATTCTTTTCCAGTGACAACCTGTAACTCCCTCCCCAGTGAGAGCCTCGGGTTGACTCCAAAAATTAATTCAGCTATTATATTTAAAGGTCAAATTGTTGAGTCAAATAACTCATATGTAATTTTTTGCTAAAACATCTGGGCAAACAGGCAATTCCCATCCAGAAAGAGCCAAGGAATGGCCAGTGCCCAGCTCTAACTGCAGAGGAATCCCTTACACCAATTTTAAAAACAAGCTTCTTCAAAATCTTATAATAAAAACTAATATAATAATTGACACCTCCTAAATTTGTCAGGGTAGAGATGCTCTGAGCTCAGCAGGCTCTTGAGATGGTCTGTGACCAGGATTGGAACTGCATCCCAAACCGTCAGGACAGAGGAGGCATTCTTACAAACTCAGATAACCTTATCTGGAAGTCTGAAAATATTTAGAAAATCATGAATGCAAAAACTAGCATAGACAGCTAGAAAACAAGGAAAAATTCTTGGGTGACACGTGTCTTACAGGCAATTATAGACAAATAGCAAAGTACACGAGAAGAAGCAGAAGCAGCAGCAGCTGGCTGTAGAACTGTGATAACTTCATCGTATCAGTGAATTCACATCAAATATCTTAAAAACTGAGATAACACTTAAAACTCATAACTGATAGTTTTAATATAGAATTATTAATAATACTTGTGTTATCTGTGAAAGGCAACAAAAGTTGCTGTCATGGGGTGGCGCTGGCCAAATGCCAGTGCACCCATGAGTGTATGTTTTTCCTAATGAGCTACTGTGAGATGTGGTCAAGAACAGAGCAGAGCAGGCCCAAACTTGAAATAGAAAGACAACTTTATTAAACTACATAACAACAGACAATAGAAAAGAAAAGAAAACCCAAACACCCAGAAACAGAAATGAAAACCTCCCAGAACATTTCTTCTCCTCCCCCCAATTTCCATCCCTTACATGCTCAACAGTTAACACTTGCACATTACCCTCATCTTGCTCAAACCTTCCACAACCCTGGGTTCCCCATCAGTCATCATCACTCAAAAAAACCAATCTTCAATTCATCCAGGGAGAGAGGAGTCTCTCTCGCACCACAGACCCCCCACAGGAAACACAGGTCCATCCTCCCGTGTTCCCATGGCACCACCTGGAGAAGTCTACCAGGGTGACACCCTCCTTTCCATGTCCAGTGCTCTCACCACCGTCCATGGACCAAAACCGCATAAAGGGCTCTTTTAAGGATGTTTGGACAAGTACCAAAAACCAGCCATCTTCTCATATTGGGACTAGCAGTCGCCCCCACATTTACCCCTGGGGCTGAGGGTTCCAAGAACAGGCCACAAAGTCTTTGGTTTTGAGCCAAAAGCATCCACCCAAATACAGTCTTATTTATGTTCATGAAAATGTCCTGTCACCCCAGGACAGTTGCTTATTTGTTTTTTGTATTTCTTGTCATTTTTCTTCTATTATGAACAGGCATTTAAAGCTCCAATTCTGTTCACAGAGACGCCTTGAGAAGAAATGTTTTGAGGGAGGGTGGGAGGGAAAAAATCCAAACAAAAATCAACTGTCCCTGTAAAAGGAAAAGCTTCTGCTCACCTCAAGGGCTGTGAAGCTATTTGGCCCTGCCCTGAGTGGGGCTTTGGGGGTTTCAAAGGCCTCAGGGCTGCCCCACGGAGCTGGGGGAAATCCAAGCAAATGTGGCCCCCATTTCTCTGTAAAAAATCCCCTATACCTTAAATTTCAAGCAAAGCAACTCCTACAGCATTATAAGCTGTTTAGAAAATGGCAAGTGCCGCCTCATGCCCTATTCACGACGCCGCTCGGCTCACAGGGAAGGAGGGGGGAGCAAACTCCGCCGCTCATGGCAGGGGGGAAAGGGGAAAAAGAGCGAAAAATCACCCCAGCCATTCCTATGGAGCTTCCTGCGCAGATTCATGTGGGAAGGAAATGAAAACAGTGGCGCTGTAGCAAAGTGTGTGCCGGAGGGGCAGGGGCAGCTACCCCTGCACTCATCGCCACTGCACACGGCGGGGGAAAGGGGGAGGGGCAACCGGGCGGGCTCAGCCCGCCCTTGCTGCCTGCCCGCCATTGCCTCTTTCGAGCAGAGAGCCAGCAACCCCCCTTCACCGCCCTGGGGGGAAGGGGGGGGGGCGAAGCCACAAAGCGGGTCCAAGCCGCCCGTCTCAGTGGCACCGCGCAGGGAAGGGGAGGAACTCGCTCGCCCCGTTGGCCCCTCACGCCCGCGGGGAGGGGGGGAAAGAGAGAGAGGGAGAAAACAGGGAGAGTGAGAGACAAACTGTGGGCCGCCGGCGCCGCTGGCCTGGGGTGCCTCCTGCCTGCCGGAAAGCTGGAGAGGAAGGTGTGGGCCAGGCAACTGGCAGCACGAGCTGCCGGCCTCCCTCCGGGGCACGGGTCTCCCCTCCCCCACCGTGCCCGCGAAAACACGGGGGTGGGGAGAGAACTGCCCACAGGGAAAACAGAAAAAAAGGGGGGGGGGAGGGTCTGACCCCGTTCCACTGCCACCACGGGGTGAAAGAGGGGGCTGGGCACGGCAAGAGAGAGAGAGAAAGAAGGCAGGGAGATCGCATCCGTGCTGCCATGCCTCTGTCTCACCGCACCCCCCACCCCAGCAAAGGGGAAAGAACAGAGTTAAAACACAGAGAAACAAAAAAAGACAAACCCAAAATTCACCCAGGCAATCATAAAAACAAGCACAGGTAAAGTTAAAAGCATAAAACACTCATAAGGTGAACTTTTCGCCCTAAACTCACAAGGAAACCGAAGGGGAGGGTGAAGCGGGATGATGGGGAAAATATGTTGTTACACGATATTTTGTCCGAGTTCGTCTCAACTGCGGAACCACGGTGCTCCATGAAGAGCTGTGTTGAGTGGCCCACACTGCCCACTTGCTTTTTGGAGGGACATCTGAAGCACAACGGAGGTATTCCATCTCTTCAGAAGACCGAACCGTGCTTTGGAAGCCCTGAGGCAGGTGGAGGAGACAGCAACCAGCGGACGCTGCAGGCAGAAGCGCCGTCCTTGCTGACAGCGAGAGTGGCGGTGCAGACGCTCGCTTTGATCTCACTGGGATAGAAGCAGAAGAGGTCGGCGGGGGGGGAGGGGGGGGCGAAAGAAGCTGTCAGCAGCGAAGAATTCCAGCTGCTCTTGTCAGGAAAGGTACAAGCTGTCCTCTCTCAGACTGGTTCCCCAGGTGTTCTGGAACCTCTTCCTGGCTGTCTGTTCTAGAAATTAAAGTCAAGCTGTGCTGGATGCCGTCCGACCTGCTGTCTTTTGGCAGGATTGATCTTTTTCCATGGTCAGCAGGACCAGCCTTCTTTAGAAAAAGCGTGGAGATATTTCGCTTACCTCTCTGAGGAAGCAGGTAGAATTTTCAAGCTTTGCTGCATGAATCAGTCCCGGCTGCGCTGAACTTCTTCAAAACATCAGGGTCATCGGATGTTGTTATGGATTTCGGACTGCACAGAAATAACAACAAGACTCTCCATGATGGTAAAGATGAGAGCAAACTTTATTCTTCTAAATTCTACTATTATGGAGTAGTTCGGTACAAAGAACATGATTGGTTATTCAGTGTCTACACCCTTTAGTAAACAATTCTTTCCAGTAAACATGTTGGAAAAACACCACCTGCGGATGGTTTCTCACTTGCCAAGGTTTGTTTGAATTCCTCCTTTAGATTTCTCAGGCTAACATGAGAAAGTTGCTCACTTGCCTTTCACACAGACACTGACAGAGCCTGAAGCCTAAGTTCAGACCAATGTCAGGCCCACAGATATTTATTTGGTTCTTCTTTTTCTTCATGGTATAATTCTTTCTATGTCCTGGAAAAGCATTTAAAGAAGAGGTATGATGTATTTTAGAGATGTAAGGGACAGTTTTTGCTTTATGTCTCATTATCTGGAAGACAGCATCTCCAGCATCACAGGCATATCTCATCCTGCCAAAGCCCAGTGTGGAACATAATGTGTGAAAGAGACTCCAGATAAGGGGAATAGATCTCTCTCTTGCTTAAAATGCTATGAATTTTTTCCTTTAGGGCAAATGACTGTATTTTATAACTCCATTTTTAGAGATAATAAATAATTTTAGGCCACTGAAGTGACAGGACAGTTCATCTGTGTGAAAAGTGAATTATCTGGGGAATAAAAATGAGCAAGATCACTCCGAATTAAGTGCATGAGCCCACAGCCTGAATTATTGGTTTGATATTCAGATGTTAAAGTGCAAGAGCTTGCTTTGAGTTAGTCCTGTGGCCAGAGCTGCTAGAAAATGTGATCTCACAGGTTGAAGCTGCTTGGATCTGGCCCTGAAGCAGAGATGATAAAACCTCTGGTATCCTGTTTTCACTTTCTGGGCTGTCAGCAGTGTCTTCTAGAACTAGAGACCTAAAAGTGGAAGGATCTAAGTGAACTGAGCATCCTGGTGACAAGGACATGAGGACCTCTGCAGTCTACCCTCAGAGAGATCCTGCTGGCTGTGGGATCACCCGCTCCAGCTTGAATTGGCGAGGAAGGCCTACACTTGCCTGGCAATTATGTCAGTGTCTGAAAGCTTGCCAGTAAAATTGATATTCTGTTGTTAGGAGTAGTGTTGATAGGTAGACAGGCAGACAGATATTTGATTGAATAGAGGGTATTTGATTGAATAGACACTAGAAGTTCACAGAGGTGGTTGTTTTGTTTTGGTGAGGGGTAGGGCTTTTAAATATATAGATTAACTACAATTGATTCAAATTTGTAGTATAGTTTAAATTTAAACTTTTCAATTTGAACAGCTGTTTAGAGTGTCACTTTTTACAATAACCCAAGTAATAATTCAAGAGAGTCCTGCTATGTCTTACAAAGTCTGGAGAGGTCGCAAAGGGAGATGAAATTCAGTTTATTGATTTTGGGTCCTAAAAATATTCAGTAAATATTATCTGTAGTTAACAGATCTACAGGACTCATGCTGATTCATTTCCTTATCTGAAAGATGTGCTTTTCATACTGTAAATGATATTTAATACTCCCCAAAGGGCTCAACAGTTTAGATTTGATAAGAGAATGTGGAAAATGAATGCATTATTTTCTTGCCTTTTTGTGGTGCTGTGATTCTGTTATTCATGGAAGGCTCTATTTTAATACACTTTATGCTTTTACTAACATTTCAACATTTCAATGTAAAAGAAAAAAAAGAGTCTTTTATCATTCATATTGAAAAAAGTGCTTAAGTTTTAATCCACACATAGCCAGTAACTGCTATTTGATCTTAAAGGATGGCACTCAAACTATAGAAAGGCAAGGACTAAGACATTCTTAATGGTGTAAATGTTATAGTGCATCTCATTTATTGAAGGGACCATAATTATGCAGAGCCATTACAGTGGATATTCATTGTTGTTGTTTAAATTTATGGGGGGTCCCCGGGGAGTGCCCCCCGGAGACCCCCGGGGTCTTTTGGGTTCGTGGTATTCCCGGGCTTGCAGGCAAGGAGACTCAGATGCCGGTGGGATGCTGATGAGGTGAGGGTTTATTCACTGAGGGAGAGGGGAAGGGGGGAGGGGGAAGGGGGGGAGAGGAGAGAGGAGCGTCCGGACGCCTCCAGGGGAAGAGGGGCAAGAGGGGGGGGCCTTCTGCCTTAGCATTCTTATCACAGAGGTTCAAAGGGGCGCGGTAGCATTCTCCAGCCAATGAGGTTACAGATACAGGATACTGCAGGGAGGGTACAGACTTAGGACAAACCATACATTTTCCAAGGGTGAGCCAGAGCAAACCATTTCCATAAAATGCAATCCCACAAGTCACCCTTTTTTTCTTTAAAATGTGAGAAGAGAAATATGACATATGACAATTAACAATTTAAAAAATGAAACAGTAATTACAGTTTTGCAGCATGAAACCAAATACAATTGCAGTAAGGATTATGTTATACGGTGAACAGTTGATCTGACCTTGTAATTGCAGTAGACGGGTTATGTGAGTTTATATTGCAAGATTTGAAACAAGTTAACAAATTTGTTTGAGCCTTTCCAGCGTGACTGGCCTAATAGTGTCTAGTCTTTTCCAACTGGCTTTTCAGACCACCATAGCCCCCAGCTTAGGCTGAGGCGCTGACCTCTGCTCCCATTCCAGGGACAGGAAAACACGTGGAGTTCCCCGGGCTCCACACACGGCTTCAGATTCTCACAGATCTGAGCCAAACCACTCCTTTCACTTTCCAACTGGTTCAACCGAAAGGAAAAGACCCCCAGTTTTAGGTCATCAAAAGAAAAACAAAAGAAAAAAACTACAAAAACCGTCAAATACTTTCTCAGACACCAATTTAGGTTATCAATCACCCTCAGAACTAACTGAGGACAGCATAAACCCAAAAGCGTTACAGATTCAATAGTCTACACTACTGAATCGCGCCTTACAAGAAGACAATCCAAAAACTGCTTCCCTTGGATCCACACTTGTGACCTGAAAAGGCCTCTGCTTTCTAAATTAGAAAACAGGGGAATCTGCAATATGAACACACACAAAAGCTAGAAAGGCATAATTGTAAAACTACTTCATGGGGATGGGAAGGAAATGGAGGGGTTTGGGACACCCTGCTGTTTGGCCAGAACAGCTAGGGACAGGGGCAGAAAAACAGGGAAAGGGAATCGAAGTAGCATTAACAATTATACAAGGCTGTAAAACTGGTATTACAAATTCACTTTAGCTTTGGGGTTTGCTTTCTTAGCGTTTACCTTGTGGGACTTGAAAAGCGGAAGATGGGACTGAGAGCACATGGCCATGGTGGCCATGCGGTCACAGAGCAGCACGTGGTGTTAGCTGTGCCGTGCCGGGTTTAGCAGGAAGGGGTTAACTCTCGGGGGTTTGTTAAGGGAAAAGGGGTTAGGGAGAATGAGCAGCGAGGGGAGGAGGGGGTAAGGGTAAGGAAGGAGGTTACACAATTTACAAAACCGAGTTTTGGAAGGTGCGGGGCTTGGGCACAACTGAAGACTGCTTTTTCCTTCTCTGATGGCCGTCTGGCTGAGTTCCTTTCGCTGCTGTCCAGGGCTGCTTGTCCGCGTGGCTTCTCCCGGTGCTGGGGCCCGCGCGCGCTGCGGCGGGGCTGGGGCCACGTGTTGGCTCCGCCGGGACTGCCCCGCGCCGCGGCCGCGCCGGGCCGGGGCCGCTCCGCCGCCGGGGCCGTGCCGGGCCGGGGCCGCTCCGCCGCCGGGGCCGCGCCGTGCCGGGGCCGCTCCGCCGCCGGGGCCGCGCCGTGCCGGGGCCGCTCCGCCGCCGGGGCCGCGCCGCGCCGCGGCTGCCGCGGGCCGGAGGGTGCCGCGCCGCTGCCGCGCAGCCCGCGCCGCCGAGCCGAGGCGGGCCGGGGCCGCGCCGGGGCTCACGCTGGAGCCTCGCCGTGGCGGAGCCGCGCCGGCCCCACGCCGCGCCACCCGGCGGGGCTGCGCGGCCCGCGCAGCGCCGAGGCGGGCCGGGACCCGGGCCCGCGCCGGGCTGGTCGGCGGTGGTGGGACAGCCGCGTGGTGGCTCACGAGGTCTCTGCGCGGTGGGGGAGGGGCCGCCCCGGGCCGCGATGGCCCAGAACGGCCGCTCCACCGGAGACGGCACCGAGACGGAGTTACCATGGTCCATCCTGCCCCAGGGTCGTCGATGCCGTTGCCCGACGTTGGTGCGTCATCTGTTGTTGTTTAAATTTATGGGGGGTCCCCGGGGAGTGCCCCCCGGAGACCCCCGGGGTCTTTTGGGGTCGTGGTGTTCCCGTGCTGGCAGGCAAAGAGACTTCAGACGCCGGTGGGGTGCTGATGAGGTGAGGGTTTATTCACTGAGGGAGAGGGGAAGGGGGGAGGGGGAAGGGGGGGAGAGGAGAGAGGAGCGTCCGGACGCCTCCAGGGGAAGAGGGGCAAGAGGGGGGGGCCTTCTGCCTTAGCATTCTTATCACAGAGGTTCAAAGGGGCGCGGTAGCATTCTCCAGCCAATGAGGTTACAGATACAGGATACTGCAGGGAGGGTACAGACTTAGGACAAACCATACATTTTCCAAGGGTGAGCCAGAGCAAACCATTTCCATAAAATGCAATCCCACAATTCATGGCACTGTATCAAGCAGTATCTCTGAATTTTTTATCAACTCCATGAGACTGAATGAAGTAACTGTTTTTTTTCAGTGCATTCCACTTTTTCTCCTATTTAAATCAACTTTCTGTGAAAGACTGTGTTGTTGCATAAATATCCATGGCTGCAGCAGCAAAGGAATTTAGGAAGACCAGAAACGTGGAGGCTGTATAAGGGCTGGTTGAGTTATTGTTAAAGTGAACTTGATCCTTTTTTAAAATTTATTTTGTAGCACTTTCTGTACCATCTTCTGTTCATAAGTTTGACTCATATCTGAGCAATGTTCTAGTGCTGTGGGCACTTTTTAGCTCCTTGTAGGAAAGTACAAATTAATGATCACTGCTTATTCAAAATGCTTTTCCAGCGGTGCTTTTCCTACTGATTATTAGCATGAAGGGGTTACAAAGCTGACCACACAGAGCAAGTACAGATTCCTCATAGGTTTAGGAATCACCAGGTTTTGTGATGCTGTTTATTATTCAGAAAGACTGAATTAATAACTATAAATTACATTGTAATAATGACATTGATATTGGAGAAGAACTTTTTACAAGGCTGTGCATTGATAGGACAAGGGGTAATTGCTGGAAAACTGAAAGGGAGTAGATATTTAGATCAGATATAAGAAAATTTTTTTACTATGGAGCTAATGAGGCATTGAAACAGGTTGCCCAGAGAAGTCATGGCTCCCCCATCCTTGGAAGTGTTTAAAGCCAGGTTGGATGGGGCTTTGATCAACCTGGTCTACTAGAAGGGATCCCAGCCCATGGCAGTGGGGCAGGAACTAGAGGATCTCCCAACCAAAACCATACTACGATTCCATGACATTTTCCTGGAAACCTTATTCTCATGTAGGGGCCTGAGGAACTGTGTCAAAGGAAGGCAAATTAAGAAGCCAATGCATGCTTTTTAAAGCAGTTCCTTTACTGAAATAGCTGTTCAATACCCTAAACCCTCCAGAAAACTGATCCAAGGTCAAAAGTAAGAGCTCTGTCTCCTCAACCTGACCTTGCATTGGCAACTTTGCTCAAGTGTTTAATCTCAAGGAAAACCAAGACTACATTCTAAAAGTCAGTTTATCAAACCATGCATCTTATCTGACTGCCTGATTCTATAGGAACTCCTTCTGATATACATTTTCTGCATACAAGAAAAATAACATTAATTAAATGAAAATATATAACAAAGATATTAGATATAAATCCATCATTACACAGCACAGAACTCTCTCCGTAAGCATAGATATTTTCATATTTCAAAACAAAAAATGGTTAATAACTGAGAGAAAATTGAGGAAACTTCTCTCTATAATTGTCCAGTATATGAAGAAGGAAGGAAGGAAGGAAGGAAGGAAGGAAGGAAGGAAGGAAGGAAGGAAGGAAGGAAGGAAGGAAGGAAGGAAGGAAGGAAGGAAGGAAGGAAGGAAGGAAGGAAGGAAGGAAGGAAGGAAGGAAGGAAAGGAAGGAAGGAAGACTTTAAACCTTTACTTCCCCCACTACTGGGGAAAAAAAGCATCCAAAGAATTTCAAAGAATGATAAATTTACTCTTCAAAATGCACTGTAATACTCTGGAATTTGCAATGAAAAAGATTCCAGACAAGTATACTGTAAAATTACACATATCCACTGAATTTATTCCTAATTATTGACATTATGTTTGAGAAGAGAGGGTGACTCAGAAATCTGCCTCACTGCTCCTATCCGGTCTTTGACAAATGTCCAGCTGATTTGAATCAACTAAGTTCTCATAGCTCAAAAGATTAAGGCACACAAGACCAGGAAAACTGACTATTTACTCAGTACAGTGTAGAGTCAGGTTTATTTTATGCAAGGAGTGAGATGAAATATTTGTGAATATTCATCTAGAAATGGCTGTTCTCCAAAGAGGCATCATTTGAGAACAGGGCTTTTCTCTCATCTCAGAGCATTGGTTACATTTTGGAAAAGCTACTCCAACTACTGAATGCTAAGCTAGAAAAAAAAGAGAAGCTATATCACTGTGTATCTAAACTATCAGGTTTTCTATTACCTGGTCGATCATACTGTTCAGTCTTTCTGTTGTTATATAAATTATAAATGTAAAGAGAGCGAACTCCTTTGCTTTAGCTGCAGGTGGTGGTTTGCTGTCAAAACCTTGGTGGGAATTGCAGGCTGGTGTATTACGACCATTCGATTGCCTCAGAGGCGTTGTCGATGGCACAGCGAGGAACAAAGGATTTCTCTCCTGAGCCCCAGCCCAGGAGCGGCTGGAAGGAGCCAGCAGCGCCCCGGCCCGGGCATGGTCCCTGTGCTCGGCACTGCGGCCGTGTCCGTGCCCCGCACAGGCGGGCACAGCGCCCTGGGAGCAGCACGGAGCCGAATGCCGAATTTGCCGCTGCGGGAGGAGGAGGCGGCCGAAGCTGTCTCCAGAACAAGGGAGCGAGTGTGGCTCTCGGCAGCACAGGGCTGCGGTGAGGGCCGCTTAATGAAGCGTGACAGCTACGGGAGGAACGAAATCACAGCACTCGGCAGGCAGGCCATTTAAAATGGTAATACAGGCAGCCCTCTTCTCATCCCAGCGCTGACACTACTCAGCATCTGCCTGTGCCACTCATTCTGCGCACATTGTCAGGTGGATATCAAAACAAGCACAGCAGGCAAATAAATACGCGAATCTGAGCAAATATTCTCTCTGCTGCAGGAACTGTAGTCAAGAATGACTGACAGGAACTCAGTGCTACTGATGATCTTGTTTTTTTCTGACTACACTCTGTAGGTTATTTCTTGTCATGCCCTGCATTTCAGATTACTTGTATAGGTCTCTGGTAAACTGCCCCAGTGATATTGGTGTGTAAGATTATAATCTGAACTAGCTGTGTTACATCAGATTGCTGTCTGAAGAAAAGTCAGGGATAAACTTTTTGTGGTTTAATGATGGAAGTGTATTTGCTAAGATTTAATAGAATAGTTATGAATAGATCAGAGATCTTGAATTGCTGCTTTCATAATTTTGCTGCTTCAACTGTATTGGGATTAAATGGAAAAACAATAGTTTATTTGTTTGTTTGTTTCTAATTTCAAAATTTTAGGTTCAAAATAGGCAAAGTCTATTAGGTCTTCATGGATCTGTTATTAAGAGAAGTGATGGTCTGACCACAGTCTGTTGCACAGACACTATTTTATTGGAAATAAGGCCCAATAAATTCTTACTTTGTAAGTATAAAAATTACATCTATGATATTTAGAGAGGCAACTTCTTTTTCTCAGTCTGGAAGCCCAGTTGAGAGTGTTAGCATCCACATAGATTACTTCCATCTTGACAGAGAGCTTTACCTACTTCAGTAAGATTTGGATCAGGCTCATTACTATCTTAGTTCTTATTTAGAAATTGAAAATACTAATAGTTGTCTACAAAATAAGGTATGTGAGAAAAAACCCAGTTATTTTTAATAATGCACATTGAGATTATTGCCCTAAGCAATTCAATGTTACATATTAAAAAGTTATTTTTGTCTCTGATTTCTTCTGCTTGTATGACTCCTCTTTTGCATGTGGACGTCTCCCTGCTTACCTCAGGTTTCTTTATATTAACTCATATTTATTTATCATTAGTTCTTCCTCATTCACCACCTGCTTCTCTTCTCCTGTCCCTCAGACTGTCTGTATTGAAGCAACTGAAAGTGATATATGGTGCTTAGGGTCCAGAGCACAGGTCATGTGAGGAGTGGCTCAGGTAACTGGGGATGTTTAGCCTGGAGAAAGAGTGTCAGAAGTGACCTTATCACTCTCTGTAACTGCCTCAAATGTGGTTGTAGTGAGGTGATTGTTGGTTTCTTTTCCCAGGTAAGAAGTGATAGGATAAGGGGAAATAGCCTTAAGTTGGGCCAGAGGAGATTTAGATTGGATATTAGAAACAATTTCTTCACGGAAACATTTTCAAAGCATTGGAACAGGCTACCCAGGGAAGTGGTCAAGTCACCATCTCTTGAGGTATTTAAGTGGCTCTTAGCAATATGGTTTAGTGTTGTACTTGGTAGTCCTGGGTTAATGGCTGGACTTGTTGCTCTTAAGGGTCTTTTCAGCCTAAATGATTCTGTGATTCTATGACATATATACTTGGATTTTTTGAGGCAAGATCCTACCTATAGTTACTGACACACAGATATTAATTGTGTTGCTGCTGGAATGCAGTCTACATCTATTCTGTTTTAGTGTCTGGATGTATGTGCTTTTGGTATCCTCTTGCAGTGAATAGAAGACCAATGTCTCAGTAAATTTGGACAGTCTTTGGACAATTATGCAAATGTCTTGCTATATTAAGCTAAGTTCATGAACCTCAGTGCTAGGCTTATCCAGCTTGCAGTTAGAGGAAACTTCTCCAATTCTGTGATACGTCCTACTGGATTGCATGGAGTATTTTGGTTAGTGTGTAGAAATGACACTTGAAAGTTAGGTAGTAGTACTAATAATTTGTGCAGCACTTTTTTGCATCTTTAAATAGATCTCAGATAAGAAAACTTGTTTTATTTAATTCTAGTTAAAAGAAAAAAATTAAGAAACTCTTCTTCCACTCCCAAGTCTTTCATTCCTCTCATAGAGCTTTTAATTGGGAGAAAAAAAATTACTTAATTTTTTCTTTGTTTGCAGAAATCAGCAGTAAGAGAATCATACAATTTCAGGCTGATATGACTGGGTATGAACTAGCCTTTTAAACTATTTTGTATTTACACATTTTGTTTATGCAACAGTTTTTCAGCTTATATTTTGGAGGAAGAAAATGAGTAAATTATATTAATGTCTGTTGCTTTGGTTTTTCTGAGATTTTTTAAAGCTTTCTACTTGCTTGTAAGATAGAGTCAGTTCTTTAGCTAGTGTTGCAATATTAAGGACCAACATTGTTTTCAGGCTGGAAATATGTAAGCAAAGGACAGTGAACAAAAACAAGAAAGGTTGTTTATGTTCCAAAGCGTGAGAAAGTGAAAGACTGACCCTTAATATTGCAACAGTAGCTAAAGAACTGACTCTATCTTACAAGCAAGTAGAAGGCTTTAAAAAATCTCAGAAAAACCAGAGCAACAAATTTCTATTTTTGAAGAAATGTCCATTCAAGAAGCAAATGTCTCTCTCTTCATTTTGGAGAAGTTACATTCTTGTGAATGAAAATCAAACATCTTTCAAAAATCATACCATAAGCCATTCTCTACACAGCATGCATTAACCCTGACTGCAGCAATTTAAATGCAAAGAGGAAAGAACATAATAGCTGTTTTGTTAATTGTGATATTGATAAGGATTTTAAGGTTTACTTTCTCATTTTTCACAAACTGTTCAAATTTCTAGTCTGATGACTGTTTAATTTGGACTGGTTCTTTGGTATGTTTTGAATCACTCCTGGAGCATTTCTAAAAAAAGCTTGTGTATGATTTCATCATCTCTGAATCATTTCATTATCTCTTACAATGTCCTCAACCTTTCCTCTCCTATGGTTTGATGTACAAAGGAAGGGCAGACTTCTTAAGTCTGTCAGACATTTTACATATCGTGCAAGCTCTTAAGCTTGTTCATTGCGATAAATATGGCACTTGCAGATTGATGAAACATTTGGCTATGGTATCACTTAGCTAAAAAGTTAAGGGAATTTGGGAGTTTGCAGCTTTTGCACATTTAAAGTACTTGAAGTTCAATTATGATTTCTTGTTCTTTCCAGATCTTTTCAGTTACTTTATCAATGTGTCTGTTGTTATACACAGTTTAGCAATAGTCTGCATGTTGTACACACAGTTTAATTTTTTTCTGAAATAAAAATCACCGAATACTTGTGGCAGATAATTTGCCTTTTAATATTTTTACAGCAAGCTTATTCCATGGTCACACTGCATTCATCTAAAGAAATCTTTATTGATACTGCATAACTCCTTAGCTGTGGAGTTCTACAATAGCTTTTTGATGCACTATTTATGCACTGTTAATTTTTTCATTAGAGGCTGTTATGCTTATTAGTCCTTTACCATAAAGGAAACACTTAAGGATTCAGCAGTGCATTTGGGTGATATTTTTAGAGTGAACTCATGGACATCTTTCACTACCTTAAGCAAAGTCTCAGGGCGTCACATAAGGGCAGGCAGTGTAATTGGGCAATGCTTATCTTCGATTATGAGGGCAGATCTAATTTACCATACAAATAATTTTTCATCCCTTTTGCCCATCTCCTTCTCCACTTATCCCACTCTTTCTCAGCTCTGCGGATTTTTCCTCTCACCCTTCACACCTACTCATTCCACGCCTCCCAAACAAGGCACAGCACTTGTGTGTCTATTTCCCATTGTCCTCTGTTCCTCAACTGCTTATTCTGCTCTTTCCTCCCACTTCCAAACTTCTACCTTTCAAGAAGGTAAGTGTAATTTAGGTGTAATGAATGATGAATCTGATGCTTTCTACTAATTCCTCATTCTCTCCTGTCTTTACTCAGATAATGTGATAGTTTGGACAGCCTTGTTTTTAAAGTATTTGTTTTGACAGGGGCCTGTTTTTTTAATGTATGCATTTCTGAGAGCACATGTTCCCAGAGGCAAGGTTTTAGCAGAATGTCTTTATTTTAGAAGATGGAGGTTAGTAAGATTAGAGCCATTTCTTGGTGCTTGTAGAAGTTTGCTCCTTAGCCTCAGGCTCACTCCGAATAAGTCATGCACAGGTAGGCTTTATTCCTGCAGTCAAGACATTCTATTGTGCTTCAGGAATGAAGCTGTCAGCCATAGTCCTTACACTTTAGACAAACATGTCAGAAGATACTTTTTACCTGCTCACTTCTTTCAAAGGAGAGGAAAATGAAATCAGTGTTAAGTCTAGACCCTTAAAGCACATCATCAACTGTGATGGTGCCAAGGGTTAAAATGTTATTGAGATCCCAAGCTAGTTCCCATTGCCAGTCTGACTTTTGACTTCAACATGGGTTGAAAGAGTTCCTTAAAAAATAAAGCAGCTGTTCAGCTGATGGATAAGCTCTGTGGCAAGCAGAAAATATTGCAGTAATATTTTAAAAGAAGTGTTTGCTATCTGGCCTCAGAAGCTGTAATTAACCTGTGTGAGGCCAGAGCTATGTACTATGAAAGAGTGAAAAGTATCTGTGCTGTCTGCAGGAAAGGCTACTCATGTATTTTACAGGCAGTGTAGCATTTTAAAGTATAGACTTTTAAGACTTTAATTTTAAACGACACTGGCATGATCTGTCACTGCAATATACTGCTGTAAACCATCTTTACCATACTCTGTATTACCTCTGTGGCTGTTTGTTCCTCAGTGGAAACTGAAAGAACAATACAGTCAAATTTCATTTCTTGTTGTTTAACACTTCTGCATCACAATAATATGCATAGCTAACAGGTTAACAAGCATGCCCTGCGCACTTTCTTTTTATTGAAAAGATTTCACGGGTCATAGAAACCTTCTAAAATCTCACAGTACTCTTCAGATCTTGCAGTAATAATAATGTTAGTTTTCCCTTTTCAGTCTTTTCTTCTCTATTGCTGTCCTACTTTACTGTCACACTCAACCTTTTTTCTACCTTCTGACAGGATGCTACCTTCCATCCAGTCCCTCCAGCAATTATATTATGTGGGTTTGATTTTACATTATGGATTTAATGATGCATTAAAAAAGAATCTTGGTAGGAATTAATCATTCTAACTTCACTGGGGCTGGATATCCAAACAAAAATATGTATGAAAGTTGAAATTATTTCCATCTACAGAAGGACTCCTAGTTTATATGGTGTCAAAAGAAGATATAAAGGGCAGGTAGGTGTGCAATGCAGAAGACTCAACAGGTTTTCCCCCTCTTGTTTTATTAAAAATACTCTTTTGAAAATGTATTTTGTATAGCATTTTAAACATGAGAAAGAAGGTATCATCCCACTTCTGTAAAATTCTAAAGAATAGTGAAGTCTTTGAGGTCCTCTGACAGGGTGAAGTTTTCCTGTCACTTAGATCCTCAGTCTTAACAGAAATCAGGATACAATCTAAAGTGCAAGAAGCATGGATTGTACTTTATAATCTTGATTATTCATCCTTCTGCTTTTGAAATTAGCTGTCTGGAGTCCCAAAAAATATGCATAAATTTTACATACATGGTATGCCAAAATACATTTGCCTTTATTTCTTGCATGTCTCGGGAGTGTAAGTGTGCTATTAGTACTAGGCAAGTAACTCATTATGAGACAGAGGGTAGGGTTTTTTTAACACTAATAAGTATTCCAGAAAACAGGGTTTATTCTGGCTTTTACTTATTCATGTTAATGCAGATCAGCTGTGTTTTGTTTTTGTATCACAGCGATGGCAAAAAAATCTCAGAATAATTTAAATTTGTGTCACTTGTTTAGTTTTGTTTTTTTTTTTAATTTTAAAAGCTTCTGTTTTGTTTAAAGGTTAGAAGATTCTGTTCACATGTTTTAGTCATCCAGTCAGGGATGAAAATCCATATGGCTTAAAGGACTTAAAGGACTTAAAGGACTTAAAGGACTACTTCCACACCATAATCAAAAAACATTAAATATCAAAAGTTAGCAATAAATGCAGAGAGCATAACTAACTCTTTGAGTAAACTAGAAAGTGAATATTTGCATATAGTGAACGCATTCAGAGCAGACTTCCAATACTTAAGGAGGGCCCACAAGAAAGCTGGTGAAGGCCTTTTAACATGGGCATGTAGTGATAGGACAAGGAATGGCTGTAAACTGGCTCAGAGTAGATATGGGAAAGAATTTCTTTATTGTAGGTGTGGTGAGGCACTGGAACTGTGAAGCTGTTGCCCAGTGAAGGTGTGGGTGTCCTATCCCTGGAAATGTTCAAAGCCAGGTTGGATGGGGCTCTGAGCAACCTGGTCTAGTGGAAGGTGCCCCTGCCCATAGCAGGGGGTTGAAACAAAATGATCATTATGGTCCCTTCCAGCCCAACCCATTCTACAAGTCTATGATTCTATGATCATAAATACAAAAGAAAAGATGGGTGTTGTTGTTTTTTGCATAATAATTTCTATAGACTCAGGCATTCCTTCATGCACCACCTCAGATTCTGTATTCGCTGAAAACAAACCCTAAATTATAAGCTTGCTCTTTGAATTTTGTATGGATACCAAATGCTTTAAAAAGAATTTTCTGATATTGCAGTGCAGGATCATCTTTGTCCCTGTTCGTGAGTTTTCTATACTTGATATTTTTTCTCTTTAAGTAAATCTAAATGTCACTGGTGTGTCACAGGCCACATAACTTTAAGGGCCAAGAGTCTAAGTTTAGGCTCCAGTGCAAGAGTCTCCATGGTACATCCTCCCACAGTTCAGCTTTATTAAGTATCCAGTCATGCCAGGAGTTGCTTCCTTTCAGTGTCTGTAGGAATCATTACTGGGAAAAACCAGAGAATGTGAGGTTGTAGTGGTGATTGTCAGGAAGGTGATGGAAGGTGCATGGGCTGATCTCCTTTTGGTCAGAAAATCAGGAAGGTGAGAAGAACCATAAGATCCTTGTCAACCCCAAAATTATGTCTCAGCATATCAGGCATAATGGCTCTGTTTGGACAGTTCTTCTGACTGACTGCATCACCCCAGGGATGCTACTGCCCTTTATACTCCAGCCTTCTACCCTAACAAAGGGAGAAACTACTGCAGTAATTCTTTCCAGAAAAAAAAACAAACCCTCAAATATTTTTCATGGCCCTAAATTGATCTAAAGATGAGAAAATTCAGCCTCCTTTGTCTTAGTGTCTCTGAGTACCTCTTTTATTGCATATGCAGCAAGACAGTAGGGGGATTAATTAATGTTAAATGGAAAGAGCAGAATTAATCTCAAAATACCTTACTTAGTTTTATTTCTCAAAATCAAAAATCCATTAGGGAACAGATATTGGTAGATTCAGAGTTCAAAATGTGCATAATATGAAAAATACCTTTAATTTTTATGGCAGTGGCTATTAGCAAAGTATGAGACATGGCAACACACAATGGGAAGGCTGATGACATGTCATACATTGGGCATCATCAACTGAAAGGAATGACTGATGCCTTTTCAAAACTCTCAGCTGTTGTCTTTGAGGATTTTATCTTCCAAAGAAGGAAGGTGAAAGTATTCCTGTACCTGAGGAGGGAAAGACAGGAGTGGAAGGGACAGCCAAGGTCAGAAATTCTAGATCAAACCACTCAACTTCAATATCTAAAAATATTCAGAGTATTTGCAAGCACCTGGATGGTCGCAAAGAAACCAGGCTATTGCAGCCATGAGGCCTGGTAGGCCTCTCTGGCGGTCAGTCGCCTAAGGGCAGAAATGCCTAGTCATGGTGATGTCCTGGTTTAGGACAAATTAGGGGAAAATCTCCACAACTCCCTCCCCCACCACCATGTTCGGGAGGAATTTCCTCAGAGGAAAAGTGGAAAAAACTTGTTTATTAAGAAACAACAAAAAAACCCCACTCCCCAACACAAGAAAAACAGTCCGAGATGACAACAAGTGTTTTCACCAGTCCAAGAGAGGGTGAGCAGTCTCTGCTGGGGAGGGTGCCAAAGCTTCTCTCAGGTGCAGACTCTGGGGGGGGGGTCCCTTGACTTTCCCGAATCGGGGCCCGAAGCAGGTCCGATGTCTTCAGGGAAGGGGAGGAAGGAAAGAAGGGGAAACACAAAAGCAGAAAAATGGCAAAAAGCAAGCAAAAAAGCAGAAAGCAAGAGAGCAAAGCCAGCAAAGCGAGCCTAAGCTAGCAGCAAGCAAGCCAAAAGCAAGCAGCCGGGGGAGGGGCTCGGCTATAGACAAAACAAACTGAGAACATGGGAACAGAAACACACGATTTGGGATACAAAGCATGAAAATGTCCTGTCACCCCAGGACATTCCACCCCTTATCCCATATCGTGAACATGTTACTGAACACAATGAAAAAACTTTCTTCTCACTTGCTCAGACCTTTGACACTTTCACGTTTCCTTCTGTCTCATATCTGTATGATCTAACGTACAGATAATGGTGGTAACGCTCAGCAAACAATGATATCATCCTACAATCAGATCTCCCTGAGGTACACAAAGGGTTGTCCCATCTTTCTGCATTATCCACCAGGTATATCCTGGTCCTTGAGCAAAGACAATCCCATGAATGGGTTTGCCTGTACTCAAGGCAGGATTAATCCATACTGTCTTCCCCAACAAACCTCTGACATGGGCCACTGGGACTTTATCTACTATATTAAGGGGCTCAGACTGGGCAGGACCTGCTCGGTTGGTGGAACCTCGAGTGTTAACTAACCAGGTGGCTCTTGCTAAATGCTGCTCCCAGTTCTTGAAAGACCCCCCACCCAGTGCTTTCAAAGTGGTTTTTAACAATCCATTGTACCTCTCCACTTTGCCTGCAGCTGGTGCATGGTAGGGGATGTGGTACACCCACTCGATGCCATGTTCCCTAGCCCAGGTGTTAATAAGATTATTTTTAAAATGAGTCTCATTGTCTGACTCAATCCTCTCAGGAGTACCATGCCTCCAAAGGACCTGCTTTTCAAGGCCCAGGATGGTGTTGCGGGCTGTAGCATGAGACACGGGGTAGGTTTCCAACCATCCCGTAGTGGCTTCTACCATGGTTAGTACATGGCGCTTGCCTTGGCGGGTTTGAGGCAGCGTGATGTAATCAATCTGCCAAGCCTCCCCATACTTGTACTTGGACCACCGCCCCCCATACCAGAGGGGCTTCACCTGCTTAGCCTGTTTAATGGCAGCACATGTCTCACAGTCATGAATAACCTGAGAAATGCTATCCATGGTTAGATCCACCCCTCAGTCTCGTGCCCACTTATAGGTGGCATCTCTACCCTGGTGGCCTGAGGCATCATGGGCCCATCGTGCTAGGAACAGCTCTCCTTTGTGCTCCCAGTCAAGATCTATCTTCAACTCCCCTATCTTTGCAGCCTGATCTACCTGCTGATTGTTCTGCTGCTCCTCATTAGCTCTGCTTCTAGGGACATGGGCATCTACATGGCGAACCTTCACAGGTAGTTTCTCTAACCGGGTAGCGATGTCTTTCCATTCTTCAGCAGCCCAAATTGGTTTTCCTCTGTGCTGCCAGTTCGCCTCCTTCCATCTCTTCAGCCATCCCCACAGAGCATTAGCTACCATCCAGGAATCAGTATAAAGTTTTGGCCACTTCTCTGCTTCAGCAATGTCCAGGGCCAACTGAACGGCTTTGAGCTCCGCGAGTTGACTCGATCCACCTTCTCCTTTGATAGCTTGTGCAACTTGTCGTGTGGGGCTCCATACGGCTGCTTTCCACTTGCGGTTCATCCCCACAAGGCGACAGGAACCATCAGTAAAAAGAGCGTAGCGTGTGTCTTCTGGCGGCAGTTTGGTGGAGCTTCTTTGGCACGGGTCACTTGCTCTTCTCCCTCTTCACCAGTGAGACTGAATCTTTCACCCTCAGGCCAATTTGTAATTACCTCCAAAATCCCAGGACGATTTAGTTTCCCAATTTGGGCGGGCTGTGTAATGAGGGCAATCCACTTGCTCCATGTAGCATTGGTGGCATGGTGGGTGGAGGGAACCTTTCCTCTAAACATCCACCCCAGCACGGGTAGTCGAGGTGCCAGGAAGAGTTGTACCTCGGTACCAATCACCTCTGAAGCAGCTTGGACTCCTTCATACGCGACCAAGATTTCTTTCTCTGTTGGGGTGTAGTTGGCTTCAGACCCTCTGTAGCTCCGACTCCAGAATCCCAGTGGTTGGCCTCGGGTCTCACCAGGCACCTTTTGCCAAAGGCTCTAGGACAGGCCTTGGTTCCCAGCTGCAGAGTAGAGCACCTTCTTCACCTCTGGTCTTGTCCTGACTGGGCCAAGGGCTACCGCATGAGCGATCTCCTGCTTGATCTGGGCAAAGGCTTGCTGCTGTTCAGGGCCCCAATAGAAATCGTTCTTCTTACAGGTAACCAAGTAAAGAGGGCTCACAATCTGACTATATTCAGGAATTTGCATCCTCCAGAAACCTATAGCACCTAAGAAAGCTTGTGTTTCCTTCTTGTTGGTTGGTGGGGACATAGCTGTGATTTTGTTGATGACATCAGTAGGAATCTGGCGCCGTCCATCTTGCCACTTCACTCCCAGGAACTGGATCTCCCGAGCAGGTCCCTTAACTTTACTTTTCTTAATGGCAAAGCCAGCTTCCAGGAGAATTTGGATGATTTTCTCTCCTTTCTCAAACACTTCTGCTGCTGTGTTTCCCCACACAATGATGTCATCAATGTATTGTAAATGTTCTGGAGCCTCACCCTTTTCTAGCGTAGTCTGGATCAGTCCATGACAGATGGTAGGACTGTGCTTCCACCCCTGGGGCAGTCGGTTCCAGGTGTACTGCACGCCCCTCCAGGTGAAAGCAAACTGAGGCCTGCATTCTGCAGCCAGAGGAATGGAGAAAAACGCATTAGCGATGTCGATTGTGGCATACCACTTCGCTGCCTTGGACTCCAGCTCGTACTGGAGTTCCAGCATGTCCGGCACAGCAGCGCTCAGTGGTGGAGTCACTTCATTCAAAGCACGGTAATCCACGGTCAGTCTCCATTCTCCTTCAGATTTACGCACAGGCCAGATGGGACTGTTGAAGGGTGAGTGGGTTTTACTAACCACCCCTTGGCTCTCTAACTCTCGAATCATCTTGTGAATGGGGATCACAGCATCTCGATTCATTCGATACTGCCGGCGATGCACTGTCGAGGTGGTAACAGGTACTCGTTGCTCTTCTACCTTCAGGAGTCCTACTGCAGATGGGTTCTCTGACAGTCCAGGCAAGGTGTTCAATTTCTTAATGCCCTCTGCCTCCACGGCAGCTGTTCCAAAAGCCCATCTGAACCCCTTAGGGTCTTTGTAATAGCCATTCCTGAGATAGTCTATGCCCAGAATGCTCGGAGCCTCTGGGCCAGTCACAATCAGATGTTCCTGCCACTCCTTCCCGGTCAGGCTCACCTTGGCTTCCAACAGGGTCAATTCTTGTGATCCCCCTGTCACACCGGCAATGGAAATAGGTTCTGTTCCCACATGTTCTGATGGCATTAGGGTACACTGAGAACCGGTATCAACCAAAGCTTTATATTTCTGTGGCTCTGATGTGCCAGGCCATAGAACCCATACTGTCCAAAAGACTCGGTTTTCCCTAACCTCTACCTGGCTAGAGGCAGGGCCCCTCTAAGCCTGGTTATCCTTCTTTCCTGAGACATATGTCTTGGAGGTTCTTTCAAGGGGATCGGACAAGTCATTGTCATCATTATGCCTGACAGTTCGACTACGGGCAACTGGAGCTGCTTCCCTTTTCTTACCTTCCTTCAATTCACGCACCCGTTGTGCCAGAGCAGCAGTAGGCTTCCCATCCCATCTCATGTTTTCTCCAGACTCACGTAGGAAGAACCACAACTCAGCTCGTGGGGTGTACCTTCTCTCCCCAACAAGGGAACGTCTGCGTTGGATACTAGGGCCTCTAATTTGTACAGCTGAGATTTGGAGGAGGTCCTCCTTAATCTCTTCCCTGAGTTTCTTACGACTTTCCTCTATTTTGTCTTCTAATTTCTGCAGTCGTGTTTCCACAGCTGCAATTCTGGCATGAGTCGGGCCATGTACAGCATCTGCATATGCCCGAAGCTTCTTTGCCATATCGAGCACAGTCTCATATACCTCATCCCGCTTCATTATTGCTAGAGCAGAAGTGTATTCAGGTGGCCCAAGGCGCACAAGTTTCCTCCACATTACAGGTGTGCACGGTACAAAGTCCGGATTCCTAGTTGTTATGTCATCTGAAAAAATGATCTCTACCACTGCCATCTTCCTCAGCCGTTGGATCCCCTGTTCTATGGTCTTCCACCGTGTCTGCTGAATATAGAGGTCATCTGCACACAGGTATCTTTGTGCTACGCTGTCCAGGACCCGTTCCCAGAGGCTGTGAGGGCTAGCCCTCCTCATCATGCCTTGGTCGATGACAGGATCATGTGACAGGGATCCTAAATGCCTCGCTTCAGTGCCATCCAGAATGGTAGCCTCCCCTGCCGCATCCCAAAGGTGGACTAGCCAACTAATTATAGATTCATCGGGCTGTCGCCTATAATCCTTTCTTAGGCCTCGAAGGTCCTTCAGGGAGAAGGAATCAATATTTGCTCCAGAATCTGTGCCACTTGGTGTGGTCTCTGATGTTGGTGATGGTCCTTCTCTTGGATCATCATCATCCTCCACCCTTCGGTCAGTCTTGCTTTTGCCCTTTCCACCTCTTGTATTTGCAGCAGCAGCCATTGGTTTAGGCTTACTCTCTGGTTTAACTACTGGCCTGGAGCCTGGGATGTTTGCTGCAGCCTGAGTGAATGGGACAGTAACTAATTTATCTCCCTGTTCCCTTTCCTCTATCTGCTGCCCTACAGTATCTAGCAGGGTGCGATAAGCATGTGCCAGGGCCCAGCTCACTGCAATGATCCTTTCCTCCTTAGTGTTACCATGGCACCTCTCTTTCAGATACTTTACCACTTCAGCTGGGTTCTGAATTTGTTCAGATGGAAAGTCCCAGACTATAGGATCAGAAAACTCCTTTAAAATTTGGCCCATATCCTCCCATTTCCCACACCACTCAGAATTCTTCACCCTTGGTTTTGCTCCTAAATCAGGAGTCTCACCAGCCCCTCTAGAAATCTCAGCCTTCATCTTATATAAACTGCAGACAGTATAAAGAAAGCTTACTAAATTGAATGCCAGAAAGATGGTGTCCTTGGCGGTCAGGGAGAACCAAACATTTTCTAATAGAGATGTAAACAATTCGGAGGAGAAGAAGGAAAGCAAAGGCTGAAAAGCCTCCTCCCCTGCTTCTCCCCTAACAAACTGAGTACACAGCCGCAACCATGAACCATCCATTCCTGGAACCGATAACAACATTTTTATAAACCTCTTGCAAATCATCACAACCAAGCCCAGCCCGATAAATATTCTGGTTAGTGTCCCTCTGCTGCAAAAGCTACCCATTAGGGACAATACCGGAGCTATTTCTGGATAAGAAAATAAACCTAGGGACCACAAAGGTATTAAAACTTCAAAGAACCCTAATGACCAGAAATAGAGGCAGGCTTTCACTCCAAATGACATTATAACTTCAAAAAGAGACATACCAATATGCCCACAAAACAACAGAAACCAAAATATTATTAGAATAAAGTTTTTTCCACTTTGTATGGTCGATCCCCCCGTACGGGCCACCAAAAATGTTTGTCCTGGTTTAGGACAAATTAGGGGAAAATCTCCACAACTCCCTCCCCCACCACCATGTTCGGGAGGAATTTCCTCAGAGGAAAAGTGGAAAAAACTTGTTTATTAAGAAACAACAAAAAAAACCCCACTCCCCAACACAAGAAAAACAGTCCGAGATGACAACAAGTGTTTTCACCAGTCCAAGAGAGGGTGAGCAGTCTCTGCTGGGGAGGGTGCCAAAGCTTCTCTCAGGTGCAGACTCTGGGGGGGTGGTCCCTTGACGTTCCCAAATCGGGGCCCGAAGCAGGTCCTATGTCTTCAGGGAAGGGGAGGAAGGAAAGAAGGGGAAAAACAAAAGCAGAAAAATGGCAAAAAGCAAGCAAAAAAGCAGAAAGCAAGAGAGCAAAGCCAGCAAAGCGAGCCTAAGCTAGCAGCAAGCAAGCCAAAAGCAAGCAGCCGGGGGAGGGGCTCGGCTATAGACAAAACAAACTGAGAACATGGGAACAGAAACACACGATTTGGGATACAAAGCATGAAAATGTCCTGTCACCCCAGGACATTGGTGACTAGGGCAAAATAACCCTTCTCCTGCGCTCGGGCCCTCTCTTATCTCCCTGTAAGACAATAGGTCACTTTCTACCCCGACTCATACTATTGGACCACTTCTCAAAACCTCGGTACCCTATAAAAACCCCACTTTTCCCCCAGCTCAGTAGAAGAGCTGTCCCTGGAACCCTTCACGGAAGAAGCTAATAAAGATTCATCTGTGGAACTCCATACGGCGCTTCTCCTCTCTCTCCCTGTGTCTGCCAAGGCACCTTAGCAAGCTTATGAGCTGAGAATCACTGCAAAAGAGCTGATCACTGATAAGAGCTGTATATCACTATAACTAAGCTTGCTAAGTATTGCCTGTGCCTGGGAGCTTTGCCAGAGTTGTTTGGGCAGGGGGGTACGTAGGTGCACCCCTATCCAGGAACAACCAAGGCAGCCGAGACCGACTGAAGCTACGGGGAGAAAAAAAGTGGCATCATGGATTTGTCAACAAACAGCTAATTTCCTTTTTGACAGATTAACAGGCCTTGTTGTGAGTTACAAAGCCATAGAAGCTGTTCATTTTCAATGTAGTAAGAGATGTCTGTCTTTTTCAACATCTTCATAAATAAGCTAGGGAAACATATTCTAGGTTAAACTATTATAAGGTAAATGTAAAACTCACTGATTGACTGTACTCAAAAGAATTGGTTTTTACTGTAAAAAAAGAATATATTCAGTGCATTCTAGGAGTAATTTTTAGGCCCATAAGAAGGACATAAATATAGAATAACGATGATGCTTGCTAAAGGTGTAAACCATTAGAAGACAGGGCTTGAATTTGAAATATTCTTAGAAAATCATAAGAAAAAAATTATGGCACTGGATTAATGTGATCTAGATAAGAGCAATCTCCCATTTTAGCAGTGGTAATCAAGTACAGAAGTTATTTTTGGAGAACAAGTGGCAAGTTTTTTGGGAAAGGACATGAAGTTTCTAGCTAGTCTGACTAAGTCAACACCATCATTCTACTACTGTAATAAGCAATGGGCACAACTAAAGGAATGTCTGTGACAAAAAACTGTTTTCTTCTCCATCCAGCTGGGGGAGATAGAGATGTCATTAAGAGTGGAACCAGTTTAAAGCAACACACCACAGAGTGTGTGGGGAAGAGCAGAGAGAATAAACAGTGGTCAGACTGTCTGTAGTGATTTAACCAAAGGGGGGAAAAAAGAGAATGAGGAAACACAAGAGATGAGTTTTGAGCATGCAAAAGACAGCTGCAAAAAGCAAGAAGCAACAGAAGGATTTCGATGGCCTCTTGGGGGCCCTGTTTGCTCTATTTACAAAGATTTCTGGACAAAATCTCTGCAGGAGATCTTTGTTCTTTGCAGTTTTTAGTACAAATAAAATTACATGAGTTTGATTTTAATAGCATGTGCTTATGCTCACTTGTATGCTTTCAGTGTTACTCTTCAAAGATTTGGATTTTAATTCTTGGATTGAAATCCAGTTTGCAAAATACTGCTACTCTCATAAAAGAGAAAATGTAATTTCCAACTGATCCTATTTCTAGCTTATGTTAAGGCAGTTTGATGGTTGCAGTAATTTAAGATATTTGCATACAATCTTGTTAGAGCTTGATGGATTTTAAGGGGTTAAGGTTGTGTATTAATTATCTGGAAAGTACATTATCTCTGATGAGAGAGTTGGTAATGGATAGCTGCTAATTGTTTGGATTAGATAAGAACATGAAGAATTTCAAGGGGGATAGAAGCAGAAAAATGAACAAGTGCTAGAGGATTTTAAGGTAGATTTTAAAAGAGTGGTAGGAATTAGAAACTCTTCTAGGCTCAAGATTAAATATAGCAACTCAAGGAAAAAAATTTAAGAGTCAGTATGAGTAAAGGATTATGAGTTTTATTCCTTTGAGTTACATTGAGAAGGAAAGCTAGATATCATGATGGTTAAATAATGCAATAATATGGTATTACAGCCCCATGTGAATTGCTAGTACATTCATCTCAGACAGTTCTTACCCTTCCAGTGAAATTATGTGTGTGCACAAGGGCATCATAGTTCGGCAGTGAAATCCTGAGGGGACTTGCTGAGACACTGTTCTGTTTTGGAGCCAGGCTTTGAAGGGAGGAGAGAGAAAACAGGGAACACCATAGAATGAGTGAAACCATGTATGGCTTATACCTCTGTAGCAAGAGCTCCATTTTTCCCTAATCAGAGAGCAAGGAGAATGACTGCAAGCTTGAAAGTAGCAAAGGAGCTTTTATGATGTGTCAGTTACCTGTGGAGTTGATTGCCAGCTACTGTGATCACATCCTGATCACGGAGCATGCTGATCAGAGAAGCTCAGCATCCCTGATGAGACATGCCCTGAGGAATTTCTGTACATTAGTTTGTGGTCTTTATTTGGCACACATCACCTCATGGTGTGAGCATCTCAGTTTGCTGGATAATTATGTAAAATTCCACCTCCATCCTCAAGTCAGTTGGTTCTTCTTCCTGCATTCTCTCTCCCACTTCCTTTTACTCTTCTGCCATCTGTCTTTTGACTCATTTTTTTCTTATGCTTAAAATCACAGGCTACCAATAACTGATGATTTTTTAACTGCCTTTTAAATTTATTTATTTATTTATGCCCTTTGGTTATTTAAAAATGGGTTTAATTCTTCTGCTAGTCTGTGATGCTAATATAAATCATATTATTGTCCCTTTATACCACAACAAATTAGCTAGCATTCTAACCACATTCCTACTCACTGCTGCTCTGATCATGTGTCCTTGCACATTGCTTTTGCAACACTGTTGTTTTCGTAACAATCTGGGATGTGAACATTTAGCCCTCTAGCTTATGCACAAATAAATTTTCTTCATCAGTGCATCATGTCCAACATAATTTATTATTTTCTTAGGGTTTTTACACTGAAAGTCTCTATAATTCAAAAGTGTGCTGCTGCATCATTTTCTTTAATTTTTGCTGCACTACTTTTATTCCGTACTCTTGGAAAGACCTGGGTCATCCATAGTCAGATGTAGGAGTCCATGTTTCCATGGATCCTCCACAGAGAGTGAAAAGTACAGAGATAGAATTGAGACCTTTAGAAAAATTAGAATATATAAAAGCTTTAGATACATAAAGTAGAAATCTAACCCTGAGCCTTAAGTCTTACATGCCCTAAGTCCTAGTTCAGTGTAGAAGGACACAGCTTTAGGCCTAGTGATAGAGTACAGACATAACAAAAATAGAGTAGGGTACTGTTTATAATTTTTAGTATGAGTTTTATGTACAACAAGGTAGAACCTTATGCTAGTAAGATAGAGTTTTGCGTTAATAGATATGTTATGTGCGTAGGTTCTGATACTGTTTTTCGTAGTTTTTACGAACTTTAAAATTGTACTTAAATTGGCTAGTGTGTAGATAAAAAATATGAATATGCATTTTGCAATTTGGGATAAAAAGCCTCAGGGTAGGAGGTGGAGGCATCGACTGATTGATCAATTCGATCCATCGATCCAACCTCCATTTTCTGCAACCTGAGGAACGATCCTTGACAGGGAGCCGAGACGGGATTTTAAGGTATTATACATCACGGTCCCTGCTCCAAGGGACCGGGGCCCCGGGGTTCTCCCTTTTCCCCTGCAGCACTTGCCACCGGAGCGCTGGTCGGGACAGCCAGGGACACTGCGTGGGGAGGGACCCCGTGGCCCCCACTGCCCTCGTGATCTCCCGGACGGGAACCCTGCGTGGCTCGGGCCCTCCAACTGCCCTAGCGATCCCCGCGCACGGGAGCTCTGTGCGGTTCGGGATTTCCCATTGTACCCGCATCCCTGCGGTCGAGGGCTCTGAGTGGGTTCGGAATTTCGGGGTCCCTTTTGTTGCCATGATCCCTGTGGCTGAGATCCCTGTCTGAAAATTGTGATCGATTCCTCTCTGCTAGTGTGATCCCAGTGGTTGAAAACGCTGACAGTAATAAGAGGTTGCTTTACCCTGAGGCTGTAAATTATATGCTTTGCTTATAGTCTTACTAGTTTTGCTTGTTAGGAATTCTATGCTTTGTTTGCTGTTTCATTAGAGTTGTGTGTGCTAAGATTTCTATGCTTTGGTTATTGTCTTGTTTAGACTTTGTTTGCCTAGGTTTATAATTGATTGTAGAATAAGGCCGCTCTCAGAACTCTTATGCCTTCAGATATGTGCTTTTGTATAAATAAATTACTCTATTTAAATACTAAAATGCTGTAAGACCTTTAGAGATTTTATACCCGTACAACGACCTAGGCAGTCAGACTCCAGGGAATCAAGGTAAAAGTAGTAAAATCTAGTCTGTCGATGTCTTGGTTTGAAAGACAGGTATCTGCTAGGAAGGGGCAGGACCTCCCTAGAGATGGAGAATTCAAATCCCCTCCCTCCAAATTATTCTAATTTAGAAAATTAAAGGGGCTTTCAGGCAGAGGTATGGGGATAGGAATAACAGTTCTTTACTAGTATATATGACAAAACAAACAAACAAACAACAACTACAGCATTAATAATAAACAGAACCAGGAACCTCGAGGGCTTTCTTTCACAAAAGCCTGGGAGCAGTTTGATCTCAGTGCCCCTGTAGGACTCCGAGAGACCAAGCTGGAAGGGTGGAAAGTCCCAGGCTGGTGGATGAGATGAGGAACTCTGCGCTGGTAGATGGAATGGCAGGGATGTCCCAGCAGGGCAGGGCAGCGCAATGCAGGGCTACAGAGTAGCAGGAAAGCCTCAAAGCTCCAAAGAAGCAGCAGCGGTGGGGGCAGGGCCAGCCCAGCAGGGCAGGAGAAGGCAAGCTCAGGATTCTAGGGTACACGAGCAAATGATGGTAGATTTCCCAGGACAAGATGAAGTGATGACTGTGAACTCTTCCTGCAGCAAGCGGCAGCCTGACCCCCTGATGCCGAGAGCAAGAGAGAGCAACTGCCCCCCCAGCTCTTTTACCTTTCCCAAAGCTCGCGTTATCTTGCCCCTCTGAGAGTAAACTCCCAGAGACCCGAAAACAATAGGTTAGCCTGGTGATACAATCTCCTTTAGCCACTTCTTCGTTTCAGTCAAAGACTCAGTAATTTATCTCCTAGGAACTTATGGGGAAAAAACTCTATAAGAAAAGGGAAAAAAAAAAAAACAACACAGGAAACAAATCCAACCCCCAACAGTCGAGAAGGATCTTTATGAGTTAAACGCAGTATGCCTTTCAACTCTTTTCGTATGAAATGCCTCATTTTCTCTCTAGCTTGGTGATAGTTTCTGTTTAGGCTGTTCAGTGTAATGCCTTGGCTCAAAGAAGAATTCTCATTGCACAGTGGCTTAGACTCAGCAGTTTCTTCATGTGTTTAAATTACAAACCTACTTCTCTGCACTTAATGCAGCAGTGCTGAGCGAGTGGGCACAGCGTTATGTCATGGTGCAAATACATGGCAAGGGCTGGCATCAAAACGGGGCTTGTGTTTGCCCTCTGTGTTACAAAGAACTCTGAACTGCAGTCTGCCATTGTTAAGGTAACTAACTGCTGGTCCTTGGCTCCTGTTTGCCGGCCATGAAAGTCTCTGTTGGAAAGCTTCATTCTAGGCAAACAGTAAGTAGCAGCTGATCAAGGTGAAGAAGGAATGAGTAAAATTAAAACATAATGTTGTTTTAGCTGTTAAGTATTTCCTTTAACAACTTAATGCTTCTTGTTGTTACATAATAGGTACACAGAACTCCTGTAGACCTAGGGCTATGTTTTCATGTTTCTGGCTGAAATAAAAACCTGATTCCGACTTATTTTATTTTCAGCTTTAGATAGATATTTCAGACAACAGTTGTAGGAATATCTAACAGCTAAAATATCCTATTTGAATATACTAAATATTTGTGTATCAGAGATTCAGATGAATCAAATAAGACCAGTAGACTTTTCTTCTTTCTGCTAAAATTCATTTAGTCCCCACAGCCCTTATGTGCAAAAAAAATGTAGTCCAATGCACTTCTAAGAATTCTGCTTTTGGATGTCTTCTGCTTTACTTTTGCAGATAGTAGTAATTAGGTTTCTTTTTTCCTTTTTTTTATTGTGGTCGGCCATTGTCATAGAAGTTACTAAAAATATTTTGCAGTGCATATTTCATTTTAATCCTATGTTAGTATTTAACTAAAAAATGTGATCATTTTTTGTACCAATAACTTAAGTTGCTTACTAGCATGGGCTCCCCAAAAACCTCAGATCTGAGGACCTCTGCCATTTTAACAAAACCTAAGTATTTGTATTAGGCTGTATTTAAAGACTTGACATTCTTGGTTCCCTGACCGGGAAATCAAAATTTTTAAGTGAGTAATAAGAATGATAAAATGAAAACTGTGAGATAGGATAAAAGAGGAACAAGAGCAAAGCATGAATTAAGTGATAATGTAAATTTATAGATGTAATGTTAGTTGTTATTTTACAAAAGTGTGTCCTCAGAGGCGAGGGGTGGAGACTGTCGTGGTTGCGGGGGGAGGTGAATTTTTCCAGGGGGATGTGAGCAGGCCAATCAGTGATCAGCTTTTCTGCTGGCACCTGGATTGGTCACTCGGAGGTTTAGACACGCCTCTGAGGACACAAAGAGTTAAAAGCAGGACTCCAGGTGGGTTCGGCCTCTTTTGGGTTCTGGTTTCAGCAGTGGAAACATCTCCCCTCCCCTGCTCAGCTCTGGGCTGAGTAGGGGAGGGGGAAGCCACGTGGCCGGGCTCAGGACAACCACGCGGTGGAACTAAAGTAAGATGGGGCCCCCGGGGGGAGAAGAGAGTGGACAGGACTGGAACTGAGCTGCCCCATCCAGGATGGAGGGGTGGAAAACTGTGGAAGTGCCTTCTGTGTGTGCTCCCCCCCCTCCCCCCCCCTCCCCCCCCCCCCCCCCCCAAACTCCGGGACAAGGTGCCCAGCCACGTGGGAGTTGCCGAGCTTGGGAGTGCCTCAGCCTGCACCCTGCCGAGAGATAGAAACTGTTAACCCTTGCTTAGCAGAAAGAAACTTTTCTTAGACATTGATTCTCATGACTGGGGGTTTCGGAGGAGAGAGGGAAACGGCCTGGGACCGAGATGATAAAGCACGATTGGAAAGAACCCGATGGGCAAAGAATGAGAGGAGTAGCCTTCTGAGCTGGACTTTTCTTGCATAATGTCAGCCATAGACTGAACTTAAGTCTCTTTTGAACATAAACTGCATTTTGGGTGGATACAGCTGCCCCTGCTTTTGCTACAGTGACTGGCACTTGAAGAGTGGAGCGAGCAGAGAAGAGAGGGGGAGGGTGAGGTGGCACCCTCTGCCCTCAGGGGAGACCTGCTCCTGGAACCCTGGCCCCTGGGTAAAAAGGGGGAGAGCTCGGCATGCAAGTATCCTTAAAAGAGCCCTGTATGCAGCTTTCAGACTATGGACAGCGGTGAGAGCGCTGGACATAGGAAAAAGAGAGTGTCACCCTGGCAGACTTCTCCAGGCGGTGCCAGGAGTGACATGGAAACACATAAGGGGTGGACCCATGTTTTCTGAAGAACAGTCTGTGGTGCGAGAGAGACTCCTCTCTCCCTTGCTGAATTGAAGATTGGTTTGTTTTTGAGTAGTGATTGTTTGATCTAAAACCCAAAGGTTTGGTCTGTGAAGAGTAATGTGTGGGGAGTAGAAACTGGGAGAAGAAATGTTCTGAGAGGTTTTTATTTCTGTCTGTGTGTGTGTTTAAGAGTTTTTCTGTCTCTGTTCTTATGTAATGTAATAAAGTTTTAGTGGTTTTTTTTTTGTTTTCAAGATTTAAGCCTGCTCTGCTCTGTTCCTGATCACATCCCACAGTAGTTGTTAGGGAAAAAACATATATTCATGGGTGCATTAACATCTGACCAGTGCCAACCCATGACAGTCCCCACAGCCCTTATGTGCAAAAAAAAATGTAGTCCAATGCACTTCTAAGAATTCTGCTTTTGGATGTCTTCTGCTTTACTTTTGCAGATAGTAGTAATTAGGTTTCTTTTTTCCTTTTTTTTATTGTGGTCGGCCATTGTCATAGAAGTTACTAAAAATATTTTGCAGTGCATATTTCATTTTAATCCTATGTTAGCATTTAACTAAAAAATATGATCATTTTTTGTACCAATAACTTAAGTTGCTTACTAGCATGGGCTCCCCAAAAACCTCAGATCTGAGGACCTCTGCCATTTTAACAAAACCTAAGTATTTGTATTAGGCTGTATTTAAAGACTTGTAGTATAAGATGAACACTGTGACTGTATGCATAAGAAGTCATGTTTCCCTAAAGCAATTGAATAAATGTTTGTGTAAGTAATTGGATTTGCAATTTGTTTAGTTCGTATGTGCCTTTGGGTATCATAGGAGAGTTGACCCTGCTGGAAATCTTGCATAATGTGATGGTCTTAAGCTCTCATGAGACAGTCTAACATAAACTTCATAAGGCTGAGTGACTGACTTCTAAACATATTCTATTTTACATCTTGGTTTGCAATGTTTTACTGAAACTAAAGCACTACTCTAGCACTTTTACTCTATCACTTTTAAAACCATTTCTAACAAAAAATTAAAATCTAAACTTTATTAAAAAAAGACATGTGCCAGTTTGGTTTGACAGCTGGACAGAAGTTAGTGCTGGATCTCATTTTATCTGAAGCATTTTGACCATCCATAAAACATAACTAAGTTTTACCCAATTTTTTTGTCTAAGCTAACTCTTAACACTATAATACAGTACATCTCCATACATCCTCTCTATCTGTTGCCAACATGATTATATATAAAGCCTCAGCATTAAATTTTGAATTCTTTGATTTTTTTTAAAGAGAGTGACGGAGTTACAAAGGAAAAAAGTTTGTGGGAATACAATTCCTCTTCCCTTTAGAAAAGTGATTTTAAAATAGAAGTTACATTATTTCCCACTTTTTGTTACTGTTAGATCTCCTGGGTATGGTTACCATGGAAACATCATATTCTAAAAGAATAAGAATATACAGAACATTTTTTTGCACCCATTGATACTGTCTGGTATAACCGGATTTCTTAGAGATCGTGGGCATGATGTGCTGTGGAATGAGATTTGAGCTATCCCACACTGGGCCTCAGATTTGGGCCTGCTAGGCCTCAGATTTGGGCCCGTGTAGAAGTAGATAAGCTTGTGGTGCAGCTAGAAATTGGGTTAAGGTATGGGTATCAATAGAATAGGGCAATTACTGTAAAGACACAGTAGCTGCTTTAAACTGTGATTGTTTACATATTTGTCCATGCTCACTGCCAATAGAAATGCACCTGCAACTGTAAATTATTTCGCACTGTATAAAACCAGCCATTTTGAGAATAAAGAGGAGAACGTATGTTCTGACCATATTGGTCGTATCGTGCCTTGCTCTGTTCCACCCTCCATATAATTAATAGAAACTCTGAGTTCAGTCTGGAAAAATGATGCTGCTGATAGAAATAGAAAAACATTCAGTTTAGCTGAACCAGGAGTCTGACCTCTAAGATAAAGTTTGGAAAAGAGAGTGAAATCTTGATTTGGAATGTCTGGAGTTGAAAATACTTGATGCTTTCCAACTTCTGTTTTTTAAGACCAACTGGTGGCTTAGAGCAGAGGATTGTATTAATGATCTTGGCTTTATCAAGTGTATTATCTAAAGCAGAGCACAGTTTGAATATAGTACATATATTAGAATGTAATTACATCCTTAAGTTGTAAAGAAAGATGATGTAATATTCAGGTCTAAGCTCAGTGCCTAATTATTATTTAGAGATGTCATGATTACAGCAAAATTGGATTAAACACTGCAAATTCAGCCCTTTGGAATTATTAAAATCATGGAAGCGTTATTGCTATTAACTACTGTTCCTTTAAATTTCTGAGGGGTGTCAGTGACACTTGCCTTATTTTGCATGAACTCTGATGTGGAGAGTGTTGTCATGATCAAGTGAAGCTTTTGAGAAGCTTCCTAGAGTCTGCAGGATGGAATTTTATTAAGTGTTTAAAGGGCACTTGAATCTACATTGTACTTCATATCTATGCAGAATCCAAACCTACATAGGATCCCCTGAAAATCATAGTCTGCATTCAACATTTTGGCACTTTGAAATCTGTGTTTATGAGAGTTGCATAAGGGTTGTTTCTGTTGAAAGGGAGATTCTCCAGATGGGACTGGCCTAAAGGCAAGTATGGACCATTGCTATCCTAGCAGTGAGAGGAAGATGCTTTTAAAAAGCAGGATAATTCTACCACTAGTGAAGTTGTCGAGTGCTGTTTATTTATTCACCTCCACTTCAGGAGGTAATGCAATCTCTATTTTTCAGTTTCATTTTCTGAGAGATTTGATCTTTATGTTACATCACATACTATTTATTGTTCCTAAAAGGAGTAATAGGTAAACTTACCTTTTCACAGTCATCTGACTGTAAATGCTGATGCCTTGTCATGGAGAGTCTTTAAAGCTAGTACCACAATGACCAATGGTGCGGGAGAAGATACAGTTTCTATATTTGTAAATCTTAACAAATGAGACCTTTAACAGCCCTCATGTGCAGATGCACACAAAGAGATACACTGTCTAGGAATGTGACATCTTTGGGTGATCCCTTTTCCAGTTTGGATTCTTATAAATGTCCAGCCAATTCCTATTAATAAAATATATTTTATTAATTAAAGAATTACAGAACATAAAATTTGGGCAACCCAGCAATCGGAAGTTCAGTGTCGAGACCTGGGATCGGCACTGGGTGAACCTCACCTACGGTCTCTATCGCACTGTAACTCCCCTTGTTCATGAATTTGGCCCTTTTCGGGGTCCTCTTTTATACAGTTTATTTTGCCAGCGGCAGAGTATTTCCCCACAGTTCTTTGTCTTTGGTTCTTCTTCTTCATATTCATTTCTGCCATCCGGTCCACTGAATGGGGGTTTCCAAAGAAAGATGAATACTAAGTCCGTTCCCCCGAAGTATGAATGGGAAATGGAATCATGAATGGAAAGGCGTTCTCCCCGATTTGTATCTGCCCCAATGGCTGAGTGCTTCACAGTTTCACTGCCCCAGAGGACTGATTCCAATCTAGATCCACTCTTTATTCTAGTGTGCTTCCCGATTTCCCGGCAGGGGTATTGTTTTCCTGGATTTGTGGCCTTGGGTGTTTGCCCATCCTAAAATTAGTTGGCTTCATGCCCAACCTGCTTGTGCATTTTATTTTACAAAACATGTTTACATTTTATATACACCAAAACACTAATTATCTGACAGTATTTTTTACAGGATCCTCAGGTGAAATCTCAATATACTAAATCATGATATTGGTTGTGGAATTGCATTTTATTGAAATGGTATGCTCTGGCTCACCCCTGGAAAGTGTATGGTTTATCCCAAGTCTGTAACCTCCCCTGCAGTATTGTGTCTCTAACCCCATTGGCCAGAGAATCTATCTGCGCCCTTTTCGAATCTCCCTGTTAAAGGTGCAAACGGAGAGGGCTTGCTCTCTTTGCCCTGGAGGCCTCTGGAGGCTCTGCTCCTCTGCCCTTCCCTCTCCCCTTCCCTATCCCTTTCCCTCTCCCGTTCCCTCTCTCCCCCTCCTTCCCCCTCTCCCTCAGTGACCATGCTGCCTTCCTGGGGTTGGACTCCAAATAAATCCTCATTTTATCAGCACCTCACCAGCCGTATGGAGTCTCCTTGCCTGCCTGCATGCAATACCAATGAACCTAGGGCCCGGGGGGCTCCTGGGGAACCCTCCCCAGGGACCCCCCCAAATCTAAACCACAACAATTGGTGACATAAGTATTATATTGGAAATTAAGGAAGCAACAAATGCCAATGGCATTTTATACTAAATTAATCTATAACTACTACTTCTAGTATTTAGTTTCAAATTTGTTTCTTCAAAATTTTAGTTTTCTCTCAGAACAGAAGAAGTATGAAAGAGAGAAAAATATATCAGTGCTTCTGGCTGTGTATCAGGTCCCCTTTTTTTGTACTAACTCATTGAATAACTTTTCTTTGAATTTATAACTGATAAGTTGTGGACTGTTGAAAACACCTGAGAACAGAATAGCTTCAGCTCTGGTTTGTGGAAGGGAGTAGATGCTCAACAGATACTTGATCAAACTTTTGCACAGAATACTGAGGATCTCAGAAAGTGACAAAGTAACTGAAAGGAAAAAAAAGGATAGAAGAGAAAGAAACATCCAAAATTTTGTAACAATTTACAGGAAATACTACAGCGAGTGAACTGGAAATACTTTTAAAGCAATAACTTGGGGTTAAATTTGTTATTGAGAAGGGGAAGAGTAGCATTAGACAGCATGGTATTGTTGTTTTTTCCCCCCTTAGATTTTTTTAATATTGATTTCTTTCTCAAAGAAAGACACTCACCTTTGAAATACTGAGCATGATTCATATAGATCTTATTTATTCCAGAGTGCTCCAGCCATGTTTTATTGTGTCTTGCCATTGGTATTATCCAAGCTAGCAAGTTCTATTGGTTTTAGGGAAGGGATGTATCACTGGAAATTAAAGATTATGGACACAGCAGTGTCAGGCAAAACATCAGCCATGTGCTTGCTGGAAGAGCAGAAATTAAAAAAAAATCACACCTTCAGCTGACCCACTGCGGCATGGATTTTATACACTTATGTCCAGTGATGCTGTGAGACCACGTACACAGTTAAGGTAGGTCATTATGGTGCTATGGCAGTCAATATAGCCAGGCAGTTTGATGAATGCCTGACCCAGCATATGCAGGGCTAAGTGCCCCAAGACTGCTCCTAACACACTACCTTAAGCTCAGAGAAAAGGCAACCAGTCTACCATCAGTTTAAAGAGACTTGAAAAAACAGAATGGAGGCTGAGGTATCAAGTCGAGAGAAATATTTGTATCATTGACAGTCCAACAAGAGATTTGGAATCATTATCAAGTTTGTTTGATAAGGAAGAGAAAAAAAAGAAAGAAAACCAAAAGGAAAGGAAACCAAAGATGAACTTCAGATTAGAAAACAAAATTTTTTATCTTGTACAAGCTTTCCTTTGAAAAGTATTTTATATTTTCCTCTGGAATGCAATGCATTACTCCAAACAGATCCTGTCTCTCTCCAAATTCACAATGGTAGCTGGGTATTGTAGGGACTACAGCTGAAGACTGAATTTTATATGTAAGCATCTTTATTCAGCAGTAATGGCAAATAAAAGGAAAACACTACATACCAATGTTGAAAGAACATTTGGTAAAGCCCAGCTCTCCAGCAGACCAAGCTCCAAGACATGAACCCATCAGTTCCTTGTGCCTAAGCATCTTTAATCAGTTAATTTTGACAGGTCTTTGTACCTTGTACCATTTATTTCCTGAAGGTTGTTGCCTGTTATGAAACATTCATACTTCTATTGACTTATTAACTGATTTAGCCAAAAGTCAGAGATATTCAGACTCTAGGTGTTAGAGCAGCACAATGGCATTCAGTTCGCATGAGACATCTTCAAATGCTATATAAATAATGTTTTCCATCATGCGCATCCTCACTGTGCAATCTGACTGGTGTCTTTATGTGGATCCATGGTAATTCACTGCCAGATAATACACGTTGTCCTTGGGTGGCCGCATGTCCCCAGCAGGCTGTGCCTGGGCAGCTGCCTCAGCCCTGAGGGAGGCAGAGCTGCAGGAGCCCACAGCTCTCTGCCAGCCACTTTCCAGAGCTCCCTGCTCCAGCTGGCAGGGCCTCAGCGCCCACCCTGTGCACGGATGGACGCGCCAGGCCCAGCTTGCTGCCCTCATGGCGGCACTCTTGGCCCCAGAGCTCTACCAGGGCTTCTCCAGGGGCCCTTCCTGCAGCCTTTCAGTCCCTGCATGGGACCCAGCAGAGACCTGCAGAGGGGCTGTGTACAGGGGCCTGCAGGGACAGCACCAGGGCCGGTGGCTTCCCACTGACAGGATGAGCTTAGGCTGCAGATGTGAAAGGAATTGTGGCCTCTGAGGCTGCTGAGGCCCTGGCCCATGCTGTCCACAGGAGCTGTGGCTGCCCCAGCCCTGGAAGTGTTCCAGGCCAGGTTGGATGGGGCTTGGAGCAACCTGACCTAGCGGAAGGTGTCCCTGGCCTTGGCAGCACAGCTGGAACAGGACAATTTCTAAGGACCCTTCCAACCCAAGCCATTCTGTGATTCTGTGATCAGAGGGCCTGGGAGTGGTCAGGTTTAATTTCTGTTTAGAGGCAATTCAGCACTGAGTTTGGTTGAGTTCAAGGAGAAAATTCACAGGCTCAGATTCACAGCGTGTGATATTCACCAATACCATAGGTCTGGCCGAGATCAATAAAGTCTTGCATGCTCCAGATTCCGCAATATTGCATTTTATTGAAACAAAGCAAAGCAGTTTCCAGCTTGCCACTCATAAATGCACTAAGTATACAGCATTAATATGGGTTGCAACAGATACTGACACTAAATATGTGCTCTATTATTATTATTTAAATGTAATTACATAATCAACTCTATAGAATTACTTTTAATCATTACATAATAATTACATATTTCATATCTTTGATATTATTTATATTAGTATATTGCTTTGTTTTATTGTATTGCACTATTCTATATGATAATTGGTAAACTTTATTGTATATAATTTGTATGCACAATATATAAATATGTATGTGTCCTGGTTTGAGGGGAAGTGAGTTCTCCAGGAAGTTGTGGTCAAACCAATCAGTGGTCAGGTTTGAATGTTGGCACCTCCAGTGGCCACTGAGGAGTTGGACACGCCTCTGAGGACACAAGGGGTTAAAAGCAAGGACTCCCAGAGGGACTTCCTCTTTCTGGTTCTGCTTTAAGCAGAGGAGCCTCTTCTCCCCTGCCCAGCTTTCAAGGTTGGGTGGGGGAGGGGGAAACCATGCGGCCGATCTTAGGTAGGCCAGTGCCCCGGGGGGGGGGGAAAGAGAGCAAACAGGACTGGAGCTGGGCCAGCCCCATCCAGGATGGAGGGGTGGAGAACTTCTGGAGGTGCCTGCCGTCCTCCCGTCCCTTCCCGTCGTGTCCCCGTCCTCCCCCCCCCTCGTCCCGTCTCCTCCCCCCCCAGGGAGAAGGTGCTGAGCTGCGTGTGGGAGTTGCCGTGCCTGCAAGTGCCTGAGCCTGTGGCCCTGCCGGGAGCCAGAAACTTTTAACTCTTTCTGAGGCAGAAGAAAACTATTCCCAGACTTTGATTCTCATGGCTGGTGGTTTCAGAAGTGAGAGAGACAGCCTGGGACCGAGATGATAAAGGATGATGAAAAGAACCCCCAGATGGGCAGAGATGAAGAGAAGTGGGCTGGACTTTTCTTGCTTAATGTTAGCCATAGATGGACCCTGAATTCTCCTGAACATAAATAAGACTGTATTTGGTTGGATGCATTTGGCTCAAAACCAAAGACTTTGTGGCCTGTTCTTGGAACCCTTGGCCCCAGGGGTAAATGTGGGGGGGACTTCTAGTTCCAATATGAGAAAATGGCTGGTTTTTGGTACTTGTCCAAACATCCTTAAAAGAGCCCTTTATGCGGTTTTGGCCCATGGACAGTGGTGAGAGCACTGGACATGGAAAGGAGGGTGTCACCATGGCAGACTTCTCCGGATGATGCCATGGGTGACGTGGGAACACAGGAGGGTGGACCTGTGTTTCCTGTGGGGGGTCTATGGTGCGAGACTTCTCTCTCCCTGGATGGATTGAAGATTGTTTTTTTGAGTGATGATGACTTTGATTGGGGAACCCAGGGTTTTGGTTTAAGCAAGTAAGATGAGGGTAATGTGCAAGTGTTAACCATTCAGGCATGTAAGGGATGGAAATTGGGGGAGGAGAAGAAATGTTCTGGGAGGTTTTCATTTCTGTTTCTGGGTGTTTGGGTTTTCTTTTCTTTTGTGTTCTCTGTGGTTATGTAATTTAATAAAGTTTTTTTCTATTTCAAGTTTTGGGCCTGCTCTGCTCTGTTCTTGACCACATCTCACAGTAGTTCATTAGGAAAAATATACACTCATGGGTGCATTGGCATTTGGCCAGCGCCAACCCATGACAGTATGAAATAAAAATCTAGATTCTTATATATACAAAATTTCAGGTCAGCTCCAACACAGTTGGTCCAATACTGACCTGTCTCTTCCAGAGACAAGGAGATTTTTCCTCTTGGTCTTTTTTGCCCTGTTTCTTTTTCTGTCCCACATTCCTGCTTCTTTCATAGTCCGCTTTTCGGCCCTTCTCAAAGGCCAGGAACAACTACATGTTTCAGGTGGGGTTTGGTGACTTTGGCCCTGCATGTATGGCATGTGGTCTCTTCATGTGCTTTTTTAGGAGTAGGAGAGTTCATACATAAGCAGAGCTTTATGCAGATCTGGTGCCTTTTTTTGGAAAATGATACAAGGAGGTAGAATAAGTCCTCCCATGGCACTCCACCAGCTGAGGTGGCAGGAGAGGCTGTGGGACCTTCGCCAGAGCCTTTGCACACATCCTCTTCTCCTTAAGGCACCAAATTTGTACTATGAGGTGCTTCTCTGCTGCCAGGTGCAAGCAGCCCAAGTGCAGCTCTGTGCTCCTATCCATGACTCCCCGCCTTTATTCATTCAGTCTTCACCAAGAAGAATTCTTTTGAACCACTTCCGCAGAACCTGGTACTCACTTGTCACCTGCCTGTGGGCGGCCGATTGCTGCACCAGGTGATGGAAGAGATTGTATGTCTTACCCGTTTGAACATCTCGGGGTAAATGGATGTCCCGAGGAAGCCTCCGGTTACCCACAATGAAGTGGTTGAGGCGTTTTGCTTGCACACATAAGTGCAGGGTCTCAATGATATCCACCAGTCACACCAGTAAATCTCCCCTGTGCCATGATGCCACGGGTACGACACTGAGTAGGTGCATGACAATGGTCTTCATGGTGTAGGTGGAAAAGCCTATGCCCAGCTGATTATGGATGAAGAACTACAGGCATCTGAGGTGCAAACTCTCAGGTGGGGCCTGCCTGGTGGTGTGGTTGAAGAACTTCATCTCTGCCACAGCATAAGTCTCGGGCCAGGTTGTGCTTGGGGTGTAGGCCTCTGTAGTCTGGCTGCTCACAAAGATGTCTGAGCCATCTCTCAACACCCCAAACAGCATCTCGATCCTGAAGCTTTCTCTGCCATTGGTCACCTTGAATTGGCAGGAGCGTCTGGAGGGCAGCAGCGTTAAGTGCCAATTGTGTGACTGAGACAAAGCTGGCCAGACTGCTTTCACCAGTTGGTAGAACCAGAGGGCAGTTTTGTGCACATCCAGGTAGGGGTCGGTGCACAGGGTGTCTAGGAGGCTGGGATCCTGATTGCTCCTCAGCTCCTCTTCAGGGTGGTGCAGGAAGCACAGCATGTTCTCCCCCTGCTGCTCTCCTGTGCAGGTGCACTCCAGCTGCACACGGACATGGAAGTTCCTCACGCGCCTCTGCCCTGCAGAGTCCAGCTCCAGGTGGAAGCTGTGGCCTTGGGGAGGAGTCATGGGTATGAGCACCTGATACACAACATCCTGCTCACGGGGACTCCAACCTTCAAAGGCACTGCCCACCCCAATGGCTTGTCTCAGGACTGGGTAGAAACTGTTTGATAAGACATGTCCAAAGTAAGCTATATAGTTATCCATGAGGCCAGTTGTCCACTCACAGCCTTTCTGCAGGTCCTGTACAGGCCACTGTATGCACTCCATTACGATTCTTCCAACGTTATCATCAAAATAATTTCTTTCTTCTTGGACTTCATTTGCCACATCATTGTTGTTTTCCACATTTGCAACCCCATGGACAACTGCATTTTCAACATCATCTTCTTCATTAACAGCAGCATTGCCAGCCTCCTCTTCATTTCCAACATTACCTTCTTCATTTGCCTCTACATTTCTGACTTCCTCTTCAGCTGCACCATTGTTTTCTTCTTCATACTCCTCTCTCCTCAGGCTACTTTTCCACACAATAAACCAGAGGACCAAGGCAAGGATCAGGAGTACAGCAACAGCTAAGAGCTGCAAGAGCTGCACTTGCTTCAGGGTGAGCTGCTCCACCTCCTGCTCCAGCCAAATCCTCTCCCATTCCAGGTGCTTTGCACGCACTTCCATGCGCAGACATGTTTCCTCCTCCCAAACATCACCCACGGCCTGTGGGTACTGGATGAGGTTTTTCAAGAGTATGAAAAGGAATACTATGGAGTTCATGGTCTGCAGGAGGATGAAGAGAAGGCCTTGAGTGGGGCTGCGAGGGAGGGAAGTACTGCTTGCTGGAGGGAGGGCAGGATGCTCAGGGATCTGGGGGCAGGAAGGACAGGGCCCCAGACAGCTGGCAGGACTCAAGGCCTGTCCTGCTGCCCCAGCAGCAGCAGCTGCAGCACCATGGCCTGCCCAAGGTTCTCCCATGAGGGGCTGTCGCTGTATGCAGGGGGAGAACCCAGCCCCAGGTGAGGCATTTCTGCCCCGGCCCTTGTCCCCAGCCCAGCCTCCCCAGCACATGCTCACTCACCGCTTGCCCAAGCAATGCCAGGCCAGCCTTACCTGCTGGGGCCTTTTATAGCTGTCCCCATTGTGACACATCCCCTGTGATGTCACAGGTGTCACAGCACATCACAACCCAGCCAACCCCACCCTTTGTCCCTGCCCTGGCTCAGCCACTCAGGGTGGCCCTGATGTAATGCTTAAGGCTGCCTTTGTGTGAATCTTCTTCTAAGAACTCCCACTGTTCTTTCTTTTGGACTTCTTTGCATCTGCCCTTCATTGGCAATCTCCTAGATCTCTATGTTGGAAGGCACCCCTGAGCATCAAGTCTAAGCTTTGATTTTTTACTGGTTGAGGTGCACTTAAGTCTCGGAGTCAGTGAGGTTGAAAAATCCCTGAAGATCACACAGTCCAACTTCAAACTTAACACTGCCTACTGCACCAATCAGTCAGGTCCCCAAATGCCACATCCACATGACTTTGAAACCTTTCTGAGGGTGGTGACTCAGCCATTTCCCTAGGCAGCCTGTTCCCAAGCTTGATATCCTTTTTTTTGGAGGAATATTTCCTAGACATCCCATCGAAAGCTCCTGTGGCACAACCTGAGCTCATTTTCCTCTGGTCATCTTGTTTGTTCCCTGTGCTAATATAATGACCCCCACCTAGCTACAACCTCCCTTCGGGGACCATCTGCACCGTGTCAGGTGGCTAGGCTGTGAAGCCAGCTCCTCGCAGAGGAAAGGTGCTGCTTTTCCACTGTAGTTCCCATGATCCAGAGGGACAAAAGGGGTTGTTTGTGGGCAGAAGAGTTTCTGGCTGCCTGGAAGTGTTTCCATGTGAGGAGAAGCTTTGTTCCAAATGCATCAACCTAGGGAATCCATCCCTTTCCAAGCAGAATTAAAAATCAGAATTTTCCTTGTAGAAAATGGAAAGGTTTGGAGTGAAAGTCAGTGCTGGGATGTCCCTGGATGTCCGTGTGGGTTTTGCTAACCTGCAAGGCCAGACTGTGAAGAGGGGATCTCAGGTGAAATCCAGCTTAGGCTACAGCTTTCTGCCATGGTGTTTTTGGAGCCTTGGAGGGAAAGATTGAGTGGCTTGCAGTGACTTTGACCAGCTCTCCTGCTAACAGCACTGGGCATCCCGAGGCTGTTTGGTCTCAACACAAGCAAGAGCAGGAAGAAACCCTCACCTGGCTTTATGGAACCCTGAGATGAGCAAAGACGAGGAGTGTGCAGAGAAGAGACCATCTGCACCTCACAGCAGCTTCTCTCAGTCATCAATCACAGAAAATTCAAACATTACTGTTTGGGTTTGGAGTTGCTGTTGTGTATTGTTCAGAGATTTTTAGCATCAGGAAAAACTGTGGCAATTTCAGTGCTGGAGACCTGGATTTGAATGGTCCCCTCCCAATGCTGTGTAGATGGATCTCAAAATTGTGCCTTTGCCCCTCTCCTATGTTATGATGTGTCACTTCAAGGGGTTGATGGATAACTGAAGGCTAGGACTCTATCTTGGGGTTGGAGACAGAGCAACGCAGGTCCGACCAATATGGTTATAACATACGTTCTCCTCTCTATTCACGAAATGGCCGGTTATATACAGTAAGAACAGTTTACAATAACAGGTGCATTTCTATTGGCAGTGAGCATGGACAAATATGTAAACAATCACAGTTTAAGGCAGCTACTGTGTCTTTACAGTAATTGCCCTATTCTATTGATACCCATACCTTAACCCAATTTCTAGCTGCGCCACAAGCTTATCTACTTCTACACAGGCCAAAAGCTGAGGCCTAGCAGGCCCAAATCTGAGGCCCAGTTTGGGATAGCTCAAATCTCATTCCACAGCACATTATACCCACGATCTCTAAGAAATTCGGTTACAGATAACAGCATTTCTCTTTTCTCACCTTGTGCTCAGGAGCTGGGAGAGCTGCTGACCTTTCCCTCTCACCCCAGCTTGACCCTAAAAGGTTTCTGCAGTAGGGTAAGGTAGCATGTGGCCAGTGGCTCAGCTGCCAGCACCAGTGCTAGCCAGTGTGGAAGGCTCATGTGTATGGCTTGAGTCAGCTCACAACTGCCAGCATCTGGGCTGCGTCCTGCCCCACATTCATCCTTTATCTTTATTCATCTATTATCTAGCAGTTTATCAGTCATCATCTTAAGCACCCATCCCTTCCTTTGCAACACTTTATATTTTTCAGGTCAGCTCACTGTTGCCTTAATGTGCACTAACAATTCCTTATTTTTCTCCAGCCTTTTTCCTCCATGAAACCTCACTTCTGACAAAAAAAGTATTTAGATACCATGACAATAAAGGGTTTGTGTATGTGTGTCTGGGTACAAAACATGGACTGCAAGAAATAAAAACTTCTGACTGGGCACTGACAGAAGTAAAAACTAACTGACTCTTAGAGTGTGGGGTGGGTGTCCAGGACTGGAAGCTGGAAGATGAAACCAACTATCTTCCCATACACATGGGACATCCTTCTCATTTGTGAATAGCTTCTGTTAGCAAGCAGGAAGACAGAGGAGAGGCTGAGATATTTATACTCTCAAGAGCTGGAAGAGCCACCCTGGATGGCACCAGTCAGAGCTGTTCTCCCATGTCAGAGATCAGCACATTGCGTCACCCTCTTAAAAGGTCTGCTGGCTGCGCTCCTTCCCAGCACTGACAGCTTTAGAGAGAAGTGATGAGGAAAATTTTATAGCAGCAAAGAATTATTCTGAACCAGGGTAATATTCAACTCAGCTGCTCAGTGTGTATGCAGTTACATAACTAATGCCAAATAAGCCAAAGTATATTTACCAGGTATATTAAAAAAAAATCACAGAGGTACAATAACATAGTTCTACCTTAGTGAATAGTTTTTCCTAGGTAGAAGAAGTATTTAAATATTGTATAGACCATTAGTTAAAGCAAATTAGTTGCTTGAAGATGAGGAGGAAGATAGCTTTTTAAATCTGCTTTAATGTAAAATTCTGGAAATTTCCTTTCCATTTCAAGTAGTTTATTCAAACTGAATCATGAGGATGTCAGAGTATCAAAATGTCATGTTATGATGTTTTTGGAGGATTTCAACTTTATATTTAATGATACTACTTGTGCCTGCATTGAGAAGTATCCATGGAAACAGTGCAGTAATTCATAAACTGTAGAGCTGTATTAAGTCTCTCTACCACAAATACTTTTCAGCAAGAAAATCAAGAGGACACTTTATGTCGGTGTTGCACAGCTAAAGAGGATCTCTCTTAACTCAATGTTTTGAGACATTGACAGTATATAAAATTATTCAGTATTTTCTGACTTAAAGAACTGAGAAAACCAGATCAGAACCATAAAATTCTCACCTTCCCAAGCAGATAACGTATCACAAAAAAAGCGCCTGAGTATAAGTTTTCACGTGAACTATCAAGTATAAAGTTGAAGTGAAACTGCTTCTATGAGGTGTTTTTTTTTTTTTTTAATAGAAAATTATAGTGGAATAAATAAAAGATAAATACTCTGCTGGCACCTAGAGTATGAGTTAAGTATCAGAGCTAAGTGAAACCAGGGTTCCTATATGGAAGCTGGAACAGAGCAATGCAAGATACGACCAATATGGTTACAACATACGTTCTCCTCTTTATTCCCGAAATGGCTGCTTTTATACAGTGCAGAATAATTTAGTTGCAGGTGTATTTTTATTGGCATTCAGCGTGAACAACTATGTAAACTATCCCAGTTTAAGGCAGCTACCGTGTCCTCACTCTAATTGTCCTATACAGTCTATGCACACACCTTAACCTAATTTCTAACTGCGCCACAAAACTTATCTATTCTACATGGGCCAAAATCTGAGGCTTAGCAGGCCCAAATAGGAGGCCCAGTTTGGGATAGCTCAAATCTCATTCCACAGCACATCATGCCCACCATCTCTAAGAAATTCGGTTACAGTTCCCTCTTTTTCCTTTTGAGCTACCCAAACTAATTCTAAGGCACGGCTGGCTAATTTTTGCATACATCATATCAAGCAAGGCACGATAATTAAGATAACTATAATAACAATGGGTATCACTATACTAAAACGGATCAAATCCTTGATCCACCCAGTAAAACCCCATGATCCAAGCCATTTGTCAGTGTCTACAACTACAATTTTTTTCATGTTATCTTTTAACTGTGACAGCTGCTTGTAAATTGATTGCAAATGGTCTGATAAATTCATGCAGCACATGCCCTCAAATTCTTCACATCCATGCCCTTGTGCTAAAAGGAGGAAGTCCACTGCGGCTCTGTTTTGAAGAACAGCATGACGAATATCATTAACATCTTTGGCAAGCTCACTTAGTAGATTGGATGTTATATTAGTTTTCCTGTCCAGCAGGCTAAATTTTTTAATTGCATAAGGGCTTGAGCTGAAGCAACTCCTGGGGCAAAAAATGATGCTGAAATTACAGCTGCAGGTTGCCATACGTCAACTCGATCTCTACAGTTGGGGCTTAGTTGAGACATACTACGTTTGACTCGTCGGGTCTTTTGAGACAATCCTAAAACTTGATGAATGCTAGAAGCAAACAATGTTAATTTACCAAAATAACATGGACCTCCTATAGCTTCTTGAGGCACTGCAGACCAGGCACTATCTCCACAAATGAGAAAGATCCCTGGCAGTAATTTTCTTGCAACACCTGTTAATGGTGTCACAGACTTAGTCCAATTGTTACGGTACTCAGTATAGTTATAATATAATGGGGACTGGGGAGATAACCAAGTGTTGCCATTTTTCAGTTGCCGTTTGTCTACAATTAGCAAGCTTGAATTTATGATAAAATGTCCAAAGATTAAACAGTAATTCCCCGGCACAGAACCCAAAAGATCAAGTTCTTGGAGCTCAGTACTAGCAACTTTAAGATTTTGCTCAATGGCAACAGCTTGCGTTCCTAAAACACTCTTTGGATTAATTTTGATTTGAGACCAGGTTCTGAACTCTGTCATGGAGTCCACTGGGACTGCAATCAAGCAAGTCTGAAAAGGATTCGATGGTGTGGCTAAAGACAAGCAAAGTGAATCTTGTTTACTCTGATCGGCACAAGTGACCCACATATTTTGTCTTGGGTCAATTTCAAGCATTCCTGATCCTCTTTCTATTAAAACATTAACTAAAATAAACATTCCAACACCTAACATTCTATTCATCTTTTTGGTTGTCTCTCTTAGAAAAGCAAAACAAACAACACCTGCTTATTACCTAATCTTAAATCTTAACAATGACTTATGGCTAAACTTAATCTTATAACTGTAACTGTATGACTATTTTTTCTAATTTAACAATTAATTTTCAGCATTGTCAGGGTCTTCACAAGGTGCTTCAGGTAAATCACTGCTTTCACCGTGGTTATCACTGTTAGTTGGTATCTCTGACTGCGGACATGCACGGGTAAATTGGCTCAGCACCCAAACAGGTCCTGCTTCTCCTGTGGAAACACACATATAACCACGACCATTAAATAATACAGGACTCGGTCCCTGCCATTCATCTGTTCGCATGTTTTTGTGATGTACATAAAGCCCTGGAATTGCTTGTGGTCTTCCTTCTTTCACTGCATGGTGATGGATGACACATGTAGGCTCTTCTCTTCCTTCTGCTAGGCACAAATAGTTTAAAGTGAACAGTACCTTGGATAATCGACTAATTACGTCAGTTTCATCACTCTGTTTTTGCTTTGCTAGATATTCTTTCAGCATCCGATTAGTCCTTTCTATGATGGCTTGACCAGTGGGGGAGTGAGGAATTCTGGTGGTATGCTTGACTCCCCACTTTTGCATAAATTTAGCAACTCACTGACCAACATAGGCTGGACCATTGTCAGTCTTAATTTCTCCAGGCACTCCCATCACTGCAAAACAAACAGTCAGGTGTCTTTCAACATGCAAAGCTCTCTCGCCTGACTGGGCTGTGGCCCAGATAAATTTAGAATAGGTATCAACAGTGACATGGACATATTTCAATCTTCCAAATTCTGGAACATGAGTTACATCCATCTGCCACAATTCTAAAGCTTTCATTCCCCTTGGGTTCGTGCCCAGGCCAAGGCCAGGCCCATGATGACTACATTGAGGGCAGGCACACACAATCCCCTGTGCATCATTCAGGGAAATCTGGAATTGTCGGCTCAGGGCCCTAGCATTTTGATGAAAATTCTCATGGCTGTCCCGAGCCCTTACAAATTTATTTTCTGGAGGGACATGGGCAACGCAACTGACTGCAGCGTCTGCTCGTGTGTTGCCTTCTCCTAAACCGCTGTTGCACTGATGGCTGCGAATGTGCATGACACAAGAGGCATGCTGACGCTGTTTCAGTACACTTCTTAATTGCAAAAACAGTTCTCCAAGGCGCTGATTCTGGGTGGTCCTGATGAATGCATCCTCAATTCTTTGCACGACTCCAACCACATATAAAGAGTCAGAAACAACATTGAGTGGTTGTTCCAGGTTTGCAAAGCCCAACATGCTGCCCTCAGTTCAAGGGTTTGCAGACTGTCTCCCGCGTCACTCTTAAGTAAATGTTGCATCCATTCTCCTTGCTGTTGCCATACACACACAGCCCTTCTTGTTTTTCGGCCGGCATCTGTAAAAACTGTTCTGCCTTTAACTGGTGTCAAGGAGCACAAAGGTCTCTCTAGCCACTGATAGCGCATGATCAGAGTCCACATTGGGCCTTTTGGCTGCTGGTTGTGAACCACACCTGTAAAACCCAGCAATGCTTCTTGCAATGTGACAGAATGTCTCAGCTTCCACTCTAAACCTTCACTTCTGACAGGAACACTGATGTCTGCTGGTTCCTTTCCATCTATCTCTACAATTCTGTCTCTGCCCTTTTTTATCAATGCAGCAAGAGCATCCGTTCTGGTCATAACACGACTCTTTGGTTGCACAGGTAAAAACACCCATTCCACCACACTTGCTGTTGACCTAAACTTAGACAGGCCTTCCCCCTTTTTCTTTTGCCATTGGAAAACAATGGCAAATGGACAGGCATCAGTGTTGGAAAGGAAAAGTGACAGTGGAAGATGCTCTATGCGGCGAGCGCTCCAACCACGTTGTAACTTTTCTGATACCTGAATTAAAGCTCTTTGTTGTTCAGGGGTACACTTTTGGGGACTGCTGGCATCACTACCATGAACCCACGATAAAAATGGTTTTAAATCATCATTGGTGATTCCTACAATGGTACCAACCCACTGTAAGACTCCAAAAAGTCTCTGGGCATCATGCAAGGTGGAAATGCTAGTGTGTAAAGTGATCTTCTGTGGGCAAATTTGCGCACTTGTGATCAGCCAGACTAAGTATCTCCAAGGAGCTGATCGCTGTATTTTTTTCTGGGGCTACAGTCAGTCCACGATGTTTCAATTGTGCAATCAACCAGTTTAAATCTGTTTCTGCCAATGGTTGTTTGGTGGCAATAAGAATGTCATCAACATAATGATAGATCATTGCACTAGAAAAATGTTGGCGAATGGGTTGCAAGGCCCAGTTAACAAATAACTGACACCTTGTCGGTGAGTTCTGGCCCCCCTGGGGTAATACAGTCCATTCATATGGCTGTGCTGGGGCTGCCCTGTTGATAGACGGCACAGTGAAGGCAAAGCATTGAGTGTCCTGTGGATGAAGCGGGATGGTGAAGAAGCAGTCTTTTAAATAGATGATTACCATGTTCCACCCTTGAGGTATCATAGTTGGTGCTGGCAGGCCTGGATGTAAAGCACCCATTGCTTGCATTTGCTCATTGACTTTGCAGAGATCATGTAATAATCTCCATTTTCCTGATTTTTTAGGGATAACAAAAATTGGTGTGTTCCATGGACTCACTGAGGGTCGAATGTGACCAGCTTCAAGTTGCTCTTGTACCAATTGCTTAGTAATTTGCAGCCTTTCTTCTGTCATTGGCCACTGCTAGACCCATACAGGAGTTTCAGTCAACCAGGTGATTTTTAGAATGGGTGGCTGCTCTGCAGTGGCCATCAAGGAAAATGCTGGTCAGTGGTTAGAACCATTCCCAGTTGAGAAAGCACATCTCTGCCTAGCAATCCTGGAAGTTCATCGGGCAAAGGCATAAAGTAGGGTAAGCCACAATGACCTGATTGTCTTGAAAGATAATACTGATAGGGTCTGCGCTCATTGAGGGGATACTCATGCCGCCCACCCCGTTAACGTGGGTGTAGGGAGATTGCAGAGGCCAGTCAGATGGCCAGTGCATTTGATTTATAATGGAAATGTCTGCGCCTGTGTAGAGAAGTGGTGATTGGGTGACGATCTGGTTACCATGTTCAAATTTCACTGTGATGCGTGGGAGATCTTTCTGGCTCACTGTAAGAAAGACATGGTGGTCGGTTGATCCAAAGCTCCCATCTCCTCTTTCTTGTTCAGTTGGCTCTTTTGGTCGCTGACGATATTTTCAAATGGGATAATTTGAGCAATTCTGCTTCCTTTTGGAATGGTCACAGGTGGTTGCAAAGCATAAGCCATTATTTTCACTTGTCCGGTGTAATCTGCATTGATGACTCCTGGAATCACGATTACACCTTGTTTGCCTGTGGAGGATCTTCCTAGCAACAAACCCCCAGCTAGAGAGATTGTGCTATACATTGGTCCATATACATTGGTGGGAATCAGGGTTACTTCTTTGTCTTCTAAGGTAACTTCTGCTGCTGTTGTTATATCTACACCAAGACTTCCCCATGTGGCAGGCATGTTCTTACCTAAGAAACCGTTTTTGGGGTCTTGTGGGTCAAGGCATTGATTTGTGTCTTGGCGCACTGTCTTAGCGCGCTGGCTTTGAAGTTTTGCTGCTTCCTGCAAGCTTCAGTGGCATGGATGTCTGCATTACATTTATGACACCACACAGTCTTTTGACAGGCTCGCTTGAAATGGCCTGTATCACCGCAGCGGAAGCAAACAATGCCAGATGCTGGTCTTCTGTTGTTGCTGGAATGGTTGATGCTTTTTCCTGTCAATGGAGCTGCGATAATATGTCCCTGTTGTTGCGTTGCATTTTGCATAGCTGCTGTGAATGCTGCCGTTTGGTTGTTCTGTTCTGCTCTGGTTGCTCTTACTAACATTTCATTGACCCCACAGCCTTGGGGAAGGGAAGCTAACACAGTCCTGGTGTGCGCGTTAGCATTTTCAAAATCAAGAGAACAAAATAGATGTTCTTGCACATCTGTGGGTAAATCTGGGACATCTTTCAAGGCTGCAGATAAGCGATCAATAAACTGGCCCTAAGGTTCAGTGGGTCCCTGCTTAATATTTGCATATATCTCAGTTTGAGGGGAAGGTGAATTTTTCAGGGAGTTGTGGGCAAACCAATCAATGGTCAGGTTTGAATGTTGGCATTTTTTAGTGGCCACTGAGGGGTTGGACACGCCTCCGAGGACACAAGGAGTTAAAAGCAAGGACTCTCAGAAGGTCTGCCTCTTTTGGGTTCTGGTTTCAGCAGGGAAACATCTCCTCTCCCCTGCTCAGCTTTAGGCTGAGTGTGGGAGGGGAGCCACGTGGCGGGGCTGAGGAGAACCACGCGGCCGAGCTGAAGTAAGATGGGGCCCCGGGGGGGGAAGATAGTGAACAGGACTGGAGCTGAGCTGGCCCCATCCAGGATGGAGGGGTGGAAAACTGTGGAGGTGCCTTCCGTGTCTTCCCCTCCCCCAGGAGAAGGTGCCCAGCCGCATGGGAGTTGCCGAGCCTGGGAGTCCCTGAGCCTGCAGCCCCCTGCCGGGAGCCAAGAACTGTTAACTCTTTCTGAGGCAGAAAGAAACTTTTCCCAGACATTGATTCTCATGACTAGTGGCTTCAGAAGAGAGAGAGAAACAGCTTGGGACTGAGATGATAAAAGAAGAAGAAAAGAATCCCAGATGGGCAGGGATGAAGAATAGTAGCTTTTTGGGCTGGAGTTTTCTTACATAATGTTACCCATAGACTGAACTTGAGTCTCTTTTGAACATAAACTGCATTTTGGGGTGGATGTGGCCGGCTCGACTTGCTGCAGTGGAGCGAACAGAGAAGAGAGGAAGAGGGTGTGGTGGTGCCCTCTGCCCTCAGAGAAGAAACCCTCGGCCCCAGGGGAAAGATGGGGAGAGCCCGGCATGCAAGCATCCTTAAAAAGAGCCCTATATGCAGCTTTGGCCCATGGACAGTGGTGAGAGCACTGGAGATGGAGAAGAGAGTGTCACCATGGCAGCCAGGTGGTGCCACGAGTGACACAAACACACATAAAGGGTGGACCTGTGTTTTTCTGAGGAGCAGTCTGTGGTGTGAGAATGACTGCTCTCTCCCTTGCTGAATTGAAGATTTTTTTTTTTTGAGTGGTGATTGTTTGATTTAAAACCCAAGGGTTTGGTCTATGGAGGGTAACGTGTAGGGGGTGGAAATTGGGAGAGGAGAAGGAATGTTCTGGGAAGTTTTCATTTCTGTTTTGTGTGTGCGTGTTTAGAGTTTTCCTTTCTATTTCTGTTCCTATGTAATGTAATAAAGTTTTGTTCTCTGTTTTCAAGTTTTAGGCTTGCTCTGCTCTGTTCTTGACCACATCTCACAGTAGCTCATTAGGAAAAACATACACTCATGGGTGCATTAACATCTGGCCAGTGCTAACCCATGACAGCATATGACGCAGGCTTTTTCTTTTCTGGAACCAATAGTAAAGCTTTGTGGGCCAATGCCTGAGACAGCTGATGGATTTCAATTGGAAATGTCAGCTGTACATTAGTTGTCGCGTAAGGACCCTGTCCTGTCAACATATCTGGCTGGATTCCATAAAATGGGTTCCCTACTGTTTGGTGCTTATTAGCCTCTTTGGTGGCTAAACATCTCCATTCTCTTTCAAAAATAAGAAATTGCGAGGGCATCAATAGCAGAGATGCAATGCTGGAACAATCTGCTGGACAAAGGAGATCAGCCGTAAAAATATATTGTATTATATTTTTGGCTGCCTCAGACCTAATACAATGATTTGTGACAGTCTGTTTGGCCGACTGTAAGACCTTCCACTCATGTGGTTCCCATTTGGCCTGGTTTTGCTCTATGATGACTGGGCAGACAATGGAATTAGCAGCTTTAAAATCGCCATCTAAAATAGCTTCCTTTAAAACACTAGCCCAGCATTTTTGAATTGGGTCTGTTTGGGTGGCAGGCAGTGCCATCTGCTGGGCAGCAGGAGGCAATGCCTGCTTGGATTGCAGAGAAGGGAAAGCTGGTAAACTGTGCATTTTTTGTGGAGAAATCCTGGATGCTGCAATTGCTTGCTGCTCAAGTTGGCTCTGGCAATTGGAAAGCTCAGCGAGTTTCGTTATTATTTGTTGCAATTCATCAGACCGCTGTACTTTTTCTGGCGGCCGGGGTGTGCAAGGAATGTCGGGCTCAGAACCCTCTCTGTCTGAGTCAGATTCTGGCAGGGGGCAATGGGTTGCCTGTGAATGGGTGGCGGGCTGCACTGGTGCTGGCTGCAAGGGCGTGGGAGCTTAGGACTGGACCGGGTCCGAGTTTCCAGAAGTAGCAATGGGGGCCGCCATGTTTGTTTTGGTCACATGTGCCCGTGACATCAGCTTGTCTTCTGAAGACAGAACCGATGCCACCCCACTCTCAGCACTGCCCCGAACTCCACCTCCTTGCTGCGTCACTTGTGCCCGCCCCACTCCGCCTTCGGCTCCGCCTGCCTCCTCATCTTTCGCCACGCCCCCTGAGCCTGGCGACTGGGGCGTTTCCTGTTTGCTTTCATTCTTTTCGGGAGCCGATGGGAGCACTTCCAGTGATCGGCTCACATGGCTCGTTGCTGTATTCATTACCTCACGCAAAGAGGAGCACACTGGAGCTGCGTTCCCTTTCACAGGATGTGTAGAATTTATACCAAAAAACCTCGCAACTTAAAATGGTTTTTTCAGCTCTTTTGGCTCGGAAAGAGGCACCCCCTGATCGGATGGAGGGGGAATTGCCCCCTCCAGAGCCAGGATGGCAGCTTGGGCTGCTCGCCGCTCAGCAGCGAATATTTGCAAGGTATTTATCACTTTTTTCCAAATCACGCCTAACTCTGTTGCTAGGTTACTTTCTTTTCCTTGCGAAATAGCACAGTCCCATAATAATTCACCTATTTCCTTCCATTCTGCTTCACTAAAAAGAAGCGATGGCTGATTAGCTTTCCTTTTTTCCTGGCCCATAGGGTTAATTGCTCTATATCAGTTTCTTTTATTTTTTCGCCCCTTTTAGAGACAACTGTAGCGAGGAGCTGCACTGCTGCATGAAGTTCCTTCTCCATTATGTATTTTTGATTCTTTTCTTTCACGCAAGGCCAGCTGCTTACCTCTTCCTTCCACTGCGTGCTGCTGTTCCCCTCCAGGTGAAGCAGACAGGCGACGCTTCCAGCCCCATCTCTGTGAGCTCAGCACTGCTCGTGGCTGGTTCAGGTATTCAGTCCGAATTCTGCACACTGAGCAAGACCCAAGAACCAGAGTCTTTCACCGCATCAAAGCGAAATTCATATTTAAACAAAAATTTAAAAATTCAAAATAAAATCTGCATTAAAGCGTAATAAAATCAAATCAAACCTGCATCAAAGCAAAAATAAAAAGTAAAAAAAGGTCCCTGGTCCAGGCGCCAGAATGAAACCAGGGTCCCTATATGGAAGCTGGAACAGAACAATGCACGATACGACCAATATGGTTACAACATATGTTCTCCTCTTTATTCCCGAAATGGCTGCTTTTATACAGTGCAGAATAATTTAGTTGCAGGTGTATTTTTATTGGCATTCAGCGTGAACAACTATGTAAACTATCCCAGTTTAAGGCAGCTACCGTGTCCTCACTCTAATTGTCCTATACAGTCTATGCACACACCTTAACCTAATTTCTAACTGCGCCACAAAACTTATCTATTCTACATGGGCCAAAATCTGAGGCTTAGCAGGCCCAAATAGGAGGCCCAGTTTGGAATGGCTCAAATCTCATTCCACAGCACATTATGCCCACCATCTCTAAGAAATTCAGTTACAGTTAAGTCCAGCTAACTAAGCATGAATCAATTTGACTGTGTGTCACGATCCAAGCAGGAATCGTGATAGGTTTGTGTGATCACAGAGTGCAGAAAGTACTCGAGGGGACAACAGTTTAATCATACAACAAATGCACCTTTTTTGAGTGCCAACAACACTTGCGATCCAGGGAATGAGAAAGGAAAAATAGGATACAGAGTGTGGAAAGGGGGGCAGGGGGATATAGCTACCAATGGCAGAGACGTCCTCGTGGCGTGGCATCTGGCCAATGGATCCGTCTTCTGTCCGTGGGGAGATCTCAAAGTGTGAGTTGCAGGGGGAAGCTTTTATAGTCATTTCAGAAGCAGGGTGCACCCGGCCAATGCAGGCAAAAGCGGGGGGCACCCAGCCAACATGGGGGGAGCACCCAAGTGTCATTGTGATGAGGCCCGTTGCTCTGGGAACCAGGTGCAACCTTTCAGATCAGGCAGGTTTGGGACAAGCAGGTCTGGGCTTGGTCCCTGGTAAGCACAGGCTGTCCAGCCGTCCATTGTCTTCGTACAAGTTCCCATGGGAGCCAGCTCCGGTCCAGTGGACACATCTGCAGTTCAATGTTTGGTACACACACACAAACCGTGGCTTAGGCCTGAGCCCCTTGCACACAGTCCCTTCCTTGACAGGGGTCCTTGACAAAGGTCGTGAGGCAAAACCAGGGACCTGTGGGCCCCGACTCTCACACTAAGGCAACATAATAAAAAATGGTAATCTAAGTACTCTAGAGCTTACTTTCTAAGGCAAAGTGGTTTTTTGGGGGTTTTTTGTTGTGGTTTTTTTGTTGTGGTTTTGTTGTTGTTGTTGTTGTTGTTTGGTTGTTTGGTTTTTGGTGGGTTTTTTTGGTTTTGTTTTTTTTTGTTTTTTTGGTTTTTTTTTTAGGTGGGTTTGTTTGATTGTGGTTTGTTTTTTTTTTTTTTTTTTCACCTGTAAGCATATCATTTTACTCAAGTTAAATGCCAAACAACTCTGTTGTCCAAATAAGTGCAAAAATTATTTCTGCTTTATTCTTGTAAAATGCAAATCAAGGAACTGATTTTCTAATCTTGGACTTTTCAAGGACTAGTTGTCTAATTTTGGTCAAGTCAGTGAAGACCACATGGCCAAAAAGGTTATTGCTCCTTCCTATTTTTATTCAAAATGCATAATTCATGTTGCTGTGATCCTGGCTGGAGGCCTTTGTTCATTGAGGAGTTGATGATCCCTGTACGAATGAGTCTGTGTAGGTGCAGCCCCGTGCTGTGCTCCACCAAACATACCGCACAGACACCAAGCCAGTGTGGGACTTTGCATGTCCTCTGGCCACAGGGTGAACTTGGTCTGTAGGCATCTCCCAGGCAGTGCTGGTCATTATGCAGCAACAAGTTATCAAGTCAAATTCTTTTTGTTAGGTAGTAGAAATGACAACCAGAGTTTTTTTCTCTGAAGAAAATCCTATAAGAACACAAAAGACCAAAATGAGATTGCCTTAACATGGATGAGGTCTGCACAGCATGCTGTGCTCTTGCTGGTCATCTGTTCTGTGCTGCGCACCTCAGGGTTTCCAGCATGTGAATGCACTTAGGTTTGTCTGTACTATCTTCTGTTTCTTTACAGTTTTAGCTCCACTAAATTGCATCTTATGGGATGCTTTCCTGCAGGGTCTGGGTGCCTTTCTTAATGGTACATAAATGAACTATCATTTCCTGGTACAAAATATGTATGTAATCTAGGTAATCAAATAAATCAGGTTTTTAAAATAGCAGAGGGATAACACATAGCTCACAGTAAGAGATGAGGCATTGCTCTGACACATTGCCTCTCTGCTTGAGCTTGGAAGTTCAAATACTGATATGCTACATTGGTGTCTGATAACTAACATTTCTGGTTTACTACTTAGTAACTTCTTATATAAACTTTCTTTCCTCTTAAGAATGCCCTTGTATGTTAAATGTCAACACACATGTCAAATAACCTTCTTTTCCAGTTACTAAGATAACCTGCTTTTGAGATAGACCAGGTTGAAGGAGTTTTGAAGGAAATTTTGAACAAGATGAGCAGCACCTTTTCTTGAGCTCTCTGTATCAAAAATAGCTTTTCCAAATAACCTTAAATGCTGGCAAAATGAATTTTGCTGTCATAGTTAAAGGAGGCAGTATCTGAAGCAGAAATAACCTTTTTAAGGAGAGTTTTAAGGAGAAGGTACAGTTGAGCATATAGTACAATATATAGTTCAAAATTAGGGTAGGAAACTGCTCCTATGTAATCTTAATATGATTTTTACCAAACAGCATTAGACAGTAATTACTTATTTCCAGTGAAATAACAGGCTGGACTTTTCGGTCTTCATTACCTTCAGATTATTGGAGCACTGAAAGCTAGCATCTTAAAAATAGAAAGAAAAATTACAACCTGACTGTTGCATCCTTGTTTAACAGCCAGTTCTCAAAAGTGAATGACCAGACAGGTCAAATACAATCAAGACCTTAGCATTTCCCTTCAATAATAATAAGACAACACTTGCATATGTAGTAGTACAGTACAGGTTAGCAGAGAGATCTGCTCAGGATATCTGATTATAATGTTTAGAGCCAGCCAAGCAGTAGGTTTTGTTGCAGATGATCAGTCATGGACAATTTTCATAGTCTGATACACACCTCTAGGTATGACTAGGTCATGTGATCCCTGGACAGTCAGTGACAAAGAATTTAAAAGAAAGTTCCTATTTCCCTCACCATTCTGCAATCCATATAGTCTCCTTGAGCTGGAGAATCCTGTTTTCTCTCCCTGCTTTTCAGGATACACACACTTCTGGGAACCTGCCAATGACTTCATGAGCACAATTGAGCCATAGGCGTTACTTCTGTTCTGCTCTAAACCCAGTCCCCGCCCAGGTTGCACTCAGATTGATCAAGACGTGACCATCTGTGCTCATGGTCTTAGCCCTTCAGGTTTCAACCTGTGCTTATGCTTTGTGCTTCCAAGGCTCCTGGTATTCTGCAATAAGTACTCTGCACACTTATTTCAAGGTTCACTTGACACAAATTTCTTCTTTGGTGTGTATGTGTACATTATCTTGACTACACGCTGTTACATCTATCTAAAAATGATAATGTTACTTGAAAAGAAAGACCCTTATAAAGATTCATTACTTGGTTACAGTATGTTTTTTGGCACTGGAATATATTATTGTTAGTTTACTTTTAGTATTCTTTGGTGAAATTATTTTGTTTTAATGACCAGGGAGATGTGTTAATGCAGGAGTAACCTGTCTATCTGGAGGACTGTCTGTCACACTGTAATTGATTCAGGTTGGTAATCTTAACAGAAAAGACCACGGCTAACTTAATGTAATATGATTTTGACTTTTGTTTACACTAGTGCACATTCAGAGCTATTGGATACTGTTTTGTATAAAATCATGGAAATCAGAGTATCATTAAAGTTGGAAAAGACTTCCAAGATCATCAAGCCCAACCACTAAACCATGTCTAAGCAACACATCTACAATGTGTATCTCTCCTATGAGTCTTAAGACATACCTCTTCCACTTAAATTCTTTTGTTTGTATTTATAATATGCCTTTCTTCTCCGCGTATACTTCTTTCCTTATTACAAAATTCTCCTTAATATGTCATTTTCATAACTGTTTCAGGAGCTATACTTATCTTTTATTTACTTGCCCTTTCTCATGTCAGAATAAGAGAGAAGGTTTTTTGTAACAGAAGTGGGTTTTTTTAGGTGTTCCAGATAAAAAACATCTTCAAGGAAAGTAACTTTTACTTTCAAAATAAATAAAAAATAATTTATATCTATTAGTCTCTTTGTTCTCATATCAAATTGTTACCAGAAAACATTATCTTTTTGAATTTTAACTGCCTAACAAGCTGATATTGATAGTCTTACATTTCTATGTGAGGGTATACTAAGAAAAGTACAGACAATGTACTTAATTCAAAATTACTTTAAGAGGAAGAGATTTTTTTCTTTACTGACATACAGTTCTTTCTAGTACTTTTATTGTGCTCTAAAATTATGTCATTTCAACCTGGAGACAGTTTTGCAATCTGTAAACGTAAGCTTTTTTTAAAAGTTTTGAGAAAATGTTTTGCATAGTTTTACATTTCCTATCAGGTTCTTGGGGAACTGAAAACACTCGATCCTAGGTCAGCTGTCTGTGTGGAATCCAATTGATACTTTCCCAAACTACCGTTCAAGAAGTGTCTTGAAAACGTGTGAGGTTGAAACGCTGTAGAATATAAAGAGATGGGACTTTTCAGAATAGTTACATTACACTTTTCTCTAAAGCAGTAGTAGGACTTCCTCCTGCCATGACTTCAGGATATTTTTCTGAAGATATATATATTGGAGGTCATTTTTTTAAAAGGTTTTGTTTGACTATTTATTTCTCCCTCTTTTAATAATTCCCTGAAAGAAGTTGTCAACACCTGCTTTCATATCCTGAGTGCTGAGGTAGGGTTTTGGATTTATTCACAATATTTTCTACATCAGAATGCTTAGTGTGTAAAGTGCATTGTCCCTTTGCAAGTTGTCATGTGTTTTCTTACAAACAAGAACTATCCAGTTGTTTATACTCTGAGTTATTGAAATTATCTCACCTTTGCCATGTCTATAATCATCCCTCTTGATATTACCTTCATCCCTAAGCATTGAAGAACTATTTTCTACACTTGCAAATCAATTTCTAACTATTTTTTCTGATTAGTTTTTTATTTCCTCAGAAATTCTCAATTCTAGCTTTCTTTTGCCTGTTTCAGTCTACTGTATAGTACAGCAGGACTTACAGAAACACATACACATACTGTTGCACTCACAGGATATTAATCCTAACCATAATTAAGTCTTCTTAGATTCTGACAGTGGGATAATTTTTGACATTACTCATGTGTCTTGAACTAATGAGTATTTGGATAAGCTGATTGGTGAATTTGGATGTAAGTAACCAATTATGCCTGTTTATATTTTTATGAAAATATGTAGTGCTCTTTGCAGTCTTTATAGATGACAAAATTAATTAATCTAATTTTACTGTTGCTTATTACACTATGAAAGGATTCACTGTCCATTGTTCATTTCCCTACATCTTCCTTTTATCTGTCATCACTTAAGTCCATAAAAGTAATTTCCATGGCACGTATTTGGAATTTAAATTCGCAAAATCCCATTTTCAAGTTCTGCAGAAAATATATCTTTTATATTGTCCTACTTTTCCTCATTGAAACCTTAGGCATAGATATGAACAGCCTTTCATAGTATCTTTTTCTAATAATTCATCAATGACTTCCAAGCCAAAACCTGACAACTGCATAATTTTCCCAATTTGTGTTGTGCTATTTATTCTCCACCACAGAATTGCACAGACATTTGAAATTGGAGAGACCTTCTTGTATAATTTCTTGCAAAGCTGTGCTGTGAATGTAGTTCTGTTTTGGGTGACCCACAACCTTAATAAGAATCTCTGAGCTTCAAACTAGAAAGGCTGCATATGTAGTGATATTAATAGTTTCCCACCTAGCACAGTTTGTCAACCTTTGCCAATTAGGCTTTCTTATGGGTGATGTTATGCCAGGCCCCCATTACTCCCTTAGGTCAATCACTGTCCTTTCACTCCCCTAGAAATAGTCTAAAATCCTTGATAAAGTTAAGATTCTCAGGCTTTTCTGTTGCCAGTTTTGCCGGTTTTTATTACTTTCATGAATGTAAACAAGAAGAGGATCAGTACTGATACCCTAGTAGGGTCATATTGATCCAAATCTCTTAGTCTCCAACTTTATTCAGATTAAAACAGCTGACCTGAAAATATCTCTCTGTCTCTCCCGGTTCCCAAATCTTTCTTTTTTTTCCCCCTAAGAATTCAGAAGAAAATGGTAATGCTAGAAATAGGTGGATATTAATTTCAAATGGATCTGCAACCTGTTACATGCAGTAGATTTACTCTAGCAGCAATGTAAGTGAATGGTAATTCAAATTATGTGAAAAACAAAGCCACACTGAACAAACAAGTACAATGAGTCATGTTCAGGTGATCTGTCTAAAAATAAATTAAGGTCCTTTGTAGTCATGCAGAATTCATTAATTAAAATGGATTATCCTGAGCTATAGGCTTTGCCATTAAAGAAATTATAAAGAAAAAGCACTGTAATTTATCAATTTTAAAAGACTGGATTTGTATCTCTGGCAATAAAAATCCACAAGGTGCATTTTCCAGTTCTCAGATACAGAAACTTATTCAGTGATTCTTCATCCACAGTGCTTCAACAATAACTGACAAACCAGCTCATCAGTATATAAACAGCTTTAATTTGGTTTACTGATGTGTTAGATCTCTGTAGTCTCTATCCTTTACACCAATTCGCATTTATCTCACATTTCTGCTGGAAGAATGATTAGTACTGAGGCTCTTTGCTACTCTAAAGGATACTCTTCATCTTTAATTTCTAAATGTACTGTTTATTTTGGGTTATAGTGAACTGGAAAAAAATCATAAACATCAAATATATAGTTAAAACATTGCAGAAGGGTCAATGGATTAGCCTATTTATTCTGTAGAGGCCATGGAAATATAATCTTGTAGAAGCATTTGTTTTCAGTCTAGGTTCACAGACAGGCAACACTGCTGTCTTAGAAACTTGAAGTTCAGTGTTCTCTACCTCTGTTTTTCAACAGAAGTGGAAAAACAAAATATTTACATTCAAGAAAAGATATTCACAGGAAGTGTACACTTAAAGTTTCAAAAGCATTTTTCTTAAATGGATTATGATCATTAGTGTTAGAACTTTCCATATTCCCTATGCTTTCCTTTAGTTTATTCCCACTGAATCTGCAACTTGTCCATTGAACAATATTTGTTGGAGACAGTGCAAGGGGTGCTAGCAGCCCTTTAGTAAAGCCAGCATTTGACATCTAAAAAAATCTATGCTTACCACCTGTTTTTATTAGAGAAAAAATATAGAATCACATCACACATATTCCCATTTGCTAATATTTACTGGGATTAAAAAAAAATAAGCACGGGTGTCATACATTAGGGCTCTTGAAAAGCCATGACCTTTTGGTACATTTATTACAAAATATAAAGAGATTGCTTTCATTATATATGACATAAGTACTTGAGACAGCCGAGGAAGTAGGGAGAAATAAGATTTTATTAAAAGATCCATGGCTCTAAATCTCTAAGCCCTTTTGCAGTTGATGCAGGGATGTGCACACTGTCTACATCACAGTGCTATTCAGTAGCAGCACAGAGAATTACTTTCAGATACCTCAGCCAGGAATTTGCAGAGAATAGCAGTGCTGGGGCTGCACTATTTTTAACTGCTGTTAACTGTAGATAACTTCTAATGAGAAAAATTGAAGTTGACAGGTGGTCATGATGTATCCTAGAGTGATATAGCCACATATCTGATCCATAACATTTAAATGTTGACAGTACCATATATTTAAGGGAAGTTGCTTTGTTCTGCTGGAATCAATAATGCTTACTGATGTGAAAGTATTGATCAAGTCCAGTCAAATTTAATCTGCAAAATGTGTTAGGATTACAGTCTCTCCACCTCTTCTTCCTGGTGCTCAGTGGGCTTAAAGGAGTTATCAAAGTCAAGAAATAGCCCCCCTGCTTTCTCTTCTGACTCTATGTTGGAGAACACTTTCACTAATGTAGCTTCTAAAGTTTCTCAGTAGTGACTCCCAGTTCAAGATTGGTGAACCCAAATGTGTCATTTTGTCACTAAATCTTAAAAACAAATGGAAGTACCAGGAATAAGCCATTGGGAGTTAGAAGCCTAATTACAATGGGGGTCGTAAACCATAGGAAGCCATCTGAGTATGATCACGTTCAAAGACAACCACCATCCATATTCAATATCCTGGGTTTGAAAACAGCAGCTGTAGCATCTTGTGCTCAAACAAGTTGAATTGCCATCACTGGAGGAATAAATTCAGTTGAATCCCTTGTAGTGCAAGGATGAACTTTCACTCACTGAGGTGAAAAGTTCCATTATTCCACATATTAAGGTATTAGGGTGTGTTCCCCAGCAGAGTAAGGGATCGTAGTGAGCAGGACAAATTTCTAGATGCAGAAAAACTGTAGGAGAATGCAGAGACCCATGTGGAGTCTACTCTTAAGTGAAGATCAGGTTTATTACCACCTGAAGAACCTGAATGTGCATAAATCTATGGAACCCAATGAGACATCCTAGAATTCTGAGGCAAATGGCTGATATAGTTGCCAAGCCAGTCTTCATGTTACTTGAAAGGACATGGCAGTCAGGTGAAGTCCCAGGTGATTGGAAAAAGGGGAACATTGCACTCATCTTTAAAAAGGGTAGAACAGAGGACCCTAGGAACTACTGGCTTGTCAGCCTCACCTCTGTGCCTTGGAACGTCATGGAACAGATCCTCCCAGAAGCTCTGCTAAGGCATATGAAGGACAGAGCAGTGATTTGAGACAGCCAGCACAGCTTTACCAAGGGCAAGTCCTGTCTGACCAACCCAGTGGCCTTCTATGAGTGACTCCATCAGACAAAGGAAGGGCTACAGGTGTCATTTATCTGGACTCTCTAATGCCTTTGACACTGTCCCCAATAACATCCCTCTCTAAATTAAACAGAGATGGATTTGATGCATGGACTGTTAGGTGGAAAAGGAATTGATTGGACAGTTGCATCCAGAGAGTAGTAGTCAACAGTGCAGTCACAATGGACACCACTGATAAGTAATGTCTCTCAGGGGTCCAAACTGGGACTGGTGTTATTTGATGTAGTCATTAATGACATAGAAAATGGGATTGAGTGTAGAGTCACCAAATTTACAGATGACACCAAGGTAAGTGGTGCTGCTGACACTCCTGAACAGCTTGCCCAGAGAGGTTGTGGTTACCCTGTTCTGGAAGTGTTGAAGACTAGGCTGGATGGGGCTTTGAGCAACCTGGTGTGGTGGTAGGTGTCCCTGCCCACGGCAGTGTGGTTTGGAACTAGATGATCTTTAAAGTCCCTCCCAAAGCATTCTATGAATCTATGAAGATAAGTGATAATAATACAATTTAAGTGGCAGTAGTAGCTTTTGGGTGTTCACTTTAACATTATGGCTTCTGCTTGGTGCAGCGTGCTGTTGATGGAGTCCTGAGTATGGTTGTAGAGGGAAACAGAAAAGGAGGAGTTGGACTCATGTTTCTTTTACAGTTCCACTGATTGTTTGCTCAAAGTGTGGTAATCCAGACTTTTTGCTCTATTCAAGTATTTCTGTTTTTCAGGTCTGCAGAATAATTGCCTCTGGTTTAGAATGTCAGCGTTGTTTGTATACTGAGGTTGATACGTATTTTAAGCAGCTTTTAATCCAGTTTTGTAAACTGGATAAGTTGAATCTCAAGAATAAACTTATGACTCTCACTCTCCCTCACCCTGAAAACACTTTAAAATTCAGTTGTCTCAAAGCTTTGTTGTGTGTTTGTTTTGGCTTTCTGCTGTTTAATTTCTAGTAGAACATTGTAAAGTTTATGTAATTTTGGGCCTAGCAGTTAATGTGTCCCCTGCAGGCAGGCTCCATATGAACTAGGAAGAAATTCAATTACTGAGCTACTGATAACTTAACAGAATGCAAATGGATTAAGATGGCTAAGTGCTCACTTGCTTATAAATGTACCATTTAACTGGAAAACATGCTCTTTAAGAAAAGCAACAACATAAAAGCTATTTTTATGTTTTATACTTCTAGGGGTTTATGTATTTCATATTACACCACTTACAATTCAAACTATAGTGGTGTTTATTACAAAAAATTAGAATTAAAACAATTAAAAATTATTTTATTTCCCAAACAGAGACAGTGGATATATTTCCTCTCTAAAAAAGATTAATGACCATTTTGATAAAAAATGTTAGACATTTTATACATAAAATTTGTTTTTCTAGGACATTGATACTGAAATTAAGACTTTAGTTTCTGTAAAATATGGTCATTTCTATGTGTGATCATTATTTATTATACATGGAGAAATGAGCTAATTTCATTTTCCTGTTTAAAAATACCCCCTTCTTTATGCAGTTTTCATCCTGATGTTAATTTTATATATATACAGAAATTGGTCTGTGTTTCTCGTCCTCACAGCCAATGGAGGCATGTGTTTATTAACTTACAGAGTTAATGAATTAGCCCATGTTTCTTTATGGGCTTAGAGAATATGGAAATTACTTATTCATAGTGCATGTAATGTATATAGCTGCAGGCTCTTCACTGGTGCATTTCCTTCCCAATGAAAGAAAACAAAACACTGTTCTCTGTTTTATAGTTATCACATAAGAAACTGACTGTCATGTAGTTCTGGGAAACTGGTTAGATGGGAATTAAAACATAAAGACTAAGTTCACTGCTACTTTTGATTTCAAAAGATCATATGCTTTTGTCTGAAAAGCTACACAATTTAAACAAGAAAATAATAATAAAACCTATTAAAAATCCTTTGTTTGAATAATCACATTATGAAGTCATCCTATGAAGGGCAAGTCAATTGAATTAAATTAGTGCTTTATTAAAGTAATAAGTGCTAGATAAATATGCAACTTTTGTAGGCTGAAGGAGATAATTTATCTTTATACTGAATACTATAAATATACTCATTGAGATAATTGGCATGAATCTGGATATTTGATTCATTTCAGTGGACCTTTAAAAGCAAATTTTTAAAGAAATATTCCTCTGTAACTTTTATGAAACTGATATTCTTCAAATCATAAACCAATTTTTTTTTCACAACAGTGAAGACATTAAATATAACTTGCAGTTGTGGGGTTAGAAGAATGACTTTCATAAAAGTGTTTTTATGAAATAAGTTTGAAAGAGAAATAATGATATATATCTGGTGTTACTACCATAGCATATTATTATTACTGGATTTTTCATAATGTGCAAAATCTGTTTGAAAACAAATATTCTGGGATTGATTCTTACTCCTACAACATATAGAGCTTTACAACCCTGTCAAAAAAGACATTCATATACGTATTGAGTCATAAATACAGAAATATTTCAGTTAGGGTTATAGTCAAGATCTGCAGTCTGCCCATATCTTGTAAAAGCAGCAACTGCCTGAAACACAACCAAACAGCTTTTCAGAGGAATGTCAGTGTGAATGAGAGTCTCAGTGGACAGCATAGGGTGGGCTCTGCCCAGGACCCCATCCGTGCAGCCCCACATGTTGTCAGCTCTGGCTGCGTGCCCCACACCTCATGTCCAGCTCCTTGCAGCCACAGAGACAACTGGGAGCCTGGTTATAGTGGTCAGTTCAGCAAAAGCTAGCAGCCTGATAGATTCAGTAAGGTCTGAATCAGGAGAGTCAGGAACGAGACTTTAAATTAACAGTTTACATGGTGATGTGGTTTTATTCCATGTTCTCTTCCTTTAGCCTGTAAGACTCTGTAGCATAGTAACTATGTAAAAACATAAAGTCCTGCACTTGAATAGAGATTATCTAATGTTAAAACCAGCTGGTTTACAGTACCAACCTATTGGTGGATTATGACTAAGGTATCCTATACATTACAGGAACAAGTTCTCAGAGCTGTTTCTGCACATGAATAAATTCAGATATATGCTATGATATTGGCAACAGGTTTATTTTTATTCTTGCTTCAGAAACATTTTATGAGTCATTTAACACATTAGTTCATCTGGAATAATAGCTAACCTACTATACTCACTCCTTTGCCAGCTTGATAGATGTGTGAAAGAAGATACAGCCTAATACACACAGCAAAGCAGCATAATCAGTTTAAATGCTGAGGTGTGCTGTGGTTCTCCTTGCTTGAGAAAGTCCAAATTTTTTTTACAGAAAAAAATACTAAAAATAAGATAGCAAAGAGAAAGACTTCTTAAATCTTTATGGCTTTAGTTTAGTAGATTTCTGTTTGCTTCTTTTTCTCTACTTTCTCATTCTTCCGTTTCTTTGTAGACTAGCATGGTCTAGTCCATGAGGATTCATATACCTTCTGTTAAACTTTTTCAGCTCAAATGAGTAAAAACTAACAGTGTATGTGTCCTGGGGTTTTTTTTAAACCATCCCAAAGAGAAGCCTATTTTCTGGAACTTTCTGTATTGTATTTTGTCACACAAACAAAAAAAAGGGTATCTATAGGCTGCACACCATCCAGAGTTTGGACCATATCTTAAATTAAGGAGGTATGTTCATGCCTTCAGTCATCTGTGTCTGTGATGGAAGTAATGTTCTCAAAGCTTACTTCAGATGTACTTGTCAGGAAAATCCATAAACGTCAGAGGTTTATGTCCAAAAAGGAGACAGAGGAGTCCTGCAACTTTATTTGGATAAAGGGAGAGAGTCCACTGGGGCACATGCCCATGGGTTTTTTTCTCTTGAGGTTTCAGAGAGCGCAGCCTCCTTTCATCCTAAACTCCTGGCTGCATTGTGCCCTCTTCCTTTCCCCACTGGCTGAGGCACTAGGAAGGTACAGCCTTCCCGAACCACCTACCACATATTCCCCCCACTAGAACCTACTCTTTTTAGCCAAAGCTCAGAAACTCAGGCTTGTGCAGACCCTTGTCTGTTTCAAGAGCCAAGCTGTCTGGGCTCTGCAACCAACCTGCTGCCCAAAGTTGGCAGAGACATTAAGACCCATTTCAAAGATGTTAACACCCATACCTTCACCCATCAAATGGTTTGTAAAGACATTAGCTTTCCTCTCATTCTCAACAATATTACTAGTGAAGATGCCAATTAACATAACAATTTTAGTACCTGAAGCACCTACAAACTGTGATTCTGATGATTTAATACTGAAGTTGTCCAGACTACAAGATCTTGTAATAAAAACTACTGATTAAGAAACGGAGAATTTTTCTCCTAGGCAGTTCAAGGACTACATTATGGTCTTCTCTGAAATTTTCCTCATTTAATAGCTCCAACAAAAGATTGTCTGAAGTTTTAACAAATCAGTTTTAACTCCTTTGCTCACCCCAAATTTGGCTTACCTTTATGTGACAACAATGGAAAGAAAGTTAAAAAAAGGAATAGTATTTATTAAAAGTTCCATCTATAGTTCCACTCCAAACGCAGTCAGTGCCAAGCTATTTCTGTTTTCTTCAAAGGTACCTTCAGTAGTACTAATCAAGAAAATGCAGCTTTCACTGCCAAGGATAATTAAATTGTTCTATAGCCAACAAAAGACATTCATTGTTGCTGTGCCAGAACAAGATATGCTTCTAATTAGTGAAGTTTTCCACTGTTACAGTGCAGGAATTGTTTTAAATACATGTACCTGAAAGCTCACAGTTCTCACAAGATATCTTTTACTATGTTAAGACCATCCCAGATACATTTGTTGATCATAGATCTGTTTCTATAAAAGAACATCACTTGATCCTATAATACCAAATGAATTTCAAATGTTTCTTAAAAAAACTCCATCTACTAAAACTTGCCAATAAATAAAAACCAAAAATCTGTGATGCCTGTGGAAGGTATAGATTTCACTAAAAAAAACCTAAACTACATACACCACAAAATACTGTTCCAAGTTATTCTTAGAGTAAAATGTAAGATCAAATTATTATTTTGTTAAAATTTTCAGACTTGAGTAATGAAAAACTTTGAGACAAAGAAGGGAAAATCCTAATACACACAAACCTCTTTGTGAATTGTAATGTTCATCAACCCTGCAGCATAATCTAAAACTATGGTGAAGATATTTTCAATATTTATAACATTTGAAGGAAACTAGATCATTTAAAACCAGAGAAACAGATAGAAACAGATCTTTATGATCAACAAATATATCTGGGATGGTCTTATAGTAAAAGATATCTTGTGAGGACTATGTGCTTTCAGGTACATGTATTTAAAACAATTCCTGCACTGTAGCTGTGAAAAACTTCAATAATATTAAAATTTAAGAATGTAAAAGCTCTAAAATATATGTTTTCACAATTTCATTAATGGAAATATTTGACTTTTGATATTTTAGAAGGGTAATGATCTTTAAAGACAGAAATGGATAGATGGGTAAGAATTCTTGAAGGAAGCTCTCTAAAGATGAAAAATTCCTTTTCATTAGCAGCTGATCTCCAGCAGTGTTATTAGAATATTTATAGTGCTACATAGGTCTCTACAATAAACATTTGCTGCACTACTGTGCTTTTTTTTTCCTCTAAAAAGCCAAGTGCTATAATGTCACCATGAGATCTTTCTAGTTTGCTGAGCATTCATACTAAAGTAGAAGTGTGCAGCTTCTCAAGCTCGTTAATGTAAACAGAAGATCATGTTTTGTAAATATTGCCATTGTTTTGAATTCCTTCTCCAAGAGAAGGGGAGGTTGAATGACAGCCTCCTTGACCAATGTGGGTAAGAGGTGGGAATGCCCACTCTCCAATCCATGGTCACCTTGGTAGAAGTATAAAATAGGAAAGAATAAACAAGGCAAAGTTCTTCTGCCCTGCTGCTCTGATCAACCCAAAACTCCGGCTCCGAGTGTGTCTTTCTGGCTAGGCTCACAGCAATGCTATAAATTTCTAGAGGAGGTAATCTTGTGCTTTATTACTGGGTAAGCAGCTCAGGAATGCAGGGTAAATGCAGTTATCAAAAGAACCAATTTTTGAAAATCAACAATATGAAACAATTTACAAGGATAAACTCTTTCAGTGTAGATGAAGAAAGTATTTATCTAATAATTCTCAGTATAGGCCCTTTTCCTTGAGGGATCTGGGGTAGTTGTAGAAGGCAGTGTAGTCAAAGGACAGCTTTAAAGCTTTTACTTACCTTCATAAGGAATTCATCTTTCCATTAATCTCAAAACAATATCTAAATATGTCCTATGATATATGCAACTAGATCAGTAATTTATATATAAACAATACAACCATCAAATAACTTCAATTTAGCAAAGCCTTGATGAAATTCACTCTGGAATACTTAAGAATCTTTCCAAAACTTCTAGTGACTTTTGGGGGAGCTAGTGGAAAATTGATGAGATCCTTGAAAACTAAAGTAGCTGTAGTGTAGAACTCATCCCCACTTTGGGGGGTTAGATAGGAGGAAATGTTAGAGGTCTCTGGAAATTACAAACTCATCTATTTTGTTTTGTTCATTTAGGAGATACTTGAACAAATTACTGAGCAACCTACAAATGTATAGAAAATAAGTAAAACCAAGCATTGATTTGTTCTTGAAAATCTGTCTGATTTTCTTATTTGACGTAATAATTTGGCTACTAAAAGAGAGAGAAATAATAGATATGAATCTTGACATCTTCATAAGCAAAGTAGATTAATACAGTCTAGGGTAAAATTACCATTTTGTGAAGTGATGGATCAATAAGCACTATGTAGCAGGGAAGGAATTAACTCCAGCAGCAATTAGGGATGTAAAGCTATAGAGACCCATCTGCAGAAAAAAAGTACTGGCAGATGACTAGGAAGGAAAGAAAGCTGTCTGGAAAAATATAATCTGTGAGTAGGGTTGCTAAGGAGGTCAGATACAGACTTGTCAAGAGGAAAAAAAAAAAACCTCTCTCAATGCTATTAATTGAAAAGTCCTCATAAGCTGAGTAAGACCAGTATGGGTCAGCAGTAATAGGCAGTAGCAGTGCCTGAGGGTGAGTTTCTGGTCTGGGATGGGGTGACCCTCAGCAGAAAACGTTAAGCCTTTACATTACTGCTTTAGCCCAAAGTGTGATACCTTGTTGTATCTGTGCTGATGGTTATGGAATGTCTGTTCATATTTTTCAACCACAGCCATACCATTGTTAGAGGATTACAACAGCAATGCTAATATGTGACTGTGGCCCAACAAGAATGTCTTGGTGCTAGTCACCCAGGAGCTGTGAGTACTGCTTATACAGGCACTGACAGGGTGAGGACAGGCAGACTAAAAGCCATGGCTGGCTGAAATGGCATTGGACGGTGGCCCTCAAGTGTCCCAGAATCATAGAATGGTTTGTATTGGAAGGAGCCTTAGAGATGATCTGCTTCAAACACTCTTGGCATGGGCAGGGACACCTACTGGAAGGAGGAATGTCTGAGGACTTTGTTTTATATAGGCTTCTTAGCTACATACTGGGCATTACATGGGGCCAACATTCTTGGTGCTTCTCTTAGTGCCAGTGGTCATACCATTAGAAGCTCTCAGCTATTCAGTTTTGGAATTGATTGTCATAACCTCTGTCTTGGCTGCTACTCTGGACATAATATCCCTTGCTTGGAAAAGGCTAAAACCAATAGGTAAATCAGTCCTGAGATCATGAGTTTAGCTGGTTTAAAGAGATTACCCTGGGACATTTTTGTGAGGGAAGGCAGCAGTTTCACTGATACTGTTCTGAAAATCTGAGTAATGGAGCATTGTCTTGTTATGGAATTACACTGTCATCACTTAAAAGAGTGGTATAATGATATGGCACCTTGCCAGTTTGAAGGTGTACTCCTCTCACAAATAGTCTCCTGGATGATAATGGAGTTAGCAGCAAACTCCTGATCCTGATGTAGTTCTGTTAATAACTGGGAGGCAAAGAAATTTTCAAATACAAGGAGATAGGTAGACTGTATGCTGATCATTAGTTCATCCACATCAAACTACATCTGGAGTTAAGTCAAAGGTTAAAATACCAGGTGTGCAAGAACAAATTAAGAATATTTAGGAGTAGCTTCAAATTTTAAACATTGACATGAGTAAGAAGTCATATTTAACAAGGAAAATCTATAAGCATCCTGAAGAGACATCATGTCTCAAAGATATTAACTCTGAATTATAACTTTTCCTGTGAATCTTGCAATCGCTCTATATATGCCTCTGCACATTCTACCAGTAAGAATACAATGGTGGAAGCAGGACTCTGGCTCTTTCTCAAGTGCTTAGTCTTTCTTATTCCCACTAGCTGAGTGTAAATAAGTAGATTACCTCTGTTTTCTTACATTGCCTACTAATTACCCTGTACATGTCAGGAAGTTGAATGGTTCTTGTTGTCTGATCTATTCAGTCTGTGCTAATTCTGCTCTAACATAAACCATATGCAAGTCAAATGCTGTTCAAGAGTCTTCTGCTAAATATGCAGCATTTATGCAGTGAGAAACACCAGAGAAAAGAAAAATAATACCTAAGAAATTAAGTGAAACATCTCCAGCATAAGAAGCAACAAGTATGTAAATGGGAGCATATTTCAGAAGACAGAAAACACATAGTTATAGCCAAATTATCACATTCTCAACCGGGGAAAAAAAAATGTTGGTCAATAGGTAATAAGCCTTAGTAAGAAAATGACTACGAACATGTTACAGATAAGAATAGGTTGTGTTTTGGAATGTTATGAATCTAGCACTAGAGGATATCAACTCTCAGAGTCACAGCTGTTCACTTGCTGGGCTCTATTAACACATCTGATAACCCTTTACAGATGAATCAAAGTTTTACAGTAGAGTGTAGTTCCATGACACATAAAATAACATAGATAGTATATTTATGAAACACAGCTTTTGGAAGACAGTGCACTTAAGAAACAGCAGAGAGTTTTTGAAGATGAGTGCCACACAGATCCAGATCACTGAACTACCACTTTTTATTCAATTACATTATAAATCCATGTTTCAGTTTCATCATTCAATGCTACTTCATATATTTAAAGTATTCTCCTTTTTGCAAAGAACCTTGAATTTAAACACCTCTCTGAACAAAGAACCAAAAGCCAATGGCAGTTTTATGAACACAAGTAGAGTTTCACCTTTAACCTAGACTCATTGCTTTGCAGTCATTCACTGCGCAATAGAAATATAAGAAAATTATGTTCTGTAAATGAATGCAGACTTTGATCCTATATTGGAGTTCATCAGAAATCAGCATTCTGGAAAGAATGGGACAACTACATGGACAGAAAGGACAGAAACATGAGAGGAAGAAAACGTGACAGATATTTTCAATGAGAAAATTTGTTAATTAATGCCCTGAAATGCCAATAAAATAGCAGAAATTTGGGCAAAAAGGTTAAGATTCGAATATATATGTGCTTATTATTATTATTTGTTGGACCTTTGGGGCTATTTAGAAATACTGTACAACATCAGCAAAATTAATTAAAATCATGCTTTTTGTTAGAGCTGAATATTTTTAAGGGATTTTAAATATTGTAGAAGAAAACAGGTTTGATGTTCTTGTTTGTGTTGAGAAACTTTTTCATTAGCTCAGATATTTTTGTGGGGGACAAATACCCCCTTTTTGCCTTGGGGTATTAATTAGCACAGTTGTGAGTCTAGGCTGGATAAATGAGCTTACAAATGGATAAAACAAAAATTTCACCTTTGCGGATAATATTCAGTGTTCTAGACTAAAGCCTTTCAAACCTGATGAAACATGGTATGTAGCAGAATCCCTTCAGGAGGTAATTAGTACTGAGGTTGCATTTAATCATTGTATTACTTTATAGAGTTCTCAGAAGGCAATGAATTCAGTTTGATTTTTGTAATGTTTTCAGGGAACACACTTCTAAATAAGCTAGAAAAAAGAAGAAACAAATTCAGAAAAATGTGCTTTTATTTTGCACAAAATTTATATTTATTTATTATACTGTCAGATGAAGTTTTTCAAGTTTAGAGACATGTATGGTAGATTTTTGAGACTGAGGTTATATTTAATCTCACCAGTTGGGGGGGGGGGGTGTGATCTATACAGCATTTTTCAGACAGCTGTGGTTTCAGTTTTATCCAAGTCAAATGTGTCAAATGTCTAATCTCAGAAGATGTTTAGTACTATGCCTCAGATGCTATATCCTGTCCTTCATCAGTCTTTTGATTTCACAGATGCAATTGTTGAAGTTAAAAGGAACCTTTGGATGTCACCTGGTCTAGCCCCCAGCTGGAGCAGGGTTACTGTGTGGGGATGCTATTGGACACACTGTCAAAAAGGCCTTACTGCAGTCTAGGAGGGGAATAGCCACTGTTCTCCTCTCACCTACCAAGCCAGTCATTTCACCATAGAAGTTTATCAGACTGATCAAGCCTGACATACCCTTGATGAATCCATGCTGACTGCTCCTAATCTCTTCCTTGTCTTTCATGTGGCTAGAAATGATTTCCAGAATTAGTTGCTCCATCACCTTGCAAGAGATCAAGGTTAGGCTGACCAACCTGTAGTTCTCCAGGTCCTGCTTTTTAACTGTTTTGAAGACAGTCCAGTCCTCAAACATCTCTCCCAACTGTGTTCATTATTACTAGATAATCAACAGTGCAATAATATCAATTTCCTCAACATGCATCCTATCAGGACCCATGGATTTCTATGTCCAATTTACTTAAGTATTCTCTATTCTGCATCACACTTATAACCAGCATGGATTATTCTTGTCTGCCTGCACAATTTCATAGAGTTGTGTCATTAGTTATCTACTCTCCAACATATCCACAAAATTTAGTGTCCAGGACCTCATCACTCATGCCTTTTCTTCAGTGTTGGCAAATGTGGTTTTGTCACAGCAATATTCACAAAGAATTCTGCTACACGCCTACTTGAACCTTGTACTAGACTGTTTTTGTTCTCCTCCAAACCTCTGACTTCAACCCCCTGTTTCCTTTTCTAGTTCTTTGTTATCTCAAACACAAGTTGATTGAATTCTGCAGCTCTTAGCATCCCAGGCCTTGCTTTCTCTTGTGTGTGGGATGAGTTTTCTTTTTATTGTTCATCCATCATCCACTTGCCAAGTTTTCAAACAAGAACTGTGGCAGTTTTTCTGCACTGCTTTCCTGCTTTGGAGAAGCTGCATGAAGATGTAGCAGGAGCAGGATGACTTATAGAATAAAGGTTGAGCTATCCCAAACTAGGCCTCAGATTCTGGCCTGCCTAGAAGTAGATAAACCTGTGGCGCAGTTAGAAAATTCACTTAAGGTGTGTACATGCCTTAGCTAAGATAGTTAGGATGGAAACACGGTAGCTGCCTTAAACTGTAATAGTTTACATATTTGTCCACGCTTCACTGCCAATAGAAATGCACCTGTTACTGTAAACTATTCTTACTGTATATAACCAGCCATCTCGTGAATAAAGAGGAGAACGTGTGTTATAACCATATTGGTTGGACCTGCATTGCTCTGTCTCCAGCCCCAAGATCGAGTCCCAGACTTCATCTGGCGCCTGAGCTGGGACTTGTTTTTCTTTTTATTTTTGCTTTGATGCAGATACTTGGATTTTATTACACTTAAATGTGGAGCTTAAATGCTGATTTTATTACACTTAAATGTGGAGCTTAAATGCTGATTTTATTTTGATTTTTAAACTTTTCGTCTAAACACAGATCTCGCCTAAAAGCGGTCAAAGTCTCTGCCGCTTGGTTTGTTTTGTGTATAAGATTCGGCCTGAACATTTGACCAAACGGGACACAAGCAAGGTGAGCTTACAGAGCTGGGGTTTTGGAGAGCATGGTATCGCCTGATTCACCTGGAAGGGAACAGCGACACGCGGTGGAAGAAAAGAGGTAAGCACCTGACGCAAGTGAGACAAAGGATTTTAGAAGCATGGAGAAGGTTTTTTTGCGCAGCTGTGCTACTTTTAGCAACTATTGCCTCAGAAAGGGGCGAAAAGATCAAAGAAACTAATGTAAGACAGTTAACCCTATGGGTTCGAAAGAAGGGAAGGTTAAGCCAGCCATTGCTTCGTTTTAGTGAAGCAGGATGGAAGGAAATGAGTGAGTTATTGTGGGACTCTGCTGTTTCGCAAGGGAAAGAAGCAAAGATTTGCTCAGAATTAAGCGTGATTTGGAAAAAAGCAATAAATGCCTTGCAAACATTCGCTGCAAAATGCAAAGCCGTAATTTTAGCCGTGGAAAAACTGACTCCCTGTCCCTCCGTCTCCCTCTCCGAGATAAAGGAACAAAAGAAAATATCTAAAACAGACAGGTTCTTTGGTATAAATTCCATGCATTCCACGCATTCCGTAAGTGAGAATGCAGCTCTGCTTTGCCCCTCTCTGTGTAAAATAGTGGATACAGCGACCAGCCACGTGGATCGAAAGCAGGTACTCCTTTCACCACTGTCCAGAGACAATGAAAGTAACCAGGAAGTGTCTCGGCCGCCAGACTCAAGGGGCGGGGTGAAAGATGAGGAGGCAGGTGGGGCTGAAGGCGGAGCGGGGCGCGCACAAGTGACGCAGCAAGGAGGCAGACCTCAGGGCGGTGCTGAGAGCGGGGCGGTGTTAGATTTCTCCTCACCAGAAAAAGAGCTGACATCATCAGCACATGTGATCAAAACAAACATGGCTGCATCCATGTCAGCCTCCGAGAAATCAGACCCAGCTCGAATTAAAGCTCCTGTGCTCTCGCAGTCTGCATCAATGCAATTTGTCACCCTATCACTACTTCTCGATACAGGCGTGAGCACTTCCACTATAAATCAACTGTACTGGCTGTCAGATTGGTCTCTGAGATCTCCCTACCCCCACGCGGTGAGGGTGGGCAGCATGAGTGTCCCCTCAATAAGTGCAGAACCTGTCAGTATCATCTTTGAAAGCAATCAAGTCTTTGTGACTCGACCTTATGTTATGCCAATGCCTGAAGAGCTTCCAGGATTGTTAAGCAAAGATAGTGAAAACATACAGCAAAGCAGACATATTTCAACTTGATAAGATCCTCCAAGCCCAAAGTGAAGGAATTCTCACAGCACTTCAACAAGTGTTTCAACAGAACAGCATGTGGACATTGTAAGAAAAGACCAGAAGAAAATACAATCATTCGTCCCTCTGTTGTGGAGCAGTCAATCATTGTGTGAGAAACACAGTGTGAGAAATGGACATCCTATCATAAAGAAGATAAAATAGAAAATGAAATGAAAATGAGCTTTTAGCCAGAGTTATTCATTGTGTGTAAGGTTGAGTTATGTTTCTATATTTTGATGTTGTTAAGATTCATTTTTGTGTGGTTTAGTTTGAGTTTGAGTTACATATTGCTAAATATATAATTTTAAAGTTTATTGTTAAGATTTGGGCCCTGATGAGTTTAAGTTCAGTTTATATTTAAGTTTCAAGAAGTTTAATTAGTAATGAATTTATATTTTATTGATTTGCTGCATATAGATTTTATAAGATTACTGTAAGTTGTAAAATTTTTTATTAAGATTTATGTTAGATTTAAGTGTTAGTTGATTTAAAAGGTGATTTACAATTTATAAAAAGTATGTTTGGTTAATTTGCAAAGTTTAGTTATTTTTCTTCGAAAATGAAACAGTTTCATTTGAAATGATGATGATAGAACATTGATAAATAAGATTTAAAGAGAAGATGCAATTGTTTAGATCTTTGATTTTATTGTTAGTTGTGAATTGTTTTAGTCTTTTGTGTTTCATTTTGAATTCATAAGTGTATGAGAGTCTTAAAATACAATTTGTTGACAGGTTAAGTATTAATATATTGATTATATAATATGAAAAAATATATAAAAATTGATAGCACTTGTAAGTTGATATTGCAGTTAAGTTTTTATGCTTTGTAATTTGTTTATAGGGTTTTTCAACAAGCATTTGTCATTTTGAATGTTTCTATTTATTTTTTAGCCATTTAAGCAGTTTGTCAGTACTGATGTTAAAAAATATAGTTGTATTGTTAAGCGCAAGTCAGAATTTTTCTTAAGTTGCATTTTAAGTATTTCTTTTGTGTAAAGATATTATGACAGTTTATTATGTTTTAAGCATTATATGGTTATTGTTATTAGAGGTTTTATTTAGAGGATATACTAAAGAGCACCACTCCAATTTAAAGTTTGAGTCCTGGCCAAACTCTAATTTTAACTTGGACAGATGTTGTTTGCCAGCAAAGCCCAGAGGTTTCTGCTCCAAAAAATAATATGCAAGTTATTTTGATTTCGCAATTTGATCTTATTGATATAACAGCTGAATCAACTTTGAGGTGAAACCTGGTATCCTTGCCCGGGAAAGAGTATCGGGATCTTCACTAAAGGATGGTGTTTCAGCACCTTGCAGTCTCTGAGGTGATAGTAAAAATGATTTGATAATCATGTTTTATTTTCATTGATATGCAAGAACATCTATTCCATTCCCTTGCCTTTGAGAATGCCAACTCACATACCAGAACTGTTTTAGCTTTTCCTTCTTCAAAGCTGTAGAGTCAATAAGATGCTAGTAAAAGCTGCCAGAGCTGAACAAGACAACGAGACAGCAGCATTCACCGCAGATATGCAAAATGCTATAGAGCAACAAGGACACAGCAACATCGACTATCCCAGTAACAACAGAGAAGCCTGCAGTCATGATACATCACCAGGCAGTGAAGAAGAGACTGCAGATGATTTTGGGACTTTATATTCAGAACCTGTGTATGAATGAATGGCAAGGACTGAATGCTGTGCTTTAATCTTTTTGCTTTTAATGGCTGGGATCTTAGGGTTTTTCTGGGCAAATCAAGTAGTGCTTGCTTGTAACAGTGTATGCAAAAGTAGCCAGCCATGCCACAGACCCAGTTTGGATAGCTCAAAAGAAAAAAACAGGCAATTGTAGCAAGAGCAGGATGACTTATAAAGGTTGAGCTATCCCAAACTAGGCCTCAGATTCTGGCCTGCCTAGAAGTAGATAAACCTGTGGCGCAGTTAGAAAATTCACTTAAGGTGTGTACATGCCTTAGCTAAGATAGGATGGAAATACGGTAGCTGCCTTAAACTGTAATAGTTTACTTATTTGTCCACGCTTCACTGCCAATAGAAATGCACCTGTTACTGTAAACTATTCTTACTGTATATAACCAGCCATCTCATGAATAAAGAGGAGAACGTGTGTTATAACCATATTGGTTGGACCTGCGTTGCTCTGTCTCCAGCCCCAAGATCGAGTCCCAGACTTCATGAAGATTTCTCATAAATGTCTATATATGTCCCTCCACTGTCCTCTATCTTTTCACTCCATCCTTAGGCTGAGCCCAGCACAAGCCTCTTGTTTCCATTTCTTTTTTTCTTCCTGTCTTACCCACAGATTACGTTTGTTCAGTGGCCATTATGATCAGGTTTTAGAATAATTGAAATGAACATACAAGCAGTGCTAGTAAGATGAAAGTGTATGGATTCATACCCATTAACAGATAGTATCAGTTTAAATGCAAGTGACACTACAATATGTCCTGCTGTGTCACAGGTGAAAGTGATTATGACTGAGGACCTATTCTGATCACAGCTCAGGTTATATCACTTTCTGGGGTTCATCATAAATACACAGGGTTTTTTGCATCAGGTGATGAAAAATTATGGATTCCATTAAATCTCTAATTTGTATTTTTCCTATAACATAAATGCATAGCAGAGATGCAAAACTCAAACTGGTGTTTGTCTGGCTTACTGTGCCTCAGCTCACGCTGAAATGCTGAAGAGCAGTGCAAAGGATTTGTGAATGTAGATGCATTCACCTGGTGTGATACTCAGATACAGCAGAAATTGGGGGGTCTTAATACAGCTGTGGCCTTCTCACGTCCTTCAGCAAATCCACCACTGTTCACATAACTCTTTAAGGGAAAGAGTGTCAGAAGCTCACTCTGTCTATGGTGTAAAACAGTCTGTGGGGATCCTAGGAAAATGACCATGAGCTTTGCTAAAATAAGATGCATTTACACCAGTAACTGAGTCAATGTTCTTGTTATACCCAAAATACACATCAAATGCTACTTGCAAAATACTTTATTGCTACTAAACGAAGTGCTATTGTAAATGTTGACAATATACATGGCTATATTTTCCTTTCCATGGTGATACTTTTTTACTTGTAAGGCACTAAAGCCTGACATTTATAAATAACACACATTCAAGAGTGTATCATAACTCTCAAAAGATGTAGAGGCTTTGTAATTATATAAAAACTTTGATAAGTTATTTGGATTTGCTATGAACATGAGCATGATAATGCACATAGATTAATCAATACACCTTTCAAAGGAGCCCCATTTGGGAAAATGCAAAACCATATCTTGCAGTCAGTAATAAATATTTCATTAAATTATCTCTAGTTTAACTTCCACTCCAACTGGCAAACCTCTAGTGGTATGTACTTTTTTCCTCTTGATTTTCACTGGTAACATGCAATCATCTCACAGGTCTTTCTTTTCTGGTCTGTGGTATATTACCTCACCTTAGATTAATCTCTTAGTCATTATTTCATTTAAATAGGTAATATTCTTCCATTTAATCAGCTTAAAGCAACCCGAGTAGAACAATACAGGCTTACATTTGGCATTCAGAAACATTTCTGAAACAACAAGAAAGAAATTTGACAAAAATATATGATCTATATCATTCTCTTTATGCAGGAAAATGCAGTGGTTTTACCACCATAATTAAATTGCCCACATTTCTGGCTTTTTCATAATGAAAAAGTAAACCCTTCAGTGTTTAGATGATTAGATGATTTAGGTGTTTAGATGATTTGCTATGTTGATTTAAAGCAGAGAATCCAGTAGTACCTACTCAGGCATTTAGTCTTCTTGTGGCACATAGAATTAAATCAGCCCCATAGCTTCTTAGCATGAGAGATTTCATCGAGATTTTTTATTTTCCTGTTTTAAGCACTCCTTTTCAGTGCTTGCATTTGTATATACTATTATGTTGAATAGGAAAAATTCTGTTTATCATGTCACCCAGCTATGGAAAGAAATACTATGTTCAGATTTCAAAATTGTCAAGTTTTTTGATACATAAACAACAACTTTTTCATGGCTTTAATGTTTTCTAGGAAGATAGTAAAGGCTTCTAGATGCTCTTGCAAATTAGTAAATACTGATCCCGATGCCAGATTTTTGATTGGCAGGTAAGAGTTGCTGCTTTTTTGGTGGCTATTATAGCATTCACACCTTTGGGACAATGGAGATGTTGCCCATCTCCAAAATTAATTTTTTTTCAGAAACCTGAATGGAAGTGAATGTAGAATAGTCAGGAAACTGAATGTAGTGTCAAAGAGGGTCTCATAAGATTTGTCTATAAATGGAACACAAGACACTAACAATTTAAGTACAAATTAATCTTTAATACAGATTAGCAGTATGAAAAGGAACCCCAGCATAAATTGTTTTCCTCCCTGTATGTCACAGTGAAATGGTGTTATAGGTTAGTTGAGTCATGAGTGATCTAAAATGAATTGACTCAGATATTTGCTTGTAAAGGCTTAGCTACTTGCTTTTATTTGTCAAAAGACTCTTGCCTTGCTTAGACTGAAGGTTAGATAAAATGCATTTGCTAAGACATCTTCTCAGTTCTTTATAGGTAATCTTTTCTCTAAGTAGCTTCATTTCTCATTCCCTGCATATTATTCAGCCTCAACTTTTTTGGATGTGTGCCTCATAGGCTTGATACTATCCTTCCATTCCAAAAATATGTCAGTAGCTTTCCACATTGCATCTTACTGCTTTGTTACATTCTTAGTTTATTTTAAATTAACCAAACTTCATGTATTTCAAAATTTTCTATACTAGAAAGTTGACATAATTTATTTTGACATAATCAAAGCTTTGATAGACATGCAAATTTGGTCCTGTTTGCCTAAAACCCAACTGGAAGAACAAATCCTACAAAACCAAAAAAACAAAAATCCTTCAAAACTTCTTCAGATGTAATTTCCATCACTTTCACATGGCCCTCAGCAAATGCACATAATAGCAGTGGAGTAAACCATGAATCCGTCTCACAGTCCTCTAGATCTCCAGTGAGAAGTGAGACTCTTTACCTATTCTTCTGTACTGAAATATGGCCAATTGAAAAGGGTTTCCTTTGCTTTTAATATTCTGGATAGTCTAGCACAGGGGAATAGAAAGATCTGTATTAGTTCTTGCAGCAAGAGCCTCAGGCAGTCCACACTGGAAAGCAAGGGAAGAGAAGAACTGACTCTTATGAAGTACATATGAAAGTACTCAGCAATTTAGATGTGCTGGACTGAAGATGCTTAAGAGTTTCCATGTTACATCAACTCCACTTCCCATATGATCTTTTTTTAAATTTTCCTGGTAGATATTTGGTGCATTAAGCTTAAAACAGAAGCTTTCAGTGCAGTTCTTTCCAATATTACTCCCTAAGAAACACTTCTGAGTTTGGTGAATTGGCTATAGTTCCTACACTGAGACATACCTGCCACTTGGAGAGATAATTATGACTACCATCACATTATAATTTTAGCAGAACTTCTTCTAATACTGCTATAACATCAATTTTTCATTTAGCTTGTTGATTAACTGTTCATCTTGAGAGAAGAATACTGCTTATTTTCCTTTAGAAAAGGGCAAGCAAAAATTCCAGACACTAAACCCCAAATTATACACTACTGCCGAGGCCGTGTTATGGGTAAAAAGTCTTTATAGGTCTTACAACATTTTAGTATCTAAGCAGAGTGGTTTATTTACAAAGCATGTATCTGAAGGTGCGAGAGTCCTAAGAGTGGCTTTACAATACAACCAATTATAAACATAAGCAAGCAAAGTCCAAATAAAACAATAGCCAAAGCATAGAAATCTTAACACACAAAGTTCTAATGAAACAGCAAGCAAAGCATAGAATTCCTAACAAGCAAAACTCTAGTAAGACTATAAGCAAGCATAAATCTGACATTACAGCCTCTAGGTAAATCAGCCTCCCATCTCCTGACCCCAAGCAGGATTTTCCAACCGTGGGGTCACAGTAACAGAAAGGGATCACAAGATCACAGATCCCAGACAGGGGTCTCAGCCGCGGGGATCACAACAACAGAAAGGGGCCCCGAGATTCCGAACCCACGCAGAGCCCTCGTTTGTGGAATCGCGATGGTGATGGGGAGTCCCAAACCGCACAGAGTTCCCATCCAGGGGGTCGCAGGGACAAGGAGGGGTCCCGGGGTCCCAAACCCACACAGTTCCTGGTTGCAGAGACAGGAAGGAGGTCCCGGGGTCCTGAACCCTTGCAGACTCCCCAGCAGCCCCGAGCAGAGTTCCGGGGCAAATGCTGGAGGGGGAAAGGGAAGGGACGGGATCGCAGGGGCAAGGAGGGGTCCCAGGGTCCCCAACCCTCGCAGGGGAAGGGACAGGACCCCAGGGCCCAGATCCCAGGCAACAATAGATGGTACCTTTAGAATCCCATCCGGCTCCCTGGCAGGGCTCCTTCCTCAGGCTGCAGAAAGTGGAGGTTGGATTGATAGGTCGGATTGATCAATCAATCGACCGACCGACCGACCGACCGACCGACTCTTTCACTTCTAACTCAGAGGCTTTTTTATGCCAAATTACAAAATGCATAGTCATATATTTTATCTACACACTAACCAATCTAGGTACAATTCTAAAGTTCGTAAAACTACAAAAAACAGCGTCAAAACCTATGCACATAGCATATCTATTAACGTAAAACTCTATCTTACTAGCATAAAGTTCTATCTTGTTATGTAGAAAACTTCTGTCATAGCATATATGAAAAACTGTCTTCCCTACACAGAGTTCATACAAAATTACAAGCAGCACTTTACCCTATTTTTGTTATGTCTATACTCTATCACTAGGCCTGAAGCTGTGTCCTTCTACACTAACAACTAGGACTTAGGGCATGTAAAACTTAAAGCTGAGGATTAGATTTCTACTTTATGCATCTAAAGCTTTATATATTCTAATTTTTCTAAAGGTTTTAATTCTATCTCTGTACTTCTCACTCTCTGCAGAGGATCCATGGAAACATGGACTCCAACACACTACAAATTCTAGAATGTTGCTTCAGGAGATACACTACATATTATATATCTATGCAATGTAATATTATTTCAGAGTCTAGTAGTTGTTAAAAAGATATAATTACTGTTATAGCTTACTTGTATAACTCAAGTTAGGTTGCACGTGTAAACCAAATATAGGAGAAAAGCCACACTATACCTCCTTGAGCAAAGCAAAATTGTAACCCCACTGGAGATTTGATTTTATAGTTGTTTCTATCTGTGCTAAAGAACAATGTTTAATCATGAAAAACCAGTTTCTTCTCTTCAAAAATAGTACAATCAGTGTACTGACAAGGAAAATAGTACAATCAATAATTGACAGGGAAAAAAAGAACCATAGAACTATTCCTGTGGCTTGTCTGTAAAGTACACTGAAAGAAGAAACTGCAAAAAGTCTCTGGACCATGAAAAAGAGTAAACAAAGCATTATAGATTTAGAAAATAATAATGAAAACCATAGGAAAGAATAAAGAACATGAATCCTTTTCTCATAGCTAAATAGAATAAAAGGAGAGAATTTAAAGAATAAAGCTGCCCTCATAATGGCAAACTGCTAAATATTTTGAGACTCATTTTATTATTTAAAATGTTACAGTGTACTGCCATTAAAATTATGGACCTGCTTTATCTGTGGCGCATACTCAAGTCCAAAATGTGGCAAAATGTCGAGTTTTGCCATTTACAGACAAGTTTGTTTTCTTCTTAAAAAAAAAATCTGAAATGCAGTATCTCCCAAAAACGTCTGGTGACAGTGATGTAGATACTGTTTGTTCCTTTAGATGAGATGCATATATTCAGTTTCATTTTAGTTCTTAGACTGTGGGGAAAAGGGATCATGGGTTTCTGTTTTCTCCTTTCCCAAATGGCAGAATTCATTCTCTGGTGATGTGAGGAAAGAACAGTGTTTATACTTCTCTTTGTGCTGGAAGCTGAAATAAAATATGTCATGGCATCTGAAGCTGCTAGAAGCATTTTTCATATTCATGCATTCCTGAAGAGAAGTCATATAACTAACAGGTGAGTATCTGGAACACTACTGTCCCTTCACGCTCAGTCTATGTTTTCAAGCTTATCTTTCTAGGAGTGTTTCTTAACCATTGGAGGTTTTGTTTTTATTTTTAGTCTATCTGACAGAGTTTAGTACACCTACACTGTCACAAAGGCATCCTTTTTTTTTCTTGGAGCCAGCCCCCCTCCTCCCAAATATGCATAGATACTTTGGACTGTCTAGTCATGATTCACATGCCCAAACCATAAAGTTTGGGACATGTAGACTTTGGAATAGTGTCTCTTCAGTATGGGCTACTTGCAGGAGAGATCTGGATGAAAAAATAAAGTACTTAAATTATTTTCCTGTGATGGAAATGGAGATATTATTGTGATATCACATTTATAATGATAACCTGCTTAAATTAAGCTGTTCTATATTGCAGACTTCTCTGTTTTCTTCCTGAATAGATTGATTACTTCTTTTGTTCAAGGAGTTCCTGGCTTGGAATCTGATCTTGATGATTTGGTAAGCTTCAGATATTTCTGTAAAGCTGGAAATGAAGTTCTGCTTGGACCTGAAATACTCCGGACGTAGACCTGATGCTGTGCTAAACAGCCAGGAACCCAAAGGTAGACTGTAGAAAGTCTTTACAGGTGCTGGTAGTCTTGGGATCCTAAATGGCATTTGCTTCCCTTTATCTGCCCCTCTTTGGAGGAAGGCAACTCAAAACCCTCTACGTTCCCAGGAATGGATTAATCTGCCTCCTGGAGTTATTTTAAAACAACAGACTCAGTCTGGGAACCTGAACAGTGCATGGCAGGATGATAAAAAATTAAGATAGTCTCTGAGGGACACATGCTTGTGACTTAGAAAACATTTGCAAAACCATCATGTTCCCATCAAAAGGTCATTGCTGATATATCTTAATTTTATAGGAAAAAAAAACCTTTTACTGGAAAATTCTCAAATGTCCTCATTAGAGAAGCTTAATCCACACTAAATTCTTTCTGGGGCTTCAGTCCAAATTGAGTTTAAAAGACATGAAAATTCGGGCTATTGTCATAAACATATTGGAGCTAAGGAGCACATACAAAGGTTTGGAGTTCATAATTTCAAACTGCAAAGAAAGATTTTACATTGATGCACAAAATCATTTTTATTTGATAGCATGGTTTCACTTAATGGAGCATAATGAGGAAGATAAATTGATACCTCCTGATTTCTAACCTCTTATTCCATTCATTATCTTTCTTTGATTTCCAGTAAGTATAATGGTGCTCCTGCTTTCACATGTTTCTTTATTAAATTCCTTCCAAGAGAGGGAAAACCCACCAATCATCCAAATCCTGAAAATTCTCAACTGATTTTCATATTTTTCATATCATACAGACTTATTAACAATGTTAATTATTGTAAAGGCTTGATAATTATTTAATTACTCTGCCAAGATCTGGTATAAAGTACAAGCCCATGAATTTTATGGCATATTGTAAGTGAATTGGTTTTAATGATATCATGTACCAACGTGTGTATTTCATTACTAAGCTTTATTTACTAGCCTTTTAGCATGGCCATTATTAATAAAACTCCCGGGTTATGTACATGAATAAGAAAATTATTACTGCATAGTTTTCTGAGACACCTGATATGATGGTACACTTTTATGTGTTGCAAAATTCCAGATATCAGCATCAGATCTGGATGTGCAAATCATAAAGCTCTTCCTCACTGTCACCCTTACTATCATGTCAATATCTATTTTATTAAATGACCTATTGAAAAATATGCAGTGAAAGTGGGTACACTCCTCAGAACATGCTTTATTGGGTAGAGTTAAAACTGTCTTATCCTCTGTGGCCTTGATGATCTGACTTCCTGAAAATTAGTGTTTGGCTTTGGGGAGGTTTCCCCTTGGAGCTGTAAGAGATTTCCCCTGCATCTCTAGTTTTAAAGCTGAGATGAGAGTCGGATGCAAGTTTGTGACTTTCTGCACCCTCTGATGGAAGGTTATGCATAAAATGAAAACAGTAAGCTCCCTAAATTGCTGTTCTAACAAAAGATTGAGCACCCATTGCCTGAAACAAGTCTCAATCCCTTTTACATTGAATACATTTTTAGAGCAGTGTTAAACCAGCTTGAGTAAAATGACTATTGTTACTGACTGATAAAAAGATAATGCTAGTTTATTATATCTGCTTGCGTAACCCGTTTACTGCAATTACAAAGTCAGATAAACTGTTCACAGTATATCATAATCCTTACTGCAATTGTATTTGGTTTCATGCTGCAAAACTGTGTAATTACTGTTTCATTTTTAAATTGTTAATTGTCATATGTCATATTTCTCTTCTCACATTTTAAAGAAAAAAAGGGTGAATTGTGGAATTGCATTTTATTGAAATGGTATGCTCTTGTTCACCCCTGGAAAATGTATGGTTTATCCCAAGTCTGTACCCTCCCTGCAGTATCATGTATCTGTAACCTCATTGGCTGGAGAATGTTACCGTGCCCACCTTGAACCTCGGTGTTAAGAGTGCAAACGCAGGGGTCTCGCCCTCTTTGCCCCTCTTCCCCCTGGAGGTCTCGAGATGCTCCCCTTCCCCCTCTCCCCTTCCCCCACTCCCACAGGACCATGCTCCCTGCCTGGAGTGAGACTCTGAATAAACCCTTGCCGCGGTGCCTCTAAAGAACCACTGGGTGTCGCCCCGAGCCAGCCCAAGCACCGGGACAAGGCGCAGTCCAGAGCCAGCCCGCGCGCTGCGGCGGCAGAGCGGGCTCCGACAGGTGCACGACCCCGTAGGAGCTTATGAGGGGGTGTTGAGGCGGCAAGGCAGAGGAAGGAAAGGAGGATCCAGCAAACAGTGCGACAGAGAGTTTATTAACTTAACTCTGAGCCGTTTCTGGACCCAGATTTCGAATTAACACAGGGTTTTAAGGGGAGCAGAGAAGGGGGGAGAAGGGGGTGGGGTTGGCCGCCTCCAGCCAATGGTTTACAGTCTCTAGGGAGAACAGAGGGGGAAAAGGGTGCTTCGGACCAATTAAAGAGAACTGGGAGGGGAAAACTCAAGGCGGGAAAGATAACTGACAATTAACCGAAGGGAACAGGTGCAGACACCTCGTGATGGAGGAGAGGAACAAAGGAATATTAATTAGGGGGGGAAGGTAGGGATACATAGAACTGGACTTTTACAGACAAACAATAAATTCAAAAGCATGCACTGCCACATCTCCCCCTTTTCTTTGAATTAAGATGAAAAAGGCTGCGGCAGGTCAGGAAGGTATTCAGACTCCGGATAGTCTTCGGAGCCTTCTAAGTCCATTTCTTCAGGGTCAACTGACACCGCTGTGTAATTAACTTCTGGAGAGGGGGAAGAAGTGGCACTGGAAATCAATTTAAACATCATCTTTCTAATTAGTCCGAAGGCCACCAGGATTAATAAAATGATGAACATAAATAACAAAATGGTCCTCAGAATGGATCCTACCCATCCAGAGAGCCCCCAGTCACTGAAGATGTTATTTAACCAGTCCAATGTTTCTTTTTTTATCTGCCCGACCATATCTTGCATCTGCCGCAAGATCTGCTTCGTGTCCTCGGCCCGGCTCGACAAGTTAAAACAACATAGACCCTCGAACTCCTCACAGCTATGCCCGTGGAGGAGCAAGAGGTAATCTATGGCCGCCCGATTTTGGAGGGTGGCTTGCCTCGTTAAATCCTCATCTTGCAGGAGCTTATATAGGGCCTTGGAAGTCATCTTTGACTGTTTGGCCACCCAACACTCTAGATGAGCCAATTCCCCCATATTTTTGGCAATTGAAACCCAGGGGGCAAATATAGTAACTGCGACTCCTTTAGACTTACTCCAATGTACAATTTCTGAATCGCAGTTTGGGTCCAAATTCTTCAAATCTCTTTTAGAAATAGCCGATTTATGTGCACCGTTTTTCTTTTGCTCCCAATCCATAATTTGGGTTTTGTTAGGTGAAAACAGTCCCAATTTCCCTAAGGTGCACGGACCTCCTGAAAGGTGAGAGGGGATGCCTGCCCAAGCATGGGTCCCGCAAATCAAAAAAACACCTTTTGGCAATTTTTTGGGGTGATTGTAAACTTGGGGGGGAAGTGCTCCTTTAGCCATGCCCTCACACCACGATCTGGCGTGATATAAGGAATTGGACTGAGCCACATGTTTTGTCTTGGGGTTAAGGGCATTTGCCTCATTGGTGAAGTGGATGCAAAACCGGGCTTTGGCTGAACCAAGGAGTTCCAGCTCCTGGGGTTCATCTTTTGAATTCTCTAAGCGGAAAAAGAAATTCCTCCAACTAATAAAAGGACTAACACGGGGCCTGATTTTATCTAAACGGCAGGCATAATAGAGCAGTCTTTCGGGCAATTCATGATTTTGAAAAGGGATCCCCACGAGGCAGGAGGAGATCGGGTCCGAGGCACTGGCCTGGTTTAGGCAGATGTGATCCTGGCCTAAGGACCGCGCCAGCGTGGTCCACACATTCGCAGCGGGCTGTGGCACAAGCCAGGCTTGACTGGTTGTCAGGAGGCTGGTGATCACAATGATGAAATGTATGGTCTGCATACTCGATCGGGGTGGACAGGACCTATAAAACAAACTTAAAAACACAATTCATGAGGTCTCATAGAAACATGCTAAGGGGGAGTCATTTTCCCATTCCCAAATGGTGTCAAATGGGGGGGTCTTGGAACACTTTCTTCGGCGGCGTAGCGCCACTGAAGCCACCTGTGGGACTTTTCCTTCCCTTTCTCTCCTTTTTTGAATGTAAGGCTTGACCCATTTTGCCGGGATCCACTTCAACCCCCCATCAGTGAGAACGCAGGCGTACCCACGCCCCCACGTCACTAGGGCGAAGGGACCCTCAACTTTTCCTGAGTCAGGGGACCTTACCAAGACGGGCGGGTGGCGCTCAACCTTCCAGTCGGTGTTGCACTGGAAATGCCTGACAATAGGCGGGTTAGGATTTTCAAAGGAGCAATTTAAAAAGTTTATGACATACAAAGCCCTGGCCAACCTGATGGAAAGTGTCTCAGTTTTTAGCACCTGTTGTTGTTGTTGGAGGACCCGTTTGATGTTTTGGTGGGTCCTCTCTACGATCGCCTGGCCTGTGGGGGAGTGGGGGATGCCTGTCTTATGTTCCACTCCCCATTGCTGCAGGAAATCTGCAAGCTCCTTAGATTTGTACGCTGGTCCGTTGTCAGTTTTTATCCCCTTGGGGATGCCCATAAATGAGAAAGCCTGGACCAAGTGTTGGATGACATGATGGGCTCTCTCCCCTGCATGCGCAGAGGCATATACAGCACCGGAGAAAGTGTCCACTGATACGTGGACGTATTTCAGCTTCCCAAAAGATGTAATGTGGGTGACGTCCATCTGCCAGAGCTCACAACTTTCCAACCCCCTGGGGTTGACTCCGGCATGCAATGTCGGCACTGCATGGGACTGACAGGATGGACACGAGCCGACAATCGCCTTAGCTTGCTGACGTGTGAGGTGAAAGCGTCGAGCAAGACTAGGCGCATTCTGATGGAATAGCTGATGGCTGAGCTTTGCCTGCTTGAAAACATCAGGCAACGGGGCTATTGCCACTGGGGCAGCAAGGGCATCAGCCCTTCTGTTTCCCTCGGCAACGAACCCAGGCAAATCAGTATGTGACCTCGTATGCATCACATAGAAGGGATGCTCTCGGTGGGATACAAGCTTGACTAGCTTCGAGAGCTGCTCATATAGAGCTGTGTTAGACACCTGTTGCAAAATGGCCTGATCAGCTCTAGATACCACCCCTGCAACGTACGCGGAGTCGGTAACTAAATTGAAGGGTCCGGGGAACCTCTCAAAGGCTCTGACGACAGCGGCCAACTCGGCAATCTGAGGAGAACCCTCAACAATCTCAATATCTGCATCCCACTGCCGAGTTTTGGGATCCTCCCAAGTCATTACTGACTTGTGAGAAGCCCCGGACACGTCAGTAAAAACGGTCAGAGCATCAAGGGGTCTCTTGCTCCGGACACTCTTTAATGCCAATCTAAAAGTCACTTCTGAATTGAACAATTTGTGAGCCGGCCGATGAATTGAGATTTGTCCCGTAAAGGAATCTAGAGCAAATTGCAATGCTTCATTTTCTTGAAGCAGGTGTTCTAACATAATTTTGGTTAATTGGCCCGTTGATAAGCTAATTGGTATGTGAATGTATTCGAAGTCACAACCGGCCAGATCCCGCATCCGCGTTCTCGCTTTGCGGATCAGCTCAGCCATGAGCTCTTGTGGCTGTGTCATCCTCTTGGGCCGGTGATGGCTGAGAAAGATCCACTCTATAATAAGGAGAGGGTCTCCTCTGCCTTGGCCCTTGGTGTCATGTGATTTATTTGGGTCCCATTGAAAAATGATCCCATGAAGATGTGGCAGCTTACCCATTATGATGAACCTGAAGGGTAGCTTGGGATCACACCTGTGTGCTTGCCTTGATGACATTGCCTCTTGGACTTTCTCCAACGCTGCTTTTGCCTCTGCAGTAAGTACCCTGGGAGAACTAAGCTCCTCTCCCCCTTTCAACAAATTGAAAAGGGGTGCCAGATCCTCGGTGGTCAGACCTAGCCAGGGCCTTACCCAGTTCAAAGCACCGCAGAGCTGATGGGCATCGGCAAGGGTACGGACGGTAGTCCGAATGTCCAATTTTTGAGGAACAACGGTCCTCTTTCCAATTTCTAGGCCCAGGTACTTCCAAGGCGGCATCTTCTGAATCTTATCCTCTTGCAGCACAAACCCTGCAGCAACTAAAGAACTTGTTACGAGGTCAAGCGCTCGTGAAAGTTCATCGTCCGTCGGCACGCAAACGAGGATGTCATCCATGTAATGATGGATGACAACCCCCTCCGCGGCTGTGCGCACAGGGTGCAGCAAGGAAGAGACAAACTGCTGACACATCACTGGAGAGTTCTTCATTCCCTGAGGGAGAACTCTCCAGTGATATCTCTTCCTTGGGGCCGCTCGGTTGATGAAAGGGACCGAGAAGGCAAAACGTGGTGCGTCATCCGGGTGCAGTGGAATTTGGAAAAAGCAATCCTTGATGTCAATAACAGCCAAATTCCAATTTTGGGGTAGCATGGTGGGGGACGGCATCCCTGGTTGTAGGGACCCCATGTCTTCTATCACATTGTTAATTTGTCGGAGGTCATGGAGGAGGCACCATCGCTTTTTGTCACTCTTGCGAATGACAAAAACTGGCGAGTTCCATGGGGAGTTGGTCTCTACGATGTGCCCCTTCTGTAACTGCTCCTCCACGAGCTCCTCAAGCGCCTTCAATTTTTCTGTGGACAGCGGCCACTGTTCGACCCAGACTGGTTCATCTGTTTTCCAAGTCAGTCTTAGGGCCGGGCGCTTCTCAGTGACTGCTATTGAAAAATCCTGTGGAGGATCTGGAATGCAAATTGTGACCCCCCCCACTGAGACATGAGATCTCTCCCAAACAGGGGCCGCTCATAATCTAAAACAAAAGGACGGGTAGAAGCCAATTGTCCTTTTGGTCCCTCAAATTTTACCATGACTTTAGATTGTTTTGCCGATTTAAACCCACCTACACCGCGGATGCTTGCAGGCACGTCCTCTAAAGCCCAATGTGACGGCCAGTCCTTAGTGGGGACTATTGTCACATCTGCCCCTGTGTCAAAAAGCAATGGTGTATTTACTGACTCATCCCCTAGTGTCATTTTACACATAATGATGGGCTTCTGTGTAGTGACACGATGCACAGTGTTTACAGAAAAGGTGTAATGTTCGGGATCCCCATAGGGAAGGGCCTGTGCAACAATTTGTCCTTTTGGGACAAATGTTGGGGGATGAGTAGTACGCAGCCAGATCATGAGGGCCCTGGGATTGTTATAGAGCGTCCCAGGAAGCACCTCAATCTCTTGCGGAGTGTATTTACAATCGCCGATGACGATGAACTTACCTCCTGTCGCCAGTGGCCAGTCCTTCAGCTCCTTCGGGTTGAGGGTGACTTGATGCCAAGCCCGATCCTGTAGGTGCAGACTCTTGGTAAGGTGCAACCTGAAAGGGTCATAGAGAGAGGAAGTGGTTAGTATTGGTTTGGCTGAGTCCCAAGCAGGATTTAAAAGTGTCCAGTCAGGTAGTTTTGTTTCGTTCCAGCGACCCCCAAAGGCATCTCCCCCTTCGTGGTCCACCCTGTTGGGGTCATCACGCCGGGTGGACCCGCGCTCCCCCTTCAGTTTTTTTGGTCGCCACGGGAGGGCTGCGATGTTCCTGGTGGCGTAGCTGGCGTCCTTCTCCCTTTTGGTTTGTTGGGGCATTCGTGTGCAAAATGCCCCTCTTCTTTACAGAGGAAACAGCATCCGTGACGAGCAGGGCGGTGTTGTGGTTGGGAACGATGATTGGGGTGTTCTGCCACACGCACAGTCCTCGCAGGAGTTGCAGGTGGAACTGGAGCAGGTGGATTTTGACGCGCGAGGAATGGGACCTTCATTTGACAGACTTGTAGCATCGATTGAAGAGTGCATGGAGGGTCTAGGGGAAGACTCAGAATAGCTTGTTTACACAAATAATTAGCATTAACAAAAACAAGGTTTTCCCTGATCTTCCCCCTTGCACTCTCGTCTGGCACCTGCACTTCTAGAGCCCTAGAAAGTTTCTCAACAAAATCTACAAAAGGCTCTGAAGGTCCCTGCTTAATGGTGGTGAAAGGTGGTAGAGGTGCGTGTGGCTGTAAGGTAAGAAATGCCTTACATGCAATGTCTTTGACCACTGATAACACTGAGGGAGGAATCAGAAGAGCTTGGGCATCAGGGGAACTAAAAGAGCCTTCCCCACTGAGTAGCTCAACGGAGAGAGGGTTCCCCTGCTCGTCAATTGCCGGGAATGGCAATGTTGGAATAGCTTCCCGCAGTGCTTGCTTAAAGGCGGCTTCCCAGAGGGTGAACTCTGTGCCGTTCATTAAGCAAGCAAAAAGCTGTCTTAAGTCTGCGGGGATTACTGTGACCCCTGCTAAATCTGCTGTTAGGAGGCCCCGGAAGTATTGACTCTCTCTGCCAAACTCCTTGTGCGCCTTACAGAGCTCTCTAATTATGTTTTGAGAAAAAGGATGCCAATTAGCTTTTTGAATGTCACCCCCCTGGGTCTTTCCGTAGGTGACTGGCGCTGCAGAGAGGTGTACTTCCTCATTCCCATCATGATTATCTACTGGTTCCGAATCGTGGGAACCAGAAGAAAAAGCGTGGGAATTTTGCTGCCAAGATGGTCTCCTTCCGGGGTGGGGAGATGCAGCCGGCTCCACCCTAGGGGTGGAGTGATGGGCGGGGTGAGAATGGGGTGGAGCCCTGTGGGAAATGGGAGGGGTAGTGGGAGGAGTTGAGGCGGGATGAGTGGGAGGGGCTTGCCGGGAGGTGGGAGGAGTAGTGGGAGGAGTAGTAGGAGGAGTAGGGGGAGGAACAGGGGCGGGACGAGAGGGTGAGAACTTTTGGAGAAGGGGAGGGGTTGTGGGAGGAGTTGGGGAAAGAAAGGGGTTGGGTGGGTAGTGAGGGGAGGGGGGAAAGAAGGGGTTGGAATGAAGGGGAGGGGGGGTAGGAGAGAAAGGATTCAGGGGAGAAAAAGATGTCGACCCTGAAAATCGGCTGCCGCCATTTTGTGGATCACAGGCACCATTTTGTGGAGCCTGTGACTCACTCAAAGCAAACTTAACTCTGGGCTTAACTGTAGGGGAAGATGGGGGGAGGTAAGATCCTCGAGCCACGTGGCCATGGTGCCTCAAGGGATCCCCAGCAGTCCGGCCAGGACTGCTGAGGCTAGACGACAAGGAATTTTGTAGAGAGCCTGGGCTAGCAGGTGTCTGGGTTTCTGCTCTCTTCAAAATTCCTTTTTTAGGGACAGAGGGACTGGTGCTGGGGTGAGGGGGAACTGGGGTAGATCTCTTAGTCCGTGGATTTTCTTGCCCCTTTTTTTGTTTTGTAATGAACTTTAGCTTTGAGATCAAAAACATGAGATCTTGGACCTTTTTGTCTTTTGAACTTTCTGCATGAACCAATTTTCTCTCTGCAGCCTCCCAGAACTGGGAGCTGTGAACTGCTACCTCTGAGGTATTTGGAAGGTGCAAGAAAAGCCACAGAATCAATCTCTTTAAACAACCCTTAGAAAACTGAACTTTCTGAACTTCTAACATTGAAACACAAACGTAATAAACCCCTTTCTGTGCAGAGCTCAGAGATGCACCCATTCTCTCTGAGTTGGCAAGATCTGCACACTCCAAAGACCAGATAAACTAAAGATCACAAAGGAAAAGGTAAACTGCCACGCGCTTAAAAACGGGCAAACAAAAACACACTCACTAGCAACCGCAAAACCACCGGGGCGCGGCATGGACTTCAAAACTACCTCCGATCGCAAAAAACAAAACCAAAAGTAAAAAAACCCCACAAAACGCCAGGGATTTCCAAACCGGGAAGAAGAGCCCCAAAACCCAGCTCCCGGGGCCACGCGACCACAGACCGGGGGTGTAGCCCACACGGAACTGCTATACTGAAAGCCCCCCTCGTGGAAAAAGGGGGTTTTATACTCAGCAAACCTGGCACGGGTGCAAAAAGCTGGTCTTCGGGAATTCCTCTGCCGGGGGAAGACGCCTTGTAGAGTGCGATACAGGGCGCTGCCTTCCCCTCCTCGGGGAGCACGTCCTCAGAAGAGGCAGCTCCCGCCGAGGCTGCGTGACGTCCAGGAGTTCTCTTCGCGAGGTCGGCTCCTAATCCGAACCCCGCTAACCCTCGGCCCGCACATTGGGCGCCAGACGCTTTGCCGCGGTGCCTCTAAAGAACCACTGGGTGTCGCCCCGAGCCAGCCCAAGCACCGGGACAAGGCGCAGTCCAGAGCCAGCCCGCGCGCCGCGGCGGCAGAGCGGGCTCCGACAGGTGCACGACCCCGTAGGAGCTTATGAGGGGGTGTTGAGGCGGCAAGGCAGAGGAAGGAAAGGAGGATCCAGCAAACAGTGCGACAGAGAGTTTATTAACTTAACTCTGAGCCGTTTCTGGACCCAGATTTCGAATTAACACAGGGTTTTAAGGGGAGCAGAGAAGGGGGGAGAAGGGGGTGGGGTTGGCCGCCTCCAGCCAATGGTTTACAGTCTCTAGGGAGAACAGAGGGGGAAAAGGGTGCTTCGGACCAATTAAAGAGAACTGGGAGGGGAAAACTCAAGGCGGGAAAGATAACTGACAATTAACCGAAGGGAACAGGTGCAGACACCTCGTGATGGAGGAGAGGAACAAAGGAATATTAATTAGGGGGGGAAGGTAGGGATACATAGAACTGGACTTTTACAGACAAACAATAAATTCAAAAACATGCACTGCCACAAACCCTCATCTGATCAGCACCTCAGCAGCCGCCTGAAGTCTCTTTGCTTGCCAGCACGGGAACACCCACGATCCTAGGACCCAGGGGTCTCCCGGGGGACCCTCCCTGGGGACCCCACAAATTTTAAACTACATCACAGTCATATTATGAACATGACATTTATGTATCAGCTTTGATTTGTGCAAATAACTTTGATATTCAGCAACAAAAGGTCTGTCTCTCTATTTTGCTTTGAAGTTTAGAATTCTATTGTTCGAACACAAACTTTCTCCTCTTTACCTGCACCCAGTTTTGTACTACAGGATAGAAATAACCAAGTAAAATAAAAAAGAATTGCATACATCTGGTGGTAGAACAGTCATGCATTTCCTATAATTTGCCCATTCTCCTTTAAAACCAAGAAAAAGACATAATCAGATTTAGCAAAAGGGAAAAGCCATCAATACCCATTGTGTAAGTATGAAAACTGGCTTTGAGATTTTTCTTTCCATTTTTATAATGCTTTCTTCACAGACAAGTTCTCATCAGAAATACGTCTCTTGCTATACCCACATTCAAAAATACTTGTATCCTGAATAATTAAAAAGTCTAATGTAATCTCCTTTTCATAATATAGTATGCACTGCAAAAATGTCACATATCACTTTGTAAAAACAATTAAAAATATAAGAGGAACAGATGGTATGGCATTTTGAAGGTGGTAGACTGCAAAAAGATGCCGAGTTCATTCAGAGGGTTGCTTATTCAATTAAAAAAAGATGCCTTGTTAATCCCAGTGATCTCTGTAGGACTGATGATCTCATGCTTCACATTTAAATATGCACACATAATCCCTTTAAGAGTCTTCCAAAAGCTGACATGTTACATTCTTGAAGGAAAGCCACGGATTTCTGTATTGTAGCATAACACAAGAGAATGTATTTTAAACAGAGATTAGGGTAATGGCTGAGATTCAACAGTCTTTGTACCAGAATTCACTTTTGATTTCTGAAGACAAAATCATGATTCACTACTGATAAATCCTGATTTAGAAAAACTGGAATAGTTCTTCTAGACTGAAGAATAACTGAAAACCCTGAGACAGAAATGACTGCCTCTATCATTACATTTTGAGCATATGTCTAGGTATTCCTAGGCACTTTAAAACTGATTTAGCTTTTTATTTTTTGCTTACTTTCTAGAAGAAAAAAACAACTCTATGCTTTAGAGCAATAGATACCATGCACAGAACACTTCCTGTGGATATTTAATTAATTGAGGACTTTAATTTTGCAATCGGAATATAGGGATAGAAAGCTATCATTCATCTTCAATTCTGAGCGAGTTTTTTAATCTCAGTATGACTCACCTTTACAATAGGAAAGAAAGCTCATGGTTCATAGTGTTAAGTGAAAATGAATATATTAAAATGATACTGGTGACTGCAAGTGTTAATGGCTTCCCTTGTTTCTCTCTGATGCTGAGGCTATTAATTGTCTGCCAATTTTGTCTTGCCTGTTTTCAAATATTGCCAGCCTTTGCTGAAACAATGTGGAAAATGTTCCCATTAGAAACAGGAAACAAATAGTCCATGCTAACCATAATTTTTTTTCTTTAATTATTTCATCATGTATTATATTGCCAAAGCCTGCTGGCTTACAGGTACACAAATACATGGAACTCATTTAAAGATCAGTTTATAGTCTCATACCTCTGTAAATGAAATATATGATGTATTTCCTGATTTGTGAGTCTTGTTAAAACCATGCTTTGAAGATAGAACCAGGAATTTCTTACTGCTTCTGTCACCAGACTGTCCTTTCCACTAAAAAATAATTTATTTATATAACATTTTGTAAACTAAGGGCTATGATATTTTCCCATTTTCAGTCAGAAGGATACATTAAAATTATGGCTGAACAGTTTAACAAGTGTGGGACTAGGCTCCATTTGTTTTGTACTAAATTTTTTAGGAAAGCCCAAAACCCCATTCCTGTACCTTCATGTGGAGCTGTGCAGGTGCCCATTGAAGCAGAAGCACAGAAAATTTCAGCCTGAGCAGTGCTTTAGTATAACAGGAAGCTACTGGTAACAAATGGAAACAGAAGCGTGGCTACAAAAGGCAGGCACACAAAGGAGGGCAGCTGTGTGTTATTTGGTGGCAGCCAGCTGGTTAATCAGCACAGATGTGTTGGCTATTCACTTAGATTTACAGCTCTCAGCTACACAATGTGCTGATTCTTCCTCACTGAAGTGACACAAGAAGGTAGAGGGAGGGGAAAAAGGAAGCTGAAGATAAGAAATAAAGGATCAAAGGGCACAAAGCTGTAGGGAACTAGGCTTTATTACAGTCACTATACTCAAAACAAACTATCCAGCTGTGATACAAGGCTGAAATGGTCCAAGACGCTTGCTCTGGGTTTGGATTGAGGGGCAGTGGGACTGTGGGTATGCTGAGAGCAGGATAACAATGTTAGATACTTTACCTTAATACTTGTTGTCTACTTTGTCCCATCAGTCTCCTACTTAAGCAATTTTCTGACTTGGAATTTTGTTATCAGATTTTTCCATAACCTCACATACCCTGTGTGCTAGCAAGAGTGTGCTCTACAAGAACATAGTTGTGGGATTGCATTTTATGGAAATGGTTTGCTCTGGCTCACCCTTGGAAAATGTATGGTTTGTCCTAAGTCTGTATCCTCCCTGCAGTATCCTGTATCTGTAACCTCATTGGCTGGAGAATGTTACCGCGCCCCTTTGAACCTCTGTGATAAGAATGCCAAGGCAGAAGGCTCTGCCCCTCTTGCCCCTCTTCCCCTGGAGGCGTCCGGACGCTCCTCTCTCCTCTCCCCCCCTTTCCCCCTCCCCCCTCCCCTTCCCCTCTCCCTCAGTGAATAAACCCTCACCTCATCAGCACCCCACCGGCGTCTGAAGTCTCCTTGCCTGCAAGCCCGGGAACACCACGACCCCAAAAGACCCCGGGGGTCTCCGGGGGGCACTCCCCGGGGACCCCCCCATAAATTTAAACAACAACAGATGGCGCCCAACGTGGGGCAACGGCATCGGCGACCCTGGGGCAAGATGGACCATGGTAACTCCGTTTCTGTGCCGTCTCCGGTGGAGCGGCCGTTCTGGGCCATCGCGGCCCGGGGCGGCCCCTCCCCCACCGCGCGGAGACCTCGTGAGCCCCGGCGCGGCGGGACCGCTGCAGCGGCGCGAGGCTGCGGCGCGGCCCCGGCCCGCCTCGGCTCGGCGGCGCGGGCTGCGCGGCAGCGGCGCGGCACCGTCCGGCCCGCGGCAGCCGCGGCGCGGGCGGCGAACCGGTGGCGGAGCGGCCCCGGCCCGGCACGGCCCCGGCGGAGGAGCGGCCCCAGCCCAGCGGGACCGCGGCGCGGGGCAGTCCCGGCGGAGCCAACACGTGGTCCCGGCCCCGCCGCAGCGCGCGCGGGCCCCAGCACCGGGAGAAGCCGCGCGGAGAGCAGGCGCCCCTCCCCCCGCCCGGCAACAGCGGCGAGAAGAGCCCCGCACACCGTCGATCGAGCCCGAGCAGCCAACGCCCCTGGACAGCAGCGAAAGGAACTCAGCCAGACGGCCATCAGAGAAGGAAAAAGCAGTCTTCAGTTGTGCCCAAGCCCCGCACCTTCCAAAACTCGGTTTTGTAAATTGTGTAACCTCCTTCCTTACCCCCTCCTCCCCTCGCTGCTCCTTCTCCCTAACCCCCTTTCCCTTAACAAACCCCCGAGAGTTAACCCTTTCCTGCTAAACCCGGTACGGCACAGCTAACACCACGTGCTGCGCTGTGACCGCATGGCCACCATGGCCACGTGCTCTCAGTCCCATCTTCCGCTTTTCAAGTCCCACAAGGTAAACGCTAAGAAACCAAACCCCAAAGCTAAAGTGAATTTGTAATACCAGTTTTGCAGCCTTGTATAATTGTTAATGCTACTTTGATTCCCTTTCCCTGTTTTTCTGCCCCTGTCCCTTGCTGTTCTGGCCAAACAGCAGGGTGTCCCAAACCCCTCCATTTCCTTCCCATCCCCATGAAGTAGTTTTACAATTATGCCTTTCTAGCTTTTGTGTGTGTTCATATTGCAGATTCCCCTGTTTTCTAATTTAGAAAGCAGAGGCCTTTTCAGGTCACAAGTGTAGATCCAAGGGAAGCAGTTTTTGAATTGTCTTCTTGTAAGGCGCGATTCAGTAGTGTAGACTATTGAATCTGTAACGCTTTTGGGTTTATGCTGTCCTCAGTTAGTTCTGAGGGTGATTGATAACCTAAATTGGTGTCTGAGAAAGTATTTGACGGTTTTTGTAGTTTTTTTTCTTTTGTTTTTCTTTTGATGACCTAAAACTGGGGGTCTTTTCCTTTCGGTTGAACCAGTTGGAAAGTGAAAGGAGTGGTTTAGCTCAGATCCGTGAGTGTCGGTGACTTGCTGTTCAAGCCTTACGGGAATTCCGTGACAGATAAATGGCAGCTTGAGTTGATTTAAATTCCTCACTGCCCCTGCCCGGCCCCAATGGGGGAACTGCAGCAGGCCACCTGGAGAATCTGAAGCCGTGTGTGGAGCCCGGGGAACTCCACGTGTTTTCCTGTCCCTGGAATGGGAGCAGAGGTCAGCGCCTCAGCCTAAGCTGGGGGCTGTGGTGGTCTGAAAAGCCAGTTGGAAAAGACTAGACACTATTAGGCCAGTCACGCTGGAAAGGCTCAAACAAATTTGTTAACTTGTTTCAAATCTTGCAATATAAACTCACATAACCCGTCTACTGCAATTATAACATAATCCTTACTGCAATTGTATTTGGTTTCATGCTGCAAAACTGTAATTACTGTTTCATTTTTTAAATTGTTAATGGTCATATGTCATACTTCTCTTCTCACATTCTAAAGAAAAAAAGGGTGACTTGTGGGATTGCATTTTATGGAAATGGTTTGCTCTGGCTCACCCTTGGAAAATGTATGGTTTGTCCTAAGTCTGTATCCTCCCTGCAGTATCCTGTATCTGTAACCTCATTGGCTGGAGAATGTTACCGCGCCCCTTTGAACCTCTGTGATAAGAATGCCAAGGCAGAAGGCTCTGCCCCTCTTGCCCCTCTTCCCCTGGAGGCGTCCGGACGCTCCTCTCTCCTCTCCCCCCCTTTCCCCCTCCCCCCTCCCCTTCCCCTCTCCCTCAGTGAATAAACCCTCACCTCATCAGCACCCCACCGGCGTCTGAAGTCTCCTTGCCTGCAAGCCCGGGAACACCACGACCCCAAAAGACCCCGGGGGTCTCCGGGGGGCACTCCCCGGGGACCCCCCCATAAATTTAAACAACAACACATAGTAATAGAAACTTGAACTGTTTTGTATTATAAAGGTACTGTACTCTGTAATTACGATACATTGAGAAGGTATGTGCATGCCATGTTTCCAGTTCTTTATGTAGTGATCAGGTTGGCTTAGACACTTACCTAGTTTCATATCGTGAAGTTTCTCCTTTCAGTAAGGAGGGAAAAAGCTATTTTTATGTTCACTGAAACATAAATAATCCTGTACTTATCCAGGGACAGAAAGCTTTGGATTTTATTGTTTGCTATAGGGATTTCATCTTAGGTCATCATCATAGAAAATTTATGAGATGCTTCAAGTCACCTGAAAAATGTCTTAATTTGATTTGGAAGTATCACTTGTCAGTTTAATAATTTTAATTTGTGTGTTTATTAACATCCTGACATACAGAGGTCCTTGGCACCAAAATCTGAAATTTGGTGTGTATTAATCTATATGTGGTTTTTTTGAGGGCACCACAATGGCATAACAGTTGTGATTACAAAAACTGAATATAGTCAAAACAAATCCAGAAAACATCACTGCCCCAGGAGAGATGAGATTTGTCCATTTGAGCCTACTGGAAAAAGACTGCATGTAGATACTGTGCAGTCATAAATTTGTAATGTGTAGCCATTGTGACTGGAGGGATAAATATTCAGTACCTGTTATTACCTGATAAAGTCATAAATATGTATGGATCCATTTTATGTGATAATTAGAGAATCTAGTTTTAACATCTGCTTTTACCTGATAAACAAACTTTATTATTTTAAATAAAGGCAAAGCAATCATTTACAAGCTATAGGCTCCATGAAGAGCTGAAGCAAAGCTAAGAAATGGAGGAAAAAAGCAATATTTTAGATGCACATTCTCTGTTAAACAGGAGGCTGTGCAAACAAGAGCTACATGTGCTATCCTTCTATAATTTTTTGAAAATACTCGTCTGCTTTTTGAGTACATTTGTAAGCAATTGAACTAAATTTAATTTGAAATAAAATGGAGTTTTGGACAAATATGGCCATACCAAATACGTTTATTTTGTGAATGAAGTTTGAGTGCTTACCAGGATAGCTGATTTGTATAGCCCCACCTCTGGTGGAAAATTGGATCAATATAGTCTGATAATCCATTGTCACAATGGTCAGATAATAGGCAATATACAAATAATTAGAAAATCTAAGTCAAGAATTGCTATTTTACATTATAGTCTTAGTCTTGGGTCATAACTTGCATGCTATTTCACGAAGTGCAAAATATTTGGAGTCCTTACTTTTCCTTCCCAACAGCCGCTGTGGGAGAAACTCGTGAAATTCAGATTTCTTCCTTGCCAGCTGATAAAGTGAGAAGTAGTTTTAAAAGGTACTGCCTTTTATTTTTTTTTTCAGAGCTTTTAAACTCCCACTGCTGTTTATCAATATAAATTACTTTCAGTCTCTTTATAAGTTCCATTTCCTTAAAAAATTGCTTTATGATGAGGAATATATCTTGGCAAGATGGCCCCATAAATCACAGAAGTATAGTTGTGAGAAATGGAGAATGATGTGCTAAATAAATTACTATTTTTTGTATGTTAGAAAAGTACAGGAAGGAATCCAGAGAGCCCAGAAGGTTTTGGATTTTGAGTCTGTGCTGTCTCTTTCTTTTTTTAAGAAAATTGCCTGACTGTTTCTGATGTAGAAAAGCATTCTGGTACCATTGACATTCCTGCAACTCCTTCCTTTGAACTCCTATTTTGGCTGCCACTGTTTCATCCTCCTGCTGCTGTCTTCTCACAGAGCTGTTTATTGCACACATTTGCTCCTGCCTAGTGCTGTTTTCAGTTGTCCCCATCTCACAGCTGGTAACAGACCTTTATTCCTGCTGACAAAATCTGGCAAATGGGCTGTGTGACATAAAAGCCCTTGATTCTGAGTGGAAATGAGTGCTGGTTGAGTCTTATGGGAGGAATGAATGGAGTATTTTATTTACATGGCTCATGGGAAACACACCCTATGCCTGATATTCACAGGTTGAGGTCCAACCTATGAATGTACATAGAATTAATTTGACATGATACTCTTATCTTTATTTTTCAAAGAGTTTGGAGCCACTCATGGAAATCTGGTTGTTTCATAAGATATGAAGATAAATGATCCATTCTTTCATTCTTTGAATGAATAAATATGTTTATTTATTTGAATAAATTATCTATTGTTTAAATAGCCTTCATAATGCAAATGTGGACAAAGGATGATAATTTCTTTGCCTTACTGAGTTTTAATAGTAGCAAAGACATTTTTTTACAACATCTGTTCCTCAGTAATGTGCTTCCTTCTGTCACTTTTACTGCCCTTTAATGTAGGCAGCCCAAGGATAAATGGCCAAAGCAGAGGTCTGCCATTTCCCCTGAGTGACAAATCCCTCAGAGTCCATTGCCAGCTGAAATTGTTCTGTCTTGAGGCAACTCAGGGTTTCCTTACTTGAGATGATTATAATTAACTCCCTGATGATCCTGCCACCCCCCTCCTCTGTCATACTAGGTTGATCTTATGTGAGGTCCCTCAAGGCTGTTCCTGCAGCTGGCTGGATGGATACAGGCAGACTGAAGCAGTGTAGGCTGTAACATGTTTTCCTTTCTTGTGAAAATCCAAAGCATGATTCTTACAGAATTAGTACTCAGCTTCATGCTTTGCATGATTTGCATAAATAATAAAAAAATTATAATGTGATTACTGATAAAACTCATGAAAGACACAAAAAACCCAGAAACAATAATTAAAAGAAGCAGATGGTTAATGTGAATTTGTGTCTGGGTGTTTTATTGGAACCAAAGACAAGTCATATTTAAGGACAAGGAATTCAGCCCACAAGTTTAGAGACACTGTCCACGAAAGCAGTGACTTTGAAATCACTAAGGTTTTGTAAAGTGCCTGTACTGGTGCCTTATTTCAGATGAAGAACATGCTTTTAAAATCAGTTTCCCCATCATGCCATTGAGAAACATCCAGTCTGAGAGACCAGCCTGGATATAATCCAAAGTAATACCTACCAGAAAAGGGTGCAGTGTGGGCATGCAGCTGCATGAGAGTTCTCTGAGTGAACTGATAGCAAATAGAGTTGGTTTGTAAGGCAGACTGTAGGGTAATATATTATTTTGCAAATAGGTGTGGGTATGTTTATGGTCATGTGACCAGGATATTGCATACAGTTCTAGTATCCATAGTTTCAAAGGATTATAATAATGCAATCAGAAACTGTGAAGATGTTTCAAAAAGATATCTTGGAGTAGAAGAGATAGTCATCTGGATCTGCAATGTGGTGGGGTTTTTTCTTTGATTTGTATTCTAAAAACTTTTATTATTGTGGCTATGAATCTTCAAGATTCATAGCCACATAAGGACTGAGAAGGTTTTTTATAGACTTGGCAAAAGATATGTTGTAAACTAATGATTGGAAGATAGACAAATTTAAATTGCCTATATGCATCTTTTTTTTTTTTAATGTTGGGGATTATTAATTTTTGGCACAAGCTTTCATGGAAAGTCATGATTTTTTCATCTCTTGATATCCTCAGATCAGGACAGAATGCCCTGTTGGAACTTGTAGTCTAGCTAAGCACAAATTACACATCCTACCTAGTACAGAACTGTGATACACACTGGGTCAAGCTAAACAAAATCAAACAAATAGTCCTTTCCAGCCCCAAAATCCATGAATATGTGTTGTTAAATTTATATATGCCAACCTTTTACACAACTGACTTCTTAATTTGAGTTACTTTATAACTATGCGTTATCTGTCACCTGTGCTATCTAGTTTCTAGCATGCTTTTGTTTCTGGAATTAGTGAATCTCTGTCCTGCACATTCTCAAGGCACTTCTTCCAGGCAGTGCTTTCATGCAGATAAGGCATTCTACAAACAAAAGAGCACAATGCTCTTGTGACAGGTGGTGCTGTGATGTAACCTTAATTAATCAAACATACTGCTTGGGATTTTTTCCAGAGAGCCTTACATGGGCACTCAGTAACTGAGGGTGTGGGTAGCAGAAACATCATTAAAAGGAGATATGATATTATTTCAATTTGTCATTATTTAAGACTATTGATTTTGTCATTTCATTTAATCTCAGGATATTTTCAGCACCTAATAACCCAATAAAATTTTAAAATTATCTCCTAAAATCTGCCATAGGACTTTTAAATTTTATTTTCTGCCTATCACCATTATCCCAGCCTGGGGAATGAGATTAGGGCCAGCAGCTGTCTATTTAATAACTATATTTTTTTGTTTAGAAAGCTGTGGTGCTCCATATGTCAGCATGGAGTGGCAGTTGATGTGTGAAATGAAGATAAGAGATTCTGTTGAGTCTGATAGGGGTTTTGCTACACTGTTTAGAGAGAGATGTATTTTATTCTGACATCTAAACACTGACGACTTAAAGAATCTTGAGAGACTGGGCCATTGATGAAGGAAATAAGTCAAGGCATTTTTAATTCTTAGATCTAGTTTTGAGTGATTTAGGGTAGGTGCTACAAATAGAACTTGATCTAGAAATAAAATGTATTCATATTGGGCCATATATTAGAGCATGATGCTAATAACACTGAGGTCGTGGATTTAATTCACTTAAGAGCTGGACTTGATTCTTCTGGGTCCCTTCCAACCCAGACTACTCTGTGATTCTGTGATCTGTAGCTCTCTGTAGATTACTAGACATTTGTAATAGAATACTAAAGAGATCAAATGGACCATATTCTCACAACAATGATTAAGAAAAAATTTTACTTGAAAAGTTTAATGGTCTACAACATGAGAAATGGAACAGAAGCAATTCAGATATGACACAAAATATCAGTATGATGAATGAATATATAATATATGCAATTTGTGCTCATATAAATAATGAAGAAATAAATATATTTGTTTAAATACAATAGTTAAGCCCATTTTGAAGACCAATAATAAATAGTTAACTTTTTAGAGCAGAAAAATCTGTATTTAATCTGTGCTTGAAGGCGCTTTGGGATGCATCCCCTGCATGGATGCACACTCAGCACCTGGGGACAGCATCCTGGTGCTGAATCCTGATTTTACTGTGTTTTATAATGGTACAATGATCTTAATCTATATGAGGTAATCCAATATGCTAGCATCTTAATCCACATTATTTTAGACTCAAGGCTACTTTGCGTGCGAACTTTTTTGCCTGATTTTTGCCTGTGAAAAAGGTCTGTTTCTCACAGAACCACTTGTCTATAGGATCTCTAACTTTTCTGTTGTCTAACTTCCTTGTCACCTAAGTAAAGCTAACAGGATTTAGACTACTTTTGTAGCAGCTTGTGCAAACTTGTACACACTAATTTACTTTCTTATTCTATCTCCAAGTAGTTATTGAATATTATTTCTAAAATTGCCTTAAACTAAATAGTGTGTGGAGTTGTGTGCACCCAAACAACTAAATGAATGATGAGTAAATGGTAGCTTTATACCTCTGCTGCAGGCTAGAAATATTCAAATAACAGATGTAAACCCTACGGTAAATAAAGTCCTTCAGATATATCGGTCAGAAGTCAATGATATTCACTGAAGGTTTTGACTTCCTTTCCTTCATAATGATATGTAAATTCATATGCAATATCTTCTTCAAAAAGCTACTTAGAAGACAGTTGTTGGGGTTTTGTTTTTGCTTGCCTGTTTGATGGAAGCTTAAAAACTAAAATTAGTTGTTGAAGTGCTTGATTAGCATTCTTAATTCTCTGTGACATGGTCTGTTGCTTTATGTCCTGCAAATTAATAGCATCAAGGCCAATTGCTTGGAGACAGCATAAGTATTTCTGTGTTTAGAAATGAAAAGAGCGCTGGGAAATATATGAAAAATAGGTTTAATTAAGTAGGGAGAAGTAGGGAATGATATGCATTTAAGACATTGTAGAAAGTGCCTCACTTCATGTGTTTGCAGCTAGAGAAGCAGCTGTCCTGTTAAAGTGAACCTGTTGTCCAGTTCACTCTTGTATCTTCAACCAAGCACATTTTAAACTCAAAAACAATATGACAAGTGGGAGTAAATTTGGTCAGGAGATTGAGGCTTATATTGTTTTTTATTCAAGTTGATTCTACACAGATTTACTCCATAAATAGATGTTTCTCTCCTGAATCAGAGTTACTGTAACGCTGAGAAAAAAGTTTTGAGTGATATAAACTGTGTTGCTGTTCACCCTATCTCATGCCAAGTATCTCTGTCATTGTCACTTTCCTCACTTCTCAAATGGGTTGTGAGGGGGAAAAGTCCAACAAAGCAGTGCTCTGAGTTGAAAAGTAATAGCAGTTTCTTTACAAATATTCCGTTGCATTAAGATATACTTTTGAGCCTGTTTTGCAAAGTGATACAATCTAATTCTGATGAAAGATGCTCTGCATCCATGAAGCTCCTTATCCTGGCCTGCTGCCAGCTGAGAGCAGCTCCCCAGGAACACTGAAGCAAGGGATTTGTGTTTTCCTGAGAGTCAGGAACATAAGTTGCTGCTGCAGGTACGTGCTTCTCCTTATTGTGCTCTGCCAAAATACCATGGTCAAGGGATGTGGCAGACAGCTGAGGCAGCTTTGGGGAAGTTCATTGCAGTGCTGTAATAATAAAAAATTTAGAAGGGGTGAAGCTTAACAGTTATGAAGGCACATCTTAACAACTGTTGTGCTTATAGAAATGTGTAATGAGTACTCTTAACAAACAAGATTAATTTCTTACTTGAAGTATAATGAGCTGCCTAAAACTTTTCTGCTGATCAATGTCTGCTTATTTTTATTATGAGGAATTTATCACATTCAGCCCCTATTTCCCAGTTTAGAAACAGACTTTAAACATCAAGAATATGGATTTTCTCCTCTTCATCTTACAGGGACCAATAGAAACAGAGCAGAAAGGTTCAAAGCCCTTGACTCCTTTGTCTTTAATCTCCAGCATCAGGAGCAGCAAGTAGAGTTGCTCTGCCCAGGAAGTGGGCTGACTGGGGAGTATTGGTGTAACTGCTGGATCATTCCTGAAGGCTGCTCTTTTTGAAAGGGCTGGATGATGATAATAGGAATGTGAATTTATAAAATGGCTCAATGTTTGAACTGCACTATCACATCAGCATTTGAGTGTGTCAGATGCAGACCTTGACCAGTTATGAATAAAAGAGGGGTCCTGTGTTGAGATAAGGGAGAGATCGCTCCTCAATTACATCATGGGCAAAACAGACTTCATTTGGGGAAATTAATTGAATTTATTAATGATCAAGTCAAAGTAGAATACTGCGAAATAAACCCAAATCTTAAAAATACCTTCCCCAACCCTTTTCCTGGACTTTAATTTATTCCTAAGAATTTATTCCTAAGAATTTATTCCTAAGAATTCTCTACTTCCTCCTCATCAGTATTGCAGAGGAATGAAGAATGGGGGCTTTGAGTTCATCACATGTTGCTTCTGTTCCTCCTTCTTCCTCAGGGGCAAGACTTCTCATACTTTTCCTCTGCTCCAGCATGGAGTCCCTCCTACATGAGACTGTCCTCCATGAGCTTCTCCAATATGAGTCCTTCTCATTGGCTACAGTTCTTCACAAACTGCTCTAGCTCTCCCTTCCAAAGGGTGCAATCTCCCTTCCAAAGGGTGCAATTCCTCAGGGACAGCTTGCTCCAGCATGGAGCCCCTACAGGGTCACAAGTCCTGTCAGCAAACCTGCTCCAGCATGGGCTCCTCTGTCCACAGTGCTGTAGGTCCTGCCAGGAGCCTGCTGCAGAATGGTCTTCCCACAAGGTAACTATCTCCTTCAGGCATCCCCCTGCTCTGGTATGGAGTCCTCCATGGGCCACAGGTCCATCTCTGCATCCATGGGCTGCAGGAGAACAGTTGCTTCACCATGGCCTTCAACATGGGCTGCAGGGGAATCAGCTCTGGTACCTGGAGCACTTCCTGCCTCTCTACTGACCTCAGTATCTGCAGGGCTATTGCTCTCACATATTTGCACTCCTCTCTTCTCTGGCTGCAATTGCTTCTGTGAAATAACTTTTTCCCTTCTTAAATCTGTTCCCACAGAGGCGCCACTGTCTCTGGTGGGCTCAGCCTTGGCCAGCGGTGGGTCTGTTTTGGATCCAGCTGGCACTGGCCCTATCACACATGGAGGAGGCTTCTGGCAGCTTCTCACAGAAACTGCCCCTGCATCCCCCCTTCTACCAAAACCCTGCCACACCAATCCAACACAGGTGTACACTTACAGCAATGAAAATACAGTGAACCTAGCCAAATTTCCTGAAGGAGAAATGGACAAAAAGAACAAATACTTTGTAAATATATATCACCTGTTATCGGTTTACATTATTTAGTTCTATGATAAAGAACTCATCATTCTCTGGGTTTTGATATTTTATATTTAACTACAACTCACTTTATCCTTTGGTCTAGGTAACTCCTTTTCCTGTAATTTTAAAGTGACTGAATGATTTATCTTTGGTCTTTGCTCACCTGAGCTTGCATGCAATGTCCAGAAGAATGAGAATCTACAGGCCATTTTGACAGAATTCATAACTTCAGTAAAGCCTCAAACAGCTTTTTCTGAGCTTCCAAATGGTGAGCCTCAGAATAGAAGAGCCTGGAAGCAATTTATGGAGCTTTTCTAGTCCAACTGTCATGCTCAGAGCAGGGTTATCTAGAGCAGGTTGCTCAGGACTATGCCTAGTTGTGTTTTGAATATCTGCAAAGTTGGAGACTCCACACCTCTCTGGGCAGCCTATTCCAGTGTTTGATCACCTACAATGTAAAATGTTTTTTATTTTATTTAAATAGAACTGACCTCAGGACCTTTTCTGCCTACATGATTTTCAACTGGTCCTCCCAGCACATACTGGTGCACGGGATTGCCCCTCAGGTGCAGGAATTTGTATGTCTCTTTACTTAACTGCAGGAGATTCCTGTTAGCCCAATACTCCAGCCTGTCCAGGTCCCTCTCATTGGTAACAAAACGATCTGGAGTATCCTGCCAATTTTTTATCATCTGGAAATAGAATGGACAAGCCAGTAGTTGAGATTGGAAAAAGCCCCATGTTTTACCAGTATAGCATCTGAAACACCGCTGTAGTAAGAGTTGAACTGTGGGATTGACAGAGATATCACATCTTTTGTGACCTCAGACCTGTCTTAACAGCACTTGCAAGAATCACTGACATGGTCTTTTCAATTTCATAATTTTCTGGAAATTTTTTGAATTTTTTAAACTGTAAAAACTTGTGCACTTTTTAAAAAGCCGTAAGAAGAAATTCAAATGAACCGCTTTTGTCAAGTGTACATATAAAGTGAGCAAATTTAGTTAACTTTATGATCTTCTCAACAAATATCCCCCCAAAATAACTATAATCTCTTAAACAGATATGGTTGAGTTAATCACTTTAAATATTTAAATATATCATTAAAGAGAAGGGAAGGTGTGGTAGTTGAAGTACTAATTGAGGAGACTTAAATTGAGTTCTTTACTGGGATTTTTTGTGACTTGACATAGACCTGCTAACAGAGAATTGGCAGAGAAAGCCTGAATCATTTGCTCACACTTCACACAATGAGAAGAACCATAGGGTAGACATCTCACGTAGTAAGTGTTCCTAGAATATTCTTTTATGTGCTCTCACTCACTGCAGACCTCAAATGCATGCCAAAACTGATACAAAACTCTCTGTCAGTAGAAGGTAAAGGTTATGTTGATTGTTTCTCCAACTCTGTTCTTGTTAGGTGCTAGTTTAATATAGCATGAACTTGACAGAGCTAGATACAAGGGTCTCTGCAGAAGTGTTGTTGCAGTCTTGCTAGAATTTTGAAACAACAAAAAGCTTCTGTGCATATGCCTTTCTTCCAGTATGAAATAGAAGCAGCAGACTTCAAAGCTGTGGACAGACTGAGAGACATACAAAATCACAAGACACCCATTGATTAGCCTGACTGAGAGAACTGGTATAGTGCCTATGGGATAGATTGGACATGACTAGGGACAAAATGTTTTAGGATTATGATATTTTCATTGCAGAGAAGGTAATTTTATTTCTAGGCTTTGAAATATCACGAGGTTATTGTGGAAAGAGTCTTATTTGTCACTAATCCCACACCTATATTGGATTCCTGATATTTGGTATCAGAGTGCATTGCTTATATCAGAGAGCAAAACTTATATTTTGAAGATGTTTTGTATGTCTCCCTCAAGGTTTAGGACTGAGAGATCAAATGTAAAGTGAGTGTTTTGTGTGTTTCCTTTCTGAAAGTCTGATCTGGACTACTGTAGCTTTGATTCCAGCTAGGATCTAGAAATACAACCTCTTACACCTAATTTCCCTGGAAGGCTCTGTGCAATAGCATTCATGCAATGTCCAGGAAGACAGACTTGCATTGGTAGCATCAAGGCCATGACATTTTTTACTCCCAGCCTGCCACCAATTTTATATACAATAGCATTCTTCTGAGTGTTTTACCTTAGAAGTGCAGTTTCAGCTCTTACCTCCACTGTTTTTAGAAACAACAAAGGGTATGTTTCATTAGATAATACAACCTTGGTGTTTTTCAATGGCAGGAGTGTCTTTTTAACATTAATAAGAAACTTTGAAAGCACAAATTTTCTAAAAGAGGTTTTGGACTGTGTGTGTTAGAGAACCAATCTGTGGGGGTCACTGTCCCTAATGTTTTCTCCTGATTAATAGCTGATAATGTAATATTATGCCTTGGGGGTTTATGTGTGTGTCCCATTTGAAAAGCCTGTTGTTTTCTATGCACTGTGGAGGATACCCAAGCATTTGCATAGTTTTAGCCCATAATCTTTCTCTGATGCAAATTCACATTTATAACATAGTTGCAATGCTTTCTTATCTCACAGGGGATTGCATGGCTAGATATACTAAATCACTATGAGATTCTGAGGGACAAAGGTCTGTAAACCACACTGAGAAAAATAAATGGAGAACATCTTGAAATTTTCAAAGGACAGAAAAGTAGAAGCATAAGATATTAGTGTTATTAGTACTGTTGTCTGCCCTACAAAAATAGAAATAATGCACTTCTCATATAAACAGCTCTTACTTTACATTTTAGGAAAAAATAAAAGGAAAAAAACCCTAAAATTTGCATATGAGAGCACAGTGCAACTCCTCTGTAAGATGTTGTGCTATGTATTCCAGCCAGACGTGAAATTTGGGAGGTACTTTGCAAGTAGAAGTGAAGCACCTCTTTCTTCTTTCCTTTTGAGGATCTTAAGAGGTGAAAAATCTGACACAGGCTCTAAAAGAACAAACCACTAAGGCTGTGAGAGTTTACCTAACAGCAGCTTTAACAGAATTATATTAACATGTAGTAAAACACATGAAATACATTCTTTTCTCAATTATGACTCAATTATTCACAATCTATTAGTTGCTGCCAGGAATGGATTGCGGAGAAGTGTGTTTACAGGTATTTAAATTTGGCATAGCCTAAATCCACCAGAGTGCACACCACATAGGTGTGCTTGTGGACTGGACACTGCTATATCCTGCAACCATACTCAGCTGCTCACTCACCAGTCTGCTGAGACAGAGGTAAGGAAGAAACAACACACCCAGGCTGGCCAGGGATGCAGTAAGGAAAAATCCTTCTTAAGGATTAAATTTAAGATTTTTAGATTAAATTTTAAAACATGACAATGTGTTAGATCCTTCCTTTGAGAACTCATAACAAAACTACAAAAACTGTTATCCTCAGGTTTTTCTTCATTATGCTGGAACTTCTAAAATGAAAATTGGCTGAACCATGTTGCCAGTATGGTAGAATATAATATATTCTGCACTGTTCTTCATCTGCATCTGTATATAATCAGTTTTGTACACACACATTAGACAACTGTTATTCCATTTTCTTATTTATAATAAGGTGATGGTTTCTAGACAGTGAAGACTGAACCTGCAGAGAGAATTGTCATGTCAAAGAAAACATCCTGGTATAAAATGCTTCATCAATTCTCTTCCAGATTAACAGTACTATGTTAGCCATTTAACATAAAGCATAAACCTTTTTCTGTCTTCTTTTACATCTTGGTTTGTTTTTAATTTCAGCTTACATGGTCCACAAAAATAATCTCGAATTAGGAACAGTTAGCCACTCTTGCAGCATAGAAAATAAATACTCTGGAATGCCTTCCCTGAAGATAAAATTTAACCTGTTTAACCTGTTTACAATGAATGTTAAAAATCTTAAACTTGACATCAACAAGAAAGCATATCATGCCACCCCACCCCTGGTAAAAAAAAGAAGAAAAAAAACCTAAAAAACCCCAAACAAACTAGCAAACAAACAAGAGCCCAGAAAAAACCCCACATCTCCTTTAAGTTCTAAAGTTCTGTGGACAAACATAAGCACCATTTTATTTCTAAATGAAAATTCTTGCCAAATTGTACAGATTAGGAATTCAGATGGAGATGTATATTTTTATATGTCAAGTTTTCATTCTTTTAAATTATTTCAGTATAAAATTGCAGCTGCTCTCCTTCCATATCACCATGATCAAGTAGATGCTGGAAATACATCATCATAAATTTTAAGGGAGACAGAAAATTCCAGGATGTGAAACTTTTATGTATATACTTTTCTGTTCCACCCTTTTGTAACTTTATAGTCATTACTTAATAGAGACTGAACATAAAGAAGAAATTCTAATTTACTATTTCCTCTATTCCTCTAGGTGGTAAGTAACTTTGGGTCAGCACAAGGAATGACACAGAAGGGTGCAAAAAGGATATGAGACTCATTTTGCAGAGGAGGAAAACGAGGCAAAGGTTTTCCAGGGAGCTCTCTGCAATGTCAGTTTTTCCAGTAGTGCTGCCTTTTCTAGGCAGCTTAGCCCTGCCTTGTTTCACTTTGTTGAAGCTGCCTGTGCTGTTTAGGCAGTGCTGACACATGTGCAGCCATGGTGTCAGAGAGCAGCTCTCCACACCTTAGCTACCCTTATCCTCCAGGTGACCGCAGTGCCTGCTTTGCTGGTGAGGCTGAGAGTTTGGGATAGGGTAACAGTGTATTTTGGGTTTCGTATTGTCATACTGCCATTTGCTGAGCTGGGCTGTGTCTCAATAGGAACCTAGTGATTAGATTAGATTAAATTAAATAATTGGGGTTATTTAATTTTGGTTCATCATATTTGTATATAGTTATCAACTTCTACAACAATTTTTTTTTCACAAATTTATTTTTGGATTAGCTTTCTTATTATTTATCAGCTGCATGATTAGCAAAGAGCTTTTCACAGTTGTCAAGGAAATTCTAATTTGATTTGGTTTTTGTTTTGCTCTTTCTTAGTGACATTCTCAAAGCAAAAAATTAGAGTGTGCATTCTGGTTATTAGACTACAGTTTATCTGTAATAGTATAGAGGTGTCTTTTTGTAATTACTTCAGTTTGTCCATCTTATTACTAAGTAACTTCAAGACAGGGATTCATTAAATTAACATCTCAGTCATACTGTATGAACTAGGTACCTGAAGTCATGCTTATATTTTTTATTGTCTTCATAGTTTTCCATATCTTACTTTTCTTGTCTCTCCATTTTTAAAAAGAAGCCTAGTTTCATTGTATAACTCTATTCCCTAGATTTATGCATCATTCAGTGTTTCTTTTACTTTCCTTTCTTCATCCCTTCCCATATCAATTTTATAGCAAGGTGGCCTTAATTGAGCTTGGTAATATAATGTAGTGTTGTTGTAGGACCACCAGGCATCACATTTATTATCCACTAGCAATTTTTCTCTCAAAATGCTGCTTGCCACCAGGAAAAGAGTAATGGAACTAAGATGTATACTAATTCACATAATGATGTTCCTCTGAAGGCATTTTTTTTAATCCATGCCTCTAAATTCTGCAGTTCATAACTCATCATCATGGAAGAGCAAGAAGTTAGGTGAAATTTAATTGCATGAAATTTCAAAGATGTAAATTGGTCAGGGAAGGGAATATTTATTAAATTTTGAAAAGCATCTGATGCTAACATTAAAGAAGCTCTAGAGGTAACAGAATTCAGTGTGTGATGTTCTTCTCTGCAAATCTGTTTTGCACACCCTCCTCATAAACTGAAAAAAGCTCCTATATATCTGCATTTGCAAGTGGGGCAGAGAAAGGCACTCACTGTGGTAATGACATTAAGCCCCTAATTCCCAGACTACTCTCTCAAGCAACTTGTGAAACATTATGCTTATGTGCAGCTTTAAATTAAAGATGGAAGTAAGTTTAAACCACTCAATAAATGTGCCAGCAATTCTGTGTTCTCCCACTGGTAGCTAGTGGGTAACTGTAAAAGCCTCTCACTTTAGGCAAGCTGGTTTGTCTGCATCTTAAATGGCCACAGAGCAAACCTGCAATTTTTTCCAGTGCTGTGGCTTATTATTTCGCCAGAAAAGTATGATTTGGAGAAGTACAGCAATCTCAATGAAACCTTAAGCAGGTGGATGAGGGAGAGATTGTCCCCCACACACCAGACTGAGAAGCCACTTCTCTAGCAATGAGATATGAGGGAGTCTCATATTTGATCCCAGCTACTTGACCTAATTTGAGAGGGAAAGAAGAGAAGGAAAGGATGCTGCTGTGCTCTGACATGAAATCTGAATGTGTGCAGGAAGGAAGATAGTTTATGATGTCTATAAGTACTTTCCCTTATCTCCCAATGATTCTGTGGCAACCTTAGCAAAGGTGACTGTGAGCTGTTAGGAGTAGCATTAAGCCCAAAGGAAGGAATTGGCTATCCAGATGGTTAATAAAGAATGGATAATCAGACAAATTAGTCTAGTTTTTAGAGGAAAGCACCTCTGGCCTGAGACTATGTGATAGCTTTAAAGTTTGATGTGTAGTATGTAATAAGTTAATGAATGAAAGTAGAAAGATTTGTGTGAACAGAAATTGCTCTCATTGGTGCAGTGCATGCCCATTTAGTAATGTAGAGTCTTGAAGATTATTTTTTTAGGAGGATAATTAAAAAATTAGAGACCTAGAGATACTCTGCTCCCGCTTTAAATTGGATTTGTCATGTAGATTTCAGTAGCTTTTTGTAAGTAGGTGCTGCAAGAATATATTGTGTTTGTGTAAGCTCAACTGATAATAAATCCTCTTTTTGACCCCTCCGAGGGTCTAAGCTAGCTCAGTCCTTCTCAGGCTCTGGAGGAATATATCATAGACAGGAAAAAGGACCCAAAAGAAGCTCTAACCCTTAGCTGCAGTAAGATGTTTATTCCAGGTAGTCTCCAGAGGTAAAGAGGGCATGCACAGAGGAACAAGGTCTTTTCTCAGCTCTTGTCAGGGAGGGGCAGTTTGGAACACAGCCAATGGGGTCAGAAAGGGAGGGAAGGGTCAAACTACATGGTACAAGCTCTAGAGGTCCCTGAGGGGGGAGAAACCATTCCCACAGGGGAATGTAACATCTCCTCCTTTTTTTGTTTAAAAAGATACCAAGAAAAAACATCAAGTTCATTTTGACACGGAGTGTGGGTTTTCCCACCACTTATGGTTGGTAGGGAAATCAGACCGCTTTAGGTTTGCCAACTCTATGTGGTTGACTTCTGAGGTAGAAGGTATGAGGTTGTTAATAGCCTTGAAAATCAAACAGCGTAGGATCCCGAATGCTATTGTTACAAGGAAAAGAATAACAAAAAGTCACAAAATTGTTTTAACTATAGAAGTCCACCACCCTGTGAATCCCCAGCCCTTGAACAGTTCCTTGATCCAATCTTCAGACTCTTGCTTCACTTGTCCGATCATGTTGTTTATGCTTCGGAGGGCAGCATGGATGTTTGGAGCTTTTGAGGACATATTCATGCAACAGTCCTTCAAATTCCTGGCATTAATGTCCATGCAATAACAAAAGATAATCAATAGCAGGGCGGTTCTGGATGGTAGCCTGTCTGGTAATTTCCTCGTCTTCTAGGAGAGAGCTGATGGCGATGGATGTTAAGTTTGCCTGTTTGACTACCCAGCACTCTAGATGGCCCACTTCACCTAGAGCTTTGGCTGCTGCTACCCACGGAAGGAACAGGGATACGGCAACCCTTTTTGACTTTGCCCAATGAAAAATTTCTGAATTACAATTTGGGTCCAGATTGTCAGAACTCCTCTTTTGAATTTTGTTTGCTGATTTGATTTTGTGAGTCCATTCGCGAATTAAAGTTTGGTTGGGTGTCAATACGGACAATCGAGCTACAGTACATGGCCCTCCTAAAAGCCAGGATGGAATTTCTGCCCATGCCCGATCCCCACAAACCAAGAACAGTCCCCTAGGGAGGCTTCTGGGGCTAGAGTGAGATGGGTTGTCTCCTGCAATGTGGCTTATATTATGACACCACCTTTTTGCAGTAAACTCTCCCCGGAACTGTCTTATAAGGTGGTACTCGTCAGTGCTAGAAGGTTTTGGGATGACAGTAAAATGGATGCAGTATGTTGCAGGGGAAGTACCCAATAGTTCTAAATCTTGGGGTTCCTGAGCTACCTTGGGCAAACTCCGCACCCATTCCCCTAAGGGGTTCATGGCAAATACAGCTTGTTTTTGATGATCCTTGTGTGGTCGGGGGGTGTGTGACTCTGGAATTTTGTTGGACCTGTATTTGTCCAAACCTGCTGGAAATTCTCCAGCCTGCAAAGGAATTCCTACCAGAAAGGTGGACATAGGGTTCTCAGCTGCTGCAGTGGAGAAACTTATGTTTTCCTGCTGAAGTGTCTGTGCCAGGATTACCCAGACGTTCTGACGTGGCTGAGGGACGATCCATGCAGCTGCCAGACTGTTCAGCATTAGCAGGATGACAACTTGGATGGGGTTCATCATAGGGTTGAGTGGGAGGTAGGTTTTCTCTAGAAGGGAAAAATAAACATTTTTAAAAACATGTTAAAAGGTTCCTGTTTCTGCCAGAAGGAATCCACACCTAAGAAGATTCTTTCTCTTCCATCCGGCGGCATCTTCTCTTAGAAGCACTGGTTACTTGCGTCTTATCTCCTTCTGCTGGAGCTGGATTTTTGGGGACAAAAGGTTTCACCCATTTCTGGGGAATCCACCGAGGGCCTGAGGGAGTAGCCACACATGCATAGCCACGACCCCAGGTCACAAGCTCATAGGGACCTCTGGTTTCCCAAGTTTCTGGATCCCTAATCAAGACCGGTGGACGCTGAGACAATTTGAACTGATTACCACTGTTAAAATGACATACCACAGGTGGACTCATGTTTTCAAACGAACAATTCAGAAAATTGATGGTAAACATGGCTTTGCAGAGCTTCTGCTGTGGAGACATCCACGCAGCTGAGGTGTTCTGCCTAGCCAAAACCTGCTTGAGCGTCTGGTGTGCACGCTCAATCACAGCTTGGCCTGTGGGGGAGTGGGGGAGGCCAGTTTTATGTTCCACTCCCCACTGCTGGACAAATTCTAGGAACTCCTTGGACACATATGCTGGGCCGTTATCAGTTTTGATTGTTTTTGGAATTCCCAACACTGCAAAAGCTAGCACCAGGTGATGCTTGGCATGTACAGACTTTTCCCCTGCGTGGGCAGTCTCTCTCAGGGTTGCTGTTCCCTGAGATTCTCCTCGGGGTTGCTGTTCCCCGAGGTAATAAGGTTTTTTGTCTTCTCTAGCCCTAAGTGTTTCACGCCGGAGCCAGAGACGACAAGCTGAGTCTGCCAGTGCATGTTTCCAAGGTTGTTTATTCTTCATTATCTCTCAGTTCTTTCTCAGCTCTGCCAGGCCTCCCTGGCAGGGTACATTATCTTAGTTCTTTCTCAGCTCTGCCAGGCATCTCCAGCAGAGCAGGACATGCAGCGGACTGGGGCGGATCAGAGAGTCCTGGACCTTTTGTACCATTTCTCTGACCCAACCACCGTTCACAACGTACTTTTTATTTACAGAATTTTACCAATACTCGCTACCTATCTTAACATGTCATTTCTATTCTAAACCAATCCTTGTAATACAACTCAGCAGAAAATGGAGGAAGAGAACAAGAACAAGGAGGACAGGACCACTCCCCAATTCCTCCATCTTGCCTCTTCAAACCCATATACTAAAAATCCTAGATTCTACATTTACATTCTATGATAAACTAACTACTACTTATTTTGCACTCTCTCAGCTTGTGATCCTTCATACAATGTGGGCATTCACTCCCATGGCCAGGGATCAGAGGCAGTGTCCTCCTGGGCTCTGTGTGAAGTTGGCTGACCCCCTTGTACAGATCCCAGACCCCCCTGTCCAGTCTCCAAACCCTCCAGGGTGGCCAGAGGGATGTTCTAGACTCCGACAGGGCAGAGGCATACACTGCACCCGAATATGTGTCAGTGCTCACATGAACATATTTGAGGCGACCAAAACTAGGAATGTGTGTGATGTCTGTCTGCCACACTTCACAGCTGCCCAGGGCCCTGGGATTAACCCCCATGCCCATCGATGGCATGGCCGGGAGCTGGCAGTTGGGACAGGTACCCACGATGGCTCGAGCCTGGCTCCATGTTAGCTGGAATTGTCGGATCAGAGCCGGCACATTTTGATGGTAGTGTTGGTGACTCAGTTTTGCCTGTTGGAAGACATCAGGGAGATGTGCCTTTTCAACTGGTGCAGCAAGGGAGTCTGCCTGGCGATTCCCCTCTGCGATCTCATCTGGCAAATCAGTGTGTGACCTCACATGCATCACATAAAACGGGTGCTCTCGGTGAGAAACCAAATAAATTAGCTTTGAAAGCAACCTGAAGACATGTTCATTCTCTATTTCTTTGAGCACAGCCTGCTCCGCTCTGGACACTACTCCCACCACATAGGCAGAGTCGGTTACCAAATTAATTGGTTCTGAGAACTTCTCAAGAGCTCTTACCACTGCGGCCAGTTCAGCCACTTGGGGGGATCCCTCCACAAACTCAACATCAGTTTCTCAATGCAGAGTCCGTGGGTTCCTCCAAGTCATCACCGACTTGTTGGAAGCCCCAGATGCGTCTGTGAAGACTGTGAGAGCTTTGAGTGGTCTCCGACTCCTCTTCTCATGAGGAATGAGGTGGAATTCCTCATTGAACAACTTGTGGGACAGGGCATGGACTGATATTTGTCCCCTGTAGCTGTCCAGAGATAATTGGAGACTGGCATTGCTCTGCAGTAAATGCTCAAACATCTCTTTGGTCAATCTCTCAGGAGAGTTCTTTCCCTCCTCAGAAAGACTGACCGGGAGGTGAATACATGCAAAGTCACAACTGGCCAATTCACACAATCTTACCCTGGCCTTCCGAATCAGCTGAGCTATCAACTCCTGTGGCTCTGTGATGGTCTTGGATCTCTGGTGAGAGAGGAAGACACACTCTGTGATCAAGAGTGAATCTCTCTGCTCCTCGATCCATTGAAAAATCAAACCATGCAGATGTGGCAGCTTCCCTAGAACAATGAAATGGAAGGGCACCTTTGGCTCACATCGATGAGCCTGCCTCTCTGACAAAGCTTTTTGTACCTTTTCGATTGCTGTCTTCGCCTCTGGGGTCAGCTCCCTGGGAGACATCAGCTCCTTCTCCCCCTTCAATAAATTGAAGAGGGGTTCTAGATCTTGATTTGTGAGGCCTAACCAGGGTCTTACCCAATTCAAAGACCCACACAGGGAGTGGAGATGCGCTAGAGTTTTTGGATTGCAACCAATTTCTAGGCTCTGCGGAACAACAGTCCTTGGAGTGATTTGCAAACCCAGGTACTTCCAAGGTGGCATCCTTTGAACCTTGTCCTCCTGTAATTGAAAACCAGCAGAGGTTAAAACTTTAACCACTAGGTCAAGCGTGTGTTGGAGTATAGAGTCATTGGGGCCACACACTAGCACATCATCCATGTAGTGAAGGATGATGGCTTCTTTTCTCTTGGCGCGTATCGGAGACAGTAATGAGGCTACATATTGTTTGCAAATGAAAGGAGACAATTTCAGACCCTGGGGAAGGACCCTCCAGTGATAACGCTTCACTGGGGCTTGTCTATTAACAGTGGGAACTGAGAATGCAAACCGTGGGGCATCTTCAGGGTGCAATGGAATTTGGAAGAAACAGTCCTTGATGTCTAAGACAGCCAAATGCCAGTCTCAAGGGAGCATTGTTGGAGTGGGCATCCCTGGTTGGAGAGGTCCCATGTCTTCTACAATTTTATTAATTTCTCGTAGATCATGGAGCAACCTCCACTTGTCCTTCCCCGGTTTCTTTATTACAAAGATCGGGAAATTCCAGGGGCTTGTTGTCTCTACAATGTGTCCCTGAGCCAATTGCTCTTCCACGAGCTTTTCCAGCGCCTTGAGTTTTTCTTTACTCAAAGGCCACTGTGCTACCCATCTTGGGGTGTTTTCCAACCTCTTTAACTTTTGGGTAGGGCACTCCACAGTGGCTATTTGCAAAAATCCTGGGGTGTCTTAGGAATGACCAATTGGACTCCCCACTGGGACATGGTGTCCCTCCTCCACAGTGGGGCCTTATAATCTGCTACGAAAGGACGGACATTCGCCACCTTTCCGTCAGGTCCCTCAATTTGCACGACGTTTTTTGAAATCCTTGCCAATGTGATTCCCCCTGTGCCCTGAAGTTTGCCAGCCACAGGTTGTAATTCCCAGTTTGATGGCCACATGCTTTGTGGGACTATCGTAATGTCGGCGCCTGTGTCTAAAACTCCAGCCACTAGGAGGCCCTCTGACCCACAAGCAATGTTGCATGCCATAGAGGGTTTAGGTTCTCCCACCACTTCTGTCCGGTAGACCTCTGGTGATTTTCCATCTGCTGTGATCTCTGCTGGAACCGGAATGGCTTGGGCAAGAATTTGCCCCTCTACGAGATAAAAGGGTGGGTGCATGCAGCGAGCCAAAAACATCAGGCCTATTATCTTTCCCTTAATGGTCATGGGAGCTATCTCAATTTCCAAGGGTGTGTGCGCTGTCCCCAATAACAAAATACTCACTGTCCAATCCCATGTTGTGGCGGTGTGTGAAATTTGGTTTATTAAGTTTGTTATATGTTCCTTTGTTCCCTCCCCATCTACGTGTACCCCTGAGGCAAATTACGTAACTGTCAGTTTTCTGTCCGTCAGAAAGCCCGCGAGTTTTGTATTTCTCCCTGTCCCCTGGTTGGCAAAAGTTGAATATTGCACCTGTCTAACGGTCCCCAGAATTGCCTCTATTGGTTGTTTTGCCTTTACTCCTCCCTGACACCATCTGTATAAAAGTGTACGCAGAACCGCCCTCGGGGCAGTTGCGAGAGCAGACGCAGGCGCGAGAGATCGCGCTTGCCGCACAATTAACGCTGCTCACCTGCCTCCCACCCTGCCTCTGCTTCGTCACTTTAAGACCGCTGCCAAAGATCTCTCGAAACAAGAACCCACAGGACCATGTGATAAACCGTCAGGTCCTGTGAGATGTTTGACAGGTCCACTGTTATGACCATCCACTCAGTAGATCTGAAATGAAAACCTTTGGTAGTCACAAGCCTGAACTGGCCTAGTGGCTGCCAAACCTTGTTAGTTGAACATTTAAAATTTACATTTTTCTGCACCCCCACACCGTGTGACCCGCCCTCCCCCTTTTTTTTAGGAGAGAGGTTTTTGCCAATGTGAGTCCCGCTATATTTATATCTTTGCACGTTGTAGTATCAACAGCAGGTATGCACTGAAAATTCAGTTTTTTTGTTTGTTGGATTTCTTCTGCTTCTGGGTCTGAGGACAGGTTCTGGCAAAGTGTCCTGGTTTCTTGCAGTGGAGGCAGATGATGCGCTGCAGCTGGTCTGGTGGCATTGGTTGCCTGCTTGGGTTTGGTACCGCAGGTGCTGTAGGCTGTGGGTGGGCAGGTCCTGAATTTCTTTCAGATGTGCAGAACATTTCTGCCCTCCTTGAACAAGCTTCTATCATCTGGGACACAGTAGGCAGAGGTTCTAGGGGAAGGCTAAGAATAATTCTACAACAGGTCTCGTTAGCATTCCTTTGCGCCATCTCCTTAATCAGTTCTGCCTGCACCACGGGGTCTTGTACTTGTTGTTCCACCTGTGTCCTCAGACGATCAACAAACTGCAAGAAATTCTCTGTAGCAAATTGTTTAATATTGACATAACTTCCTTTCGCTTCCGTTGTTGGGAGCTGATAAAACATTTTCTCTGCTACAGCACTAATCCTAAGTAAAATTGGCCTGGATAACACATGAGTTTTATTCAACAATGTCTACAGAAACTGAGCAAGAATCACTTCCTAAACACTGAAAAAAAAATAAAGGTAAAAAAAAAGGAAGGTAGTCTTGGTTCATTTCAAATAGCTTTTTTAGTTCTCAAATGTAATTTTTTTTCCTAGCCTCCAAGCCCATTCAGTGAGCAATAGTAGTGTAGGAATACTCTCTGAATTTTTATCTCAAGGCTTAATACTATTTTCCCTTTCTTCCCATAATGCTTAATATATCTCACAGTCATTTAATCCAGTTGAGAACAATGATCACCCACTTTGTCCTGAGAGTTACTCTTAGAAGTGTCTCTATCCACTTTCCCTACCACTTCACTGGCATGAGTGCTCTTATGCAGTGAGTGAAGAAAAAAAATCCTTTACTTGAACTTGCTTTCTTTTATCTTGGACCATTTTCCTCTATCATCATTGTAAATTGGCATGATAGATTGCAACTTCTTTATCTTTTATGTAGCACAAGGCTAAGTTTTGAAGTTTGAAACCTGAATAACTGAGAACAAAAATAGTTACACTTACAGCAGTCCCAGTATTTGTAGTAGCAAAACAAACACCTGTGTGAGCTGGAGGGCCCCAGCTCACTGACTTCAGTGAGATAGTGGTGATTGTGATGCTCTCTCCTTCTGTCTTCCCAGGATTTTTACCTAGATTTTGGGATAAAAATGGCTGTCTGGAGAAACAGAGATGGCAGCTATGAGATATTTCTACTCTTTTTTTTTTCCTTTCAGTCTTACATCTCCTCTCTGATGCGGTGCCAGCTTTGGTTAGAGATTTTCTAAAGGAGAATTTCTAGAGATGACAAGCCTAGTTACCCGACTTCCTGAGCACATCGATGATCACAGGATTTAATTCAGTCTATACTTCAGCCTGTGTCATAATCACTTTATGGTAATTAACCAGCTTTCCCTAATGATCAAGTATAGCAACTCAGAATATGTTTTTCATATTAATCTAAACTTTCTGCCAAGGAATCTTGAATCGTATCCTGCTGAGGATTTCAATTAGACAGTTTTGTCACAGTGATTACTTAAAATTAAGAAAAGTAAGTGAAAAATTTATTATGAATTATTTATAAATTACTAATCATGATTACATCACAGGAAAGCTGTGTCAGTTGTCAGAGTAGAATGAAATGGGACAGAATTGATCCAACACATGCTCATGGTTATTTGTCATTGAAAGAGCCACAGTTTTACTTCAGCAGACACTTAGATGTGGGGAAACATTCCTTTAATGTGAAAATCAGAGGATGAGATGCTGCCACTATCAGAGGATGAGTGCTGCCCTTCATACTGCAATGTCCATACCTCACTCACATTTAATTAAGTCCTGCATTGGCAACATCATTTATGTTATGAACAAATTTCCCGGTCGGGAGGGGCTGGGCTATCCCTGTCCTAGCCCCATAGCAAGACAGTCCAGAGGAAAACAGAGAGCACCCATTAGCATATTAAAAGAGCTCTGAGCTCTCAGAATGCAACCCCACCCTCCTCCCAATTTGTGCCGTCTCCCTGCCTTTTAGAAAAATGGGGTTTTTTCCTTTTTGCAGAGAACCCCATAGCTGGGGTGAGGCTGCTGTCCCTCGAAAGCGGCTGACCCCCTCCCGGCTAGAGGTAACCCCCACACCCCAGAAAGTTTGAGGACGGAGGAGGGAAGCTGCCCCAAAGGAAAGCCGCCAGGGCGGCATTCTCCTACCTCATTAAAATGTGAAAAGAAGCAGCTCCTGTCTTGATTGCCCGGTCATTGTTCGCTGTAACTACCTTTTTTCAGCAGGGATACCCTCTGCTGTGACCAGGACAAATGCATATGCATTTGTATATGCAAATAAAACCGCCCCTGTGAATCCTGGGAGGGTTTTTTGGAGAAACTGCACCCCAAGACAAGAAGCTAGATGCGTCAGAGGAGAATTAGAGGGTGCCCTGGCCAAGGAAGGAGTGGACGCACCCCCTGGCCTGGTTTGAAGATTCACCATGACCTCTGAGGAGTTTGGATGGAATGGAAACCAGCTAGCTGAAGTGACTGAGACAGACAAGGGGAAACTCTCAAGGTTTTTCCCTGAGGGTAAAGAGCTGACTGCACACTGGTGACAGACTCCCACCGCTCTGCCTTCTGATGGTTGACTAGAGAGAACTCCTAGCTGTTCCTATGGGAACAAGGACTTGGCATCTACTGTTTGCAGTGGAATGATGAACTGGGACAGCACCTGCTCCTTTGGATGGCTGCAGCAGCGTGGAAAACTCTGATTGGACTATGCAATCCTGCTGATGACTTTAATAAATAGCTGATCACTTTAATAAAGAGCTGAATATTAATAAAGGCGTATGCCCTGTTCTTTTCAATTAATATCCGTGTTAACACAGTTGTACTAGCATTTCTTTTCTTTAAAGACTCAGAGTCAAAACAGCTTCTATAATTTTCCACTAACAAATGGGAAACCCATGAACAGTCAAGGTGATGTAGCAGCTGGGCTCTGCTGGCACACAGCTGTGTGGGGCGCTTTGGGAACCCCTCCCTGCTGCCTTGCTAGAAGGCTTTTCCCAACCCACACAGACTCGTCTGTAGGGCCTCCAAGTTTACTTTATATCATAGCAATAGCCCATATTCTTTTTGGCTTCTTTGATTTAAGCTGTAATTAGTATAAGAGAAGCATTGCATCATCCGGCTTAAGTCTAGGTTTTTAAATAAAAAACTAGGTCTTGCCTTCTTTTCTTCCTTCCTCTTGAACATGCTCCACATGAGCAGGGGGTGTTAGCCTCTCTCCCTCACCCTGACATGCTGGGAGCACAGGCAGCAGCTCAGGATAGTGCAACTCTCAGTCATGAGCCTGCTCCGCCTCCCTCTGCCACTATCGCGGCTGGTGCTTCCCGCTCGGTCCCGCTTCCCTGCGCTTTCACCCCTTGGGCTGGGCTGCAGGTCCTGTGCTGTCCTTACCTCTCTTTTGCTACCCTCGGGCTGGGTCAGCTAGAGACTCAGTGCCACATTGTTGCAGTGCAGATTTGGGGGGGGTCCCCGGGGGGCCCCTCAGGCCCTATGTTCGTTGGTATTTGCACACAGATAGGCAAGGAGACTTCAGACAGCCGGGGAGGTGATGATTAGATGAGGATTTATTTGGAGTCCGACCCCGGGAAGGCAGCATGGTTACTGAGGGAGACGGGGGAAGGAGGGGGAGAGAGGGAAGGGGAGAGGGAAGGGGAGAGGGAAGGGGAGAGGAGCAGAGCCTCCAGAGGCCTCCAGGGCAAAGAGAGAGAGCCCTCTCCGTATGCACCTTTAACAGGGAGATTCGAAAAGGGCGCGGATAGATTCTCAGGCCAATGGGGTTACAGACACACGATACTGCAGGAGAGGTTACAGACTTGGGATAAACCATACACTTTCCAGGGGTGAGCCAGAGCATACCATTTCAATAAAATGCAATTCCATAAGTTCACCCTTTTTTCGTTATAATGTGAGAAGAGAAATATGACATGTGGCAATTAACAATTTAAAAATGAAACAGTAATTACACAGTTTTGCAGCATAAGAACAAATACAGTTGCAGTAAGGATTATGTTATACTGTGAACAGTCTATTTGACTTGATGTAATTGCAATAAACGGGTTATGTGGGTTCATATTGCAAGATTTAAACAAATTTGTTAGCCTTTTCAGCGTGACTGGCCTAATTGTGTCTAGCCTTTTCCAACTGGCTTTTCAGACCACCACAGCCCCCAGTTCTAGGCTATGGCGCTGACTTCTGCTCCCATTCCAGGCACAGAAAAACACTTGGAGTTCCCTGGGCTCCACACAAGGCCTCAGATTCTTACCTATGGATCTGAGCCAAACTAATCCTTTCACTTTCCAACTGGTTCAACCAAAGGAGCGACACTGAATGCAATTGTTTATATAGGTCCATAAGTACCCACTGGGGATTTTTTCATCCATATCTGAACCAGAAGTGTCGAGAGACCTAACAGAAGACCCCCAGTTTTAGGTCACCAAAAGAAAAACAAAATAACAAAATTTATTTATTTATTTATTTATTTTTACCCTCTTTTTTTTTTTTTTTTTTTTTTTAATACTTTCTCAGACACCATTTTAGGTTATCAGTCACCCTCAGAACCTACTGAGGACAGCATAAACCCAAAAGCGTTTCTGACTCAGCAGTCTATTATTACTGAATTGCGCTATTCAAGAAAAGAATTCAAAAACTGCTTCCCATGGATTTACCCTTGTGACCTGAATAGGCCTCTGCTTTCTAAAACTGAAAGCAGGACAATCTGCAATATGAACACACACAAAAACTAGAAAGGCATAATTGTAAAACTACTTCATGGGGATGGAAAGGAAATGGAGAAACAGCAGGTTCTGAGTTTTAGGGTTGGAGAAGTAGAGGGTTTGGATCGCCTTGCTGTTTGGCCAGAACAGCAAGGGGGGGTCTAAGGCATTTTGGAGTGAGAAGAGACAGGAGGGACAGGGGCAGAATAACAGGGAAAGGAGATCATAAAGTAGAATTAACAATTATACAAGGCTGTAAAACTGGTATTACAAATTTACCTTAGCTTTGGGTTTTGGTTTCTTAGCTTACCCTGTGGGACTTGGGAAGCAGAAGGTGGGAACTAGGAGCTGGAGGGGAGGCACGTGGCCATGTCGGCCACAGAGCACATGGCGGCAGCCATGCTGTGCCTGGCTTAGCAGGAAGGGGTTAACTCTTGGGGGGGTTTTTAGGGGAAAGGGGGTTAGGGAAAAGGAGCAGCAAGGGGAGGAGGGAGTAAGAGTGAGGAAGGAGGTCACACAATTTACAAAACTAAGTTTTGGGAGGTGCGGGGCTTGGACAAAGTTGAAGACTGCTTTTTCTTTCTCTGATGGCTCTCTCACTGAAACAGGCGGGCTTGCGTTCTTTTTGCTGCTGTCCAGGGAGTTGGCTGCTCGGGCTCGACGGTCTGTACAGTGTGCCTGTTCTGCGGGGCCCTTCTTGCCGCTGCCGGTGGGCGGGGGGAGGGCTGTTTCGGCCCCGTCGCCGCTGCAACGGCGCCGCGGGCAGCGGGCCGGGTGTGCTCCACATGGCCCGCGTGCGCACAGCGGTGAGACTGGGACCGGGCTGCACCAGCCTTCGTCTTAGGGTCATTGGTGCTCTTGCCCCATGTTGGTGCATCAATTGTTGCGGTTTAGATTTGGGGGGGTCCCCGGGGAAGGTTCCCCGGGAGTCCCCCGGGCCCTAGGTTTGTTGGTATTGCATGCAAGCAGGCAAGGAGACTCCAGAAGGCTGGTGAGGTGCTGATGAGATGAGGATTTATTTGGAGTCTGACCCCGGGAAGGCAGCATGGTTACTGAGGGAGACGAGGGAAGGAGGGGGAGAGAGGGAAGGGGAGAGGGAAGGGGAGAGCGGCAGAGCCTCCAGAGGCCTCCGGAGCAAGAGAGAGAGCCCCCTCCCTCTGCACCCTTAACAGGGAGATTTGAAGTGGGCACGGATTGATTCTTGGGCCAATGAGATTACAGATACATGACACTGCAGGGAGGTTACACTTTCGAGGGGTGAGACAGAGCATACCATTTAAATAAAATGCAATTCTACGCCACATAGCAGGGAGGATGCCTGAACCACACTGCTTGAAGCTGACATGCAAGGCTGCACCTCTCAGTATTGCCTTTAAAGTCTCTTCAGGAAGGATAATAATGAAAATACCTATTAAAGTATATATTAATGAAAGAAATAATTGTAGCTCATGCTCTTCTTTATTCCATCAAGACTCAGTGTCTTGGTATCTGGGCAACTCTATGCATAATATGTGTAGTAAAATTAGCAATATAACTTACTCAAAATTCAAGTCACTTTCCAATAATTTTTTTAAGTCCCTCCCTGCATGACTTCTGCTGTGCTAATTATGCTCCCCTGTAGGATCAATGCTTTACTCATTTAAATATATTGTAACAATATTGTCATCAATTATCTTTACTGCTTCAAAAGGCAAATTGCTTTATGCCAACAATTACAAAAAAAATTGCATTGTTTTTCCTTTATGTAAATTATTGGGCATTAGCATTTACCTTTACAAGCAAGCATTTGATACAGGACAAGTAGCTGTATTACATAACAGGGTAGAAAGCAAAAAAAATAATCATATCTCTCTCTCGAGAGAAAATTATAGTAGTCTCTGTGATAAACAGGTAATTCTTAGAAATCAGCTACTGAAGCTATATCTGCTCTTGGGAAACCTGATCAGCAGATATTGTACGCAGCAGGTAGGGCATGTTCCCACAGCACTGAGCGAAATTACAACAGCAATCCTTACACCTGTAAAACACATAGTATGCCTGATTTATTTTTAAACTTATTATTTGCTTTTCTTTAAATGTTAGGTGCAATGTGCTTCTGTATTAACATACAGTGTCTACCAGCAAACTATTTTAGGGGCAAGTACTACTTGCCTTACATGAACTATCACATTGACAGTCCCAAATAATTGTCCACTTAAGGAAAGATTTGCTGCCTCTCCTTGTCTGTTCTTTTAACTTCATAATTGCTTAACTATAAGAGAAAAGGAGAAAGAAGAGCAATGTCTCTTCCATAGAAACACTCACATTTGTTTGCTTGTTTGGTGGAAAACCAGTGTGTATAACTGGCAATTAAAAAAAGATTATAAACTGAAATTGACAGAGTAATATCTCCCTTTTGGGCTTTGATTTTCAGTCTCTTGTCCTTTCATTTGCTGTTTGAGATTATGAAGCAGTCACTAACTGAAGACCGAGACATCCATTTTAAGGTGCTGGAAGCATTTGTCAATTCAACTTGAGTGCATCAACTTGAGATGCTGAGGCTTAGGGATGGTTTAATGTATATGCAGTGTTTGAGGCTCACTGCTTTATTCAGTCAATGTTAGGATTCTCAACACATTATTGGGTTGGGAAATGTCTCAGAACTGGTTTGGTAGGGGTTTTGGTGTTTTTTGGGGTTTTTTTGGTTGTGGGGGTTTTTTTTGTTTGTTTTGGTTTTGGTGGGTTTTTTTCACTCTCATAAAAATATTATCCTTACCTTTCTCACTTAGGCATCAGAAAAATATGTGTCCATCAAAAAGTATCATGTTGAAGAGTTGGAGTGTTTGAGTTCATAAAACACCTGTGGTTTTAATTGATAGAACCAATTTTCCTATTTAGCCAGAGCATGTAAAGAGCATGTGAAAAAATAATTCTTTACACTGAGCACACTGACATTGAAATTTATGGTGCCTGGGTAATCTGCATGCCCAGACTGCACCTGCAGACTGGAGTCACTGGTTTGTCTGCATAGCAGTGAGGTGTCTGTCTCCCGGCAGCTGTGGGCAAGACTCACCTTTTCAGCTGGGAGCACAGGTGGAGCAGGCCAGCTGGGTGACACCAGCAAGGGGCTCTGGATCTGCCTCTGCCCTCACAGGGCTGTGCATGTGCCACAGCAGCACCAGCATGAACTCTTTGCCGGGACTTGGCAGTGGGTCTCCTTGACTTGCAAAGAATAATGGTAAAGCTGAACTGTAGTGTAGTGCAAAACAACTTCATCAAAAGCAGAGTGCCCAGCTGGTCATGCTCAATAAGTAGTACCTGAAGTTGTGAAGTTTTAGTGAGATACTTAGTTAATGCCTATGCTACTTCTAAAAACAACAGATAAACATTTACTATGTACTGTGTATGTCTGAAAACGACCATTAATCAGTGGCCAGTTTACCTTCCTCTTATGAACAAGTAGGATTTCACAACCTGCTTTGGGAGCATGTGCCCTTATTCCCTGCAGAGCAAAGCCCCTTCCTCTGCAGCTTTTCTTGTATCTGTTCCTCAAAGGTCAGCTAGCCTGATGTAAGACCACTTTAAACACTGCAAAGCTGGTGCTTAAATAACATTCAAATGAACTCTATTCTGCCTCCAAGCTACTGTTGCACCAGGCCTGCTTCACAAAGCAGTGCAGGCTTTCATGTCTTTCTGTGGAGGAATAAAGGTGAGGCTTCATTCACATAAAAAATCTCAATATGATTTATTTACAGGTTAAGGGCCCAAGCACATCCCTGTAAATAATGCTTTAGCCTTATTTTATCCTGTGTGAACTTTGCATTTTTGTGTATCAGTTAGACCCACACAGATCCCAGGAGGACACTGACTCTGATTGCTGTCCATGGGAGTGAACACTCTCATGCAGGAAGAATCACAAATCCTAAGAATTTAAAATAAGTAGTGGATGGTTTATTATAGAATATAAATATAGAAATTAGGATTCTTAGTATATGGGGCTGAAGAGGCAAGATGGAGGAATTGGGGAGTGGCCCCTGTCCTCCTTGTTCTTGCTCTCGTCCCCCATCTTGTGCTGAGTTGGGTTTTAGAGATTGGCTTAGAGTAGAACTGACATGTTAGTATAGGTAGTAGGTATTGGTAAAATTTTGTAAATAAAAAATACGTCTCGGACGGTGGTTGGGTCAAGGATACCGTACTTAAGGTGCGGGGCTCTCTGATCCGCCCCAGTCCAGCCGCGTGTTTTGCTTTGCTGGGGACGCCTTGCAAAGCTGGACAAGAACTGATAGATAATTAAGAATAAACAGCTTGATAACACGAACTGCTGGACTCAACTTGTCGTCTGGCTTCGGTGTGAAACACCTAGGGCGAAGAGAAGACTGAAAACCTTATTACCTCTGAGAACAGCAACCCAGAGGAAACTCCCAGGGAACAGCAACCTTGGGGGAACCCTTATTACCTTGGGGACCAGCAACCCCAAGGAGAATCTCAGGGAAACAACAACCCTGAGAAGTGGCACCCGAAGACATCTGAGCAGCCACGGACCCTCAGAAGAAGACAAAACTCCATCCTTAGAAGATAAGAACAGACTCAGCAGTTGCCGACCTTGGAACTTCAATGGGACCGACGTGAACCCAGGGGCCCCAGGCCAGCGTCACCCTACAGCTGCAGGACAGCGAGGGACAACTCCGGTTCCAGTTCCAGAGGACGGAAAGACTGCATCTAGGTGAGACCGGTCAAAAACCCAGATCATGGGGTGGAACGTATCCCAAGAGCAATTGCACATTCTATCATCTCTGCAGAGCATCATTGCTGCACAGCCTGCGGCTTTATCTAATAAGGAGCTATGAGCTCTCTTGAAATGGATTCGCCTTGAAATTCCACAATGTAAAACGGAACTACTGTTCCAAACGGAATTACTGTTCCAAACGGAATTTTGGAAAGAGGTGAACAAAAAATTATATCAAAAAACCACAAAGAGAGATAAGATAGCTCTCAAATTACTGGCTCCAGCACGAACACTGCTGGAAATAATAACACAACATACCGGGGAGAAATCAAAGCTGCAACAGCAGCAGAGAGGCAAAGAGGAGCTAGATGCCCAAGCCTCTGTTCAGCAGCCACCCCAAACCTCGACCATAACCCCAGAGGGTGGAGGGAATGCTCAAGATCAATCTCTAGCACTTTCCCTAACTCCACCACAATGCATTAGTCTGCCACAAACTTCATCCCCACTCCCGGGAAAATTACAACTCCTAATTCATCCTGCCTGGCAGGAGCACCTCGATATGATATTTTACGAACTTGATCCCTCTCCTCACGAATATAAATCAAGAGAGAGGCATGTAAGCGCTCCGCAACTTAAATCCCATCGTTTATTCCGTGCTCCACCCCGCCCCCCAGCAAGGAAAGCGCGGCGGCCGGCTCGCAGTCCTGCCGTGCTGCCTTCCCCTGCCCCCACTGCAAAACAAGGGAGGGGGGGGAAGGGCGGATGAAAAAACAACAGCCGTGCCGCCAGAGCCGGGGGGGCAGCTCCCTCCGCGGGCAGGAGCAGCCCGCAGACACCCGATACGGGGAGGTAAACATCAGCAGGGAGGAGGAGGGGTTTGAAACAGAGGAGGAAGAAATTGAATGGGGAGAAGGTGAACTTTTACAGTCGCCTTTGAAACAATCAGAGCACAACAATGGGGATGATGAATCACTTTTGGGCGATTTTTGTGAAATAGTACTTACTCGAAAGAACACAGGGCAGACTCAGCAGCTACCCGTGCCCGCGCAGCTCAAGCTGGAGGCAAAAGCAGACACGGGCAGTGCCATTGAGCTGGGGGAGGTCGGCATGGAGAGTGAATGGGAGGGGTCGCCTCCGAGCGCCGAGAAATCAGGGGAGGCGGACTTGGGTCGCGTCACACAAATGCCCGCGGAGCCTGCCGCTCTCCCCATGCAGCCGAGAGCAGGAGCCATTGTCACCACGAACCGGGAAACAGAAGCGGGGCCACACCATGTCACCGCGCGTGGGGGGACGGGAACGGCATCGGGCCACGTCACCGCGCGCGAGCAAAGGGAGGCGGGGTCACAAAACTCATCCTGCAAAGGGAGGCAGGAACAGGGCGGGAGCAGGGAGGGGATTTCCCCCTGAGCGCTGCCCCCTCAAAGCAGGCGCAAGCAGCGCCATGCCCACCTCCTTCCCCAAACATCACATAAAACCAACACCCCACCCTGGTGCACGACCAAAAATAAAAGCAAGTATACAGCAACACAGTGACGCTGCAGTGACCAAATCAAAACAATACACAGACTCACTGTACCCAGCTGGTGCAGTGCAAGCGCCACCTAGTGGCGCAATCCTAAAACTGCACCCAGCCGGTGCAGCAATAACGCCACCTAGTGGTGAAATCTTAAAATTGCACCCAGATGGTGCAGTGCGGATGCCACCTAGTGGCAAAACCCTAAAATTGCACCCAGCCGGTGTGGCGACAGCGCCACCTAGTGGCCAAATCTTAAAACTGCACCCAGCCGGTGTAGCCACAGCGCCACCCAGTGGCCGAATCCTAAAACTACACCCAGCTGATGGGGCAACAGCGCCACCTAGTGGCGGAACCCGGAAATTACACCATTTTTTCCCGATTTCATACAAAAGAAAGATTTCTGTAAGAAAAGCGACTCCTAAGCAAAAACAACAACCTCCAAAGCAACAAGAAGAATTTTCATCAGCTTTTAAAGAAGATACAGATTATTATATACCACAAGAAGAAGAAGAAGAAGAGGAAGAGGAAGAAGAAGAAATAGAAGAAGAAGAAGACAACATGGAAGAAGAAGAAGAAATAGATAGTGACGATGATGATGACATCATCAGAATCACAGCTTCACAAGGAATTCCACTTGCTTCTCAAGCAAATCTACTTTCAAACGACTTCGTGAAGCAATTCTTCCTTCAACTCAGAGATTGTGCTCAGGAGTTCTCTCAAGATTCTCCTGCAGAATTTTTTCAACCTTTTCCTCCGGCAAAAGGCACCTACTCAGCAAAGCCAAAACAACCTAGTCGACAGAGAAGAGCCTTTCCCAAGCATGCTGCACAAGGACAGCAGTTCTTCTATCCTCAGCAAGAAGAGGGGGAGGAAGATGTCATATCGTGGCAACAAGCACAGCAACTGACTCCATATCATCAGTACATTTATATAGATCCACAAGCATCTGAAGCAACGGATTGGAATGAAATTAAAAAGAAAGCATTGAAGGAAAAAGACTTTGATATGACAGACACAGGAAGTATAGCAATGCTGGTGACTTTTGATGCCCAGGGTCAAAACCCAAGATGGGAACGATTAAATTATGATGTAGTAAGAGATTTAATGAGAGCAATGCGTGAGAATGGTATTGGATCTCCCTACTTCAAGCAGCTCTTGAAAGGTACATTTAACACATACGACTTGACACCATAGGATCTTAGATCCATCGCTTCAATGATTCTCACAGACTCACAAATCCTGATATGGGATGCAAAATGGAGAAGAGTTCTTAGAGATCTCAGAAACAAATATCAAGGAGGACCAAATGCAGCTCTCACTGTGGCAGAAATGGCAGGAGACCCACCAAATGATAACCCACAGCAGCAAGTCAGAAACTTACCATGAGGGGTGTTAGCAGATATCAAAGATGCAGCACGTAAAGCAATCGTGCAGATCCCACCAGCGGGAGTTCCAGAAAGCATTTACACTGACATCAAACAAGGTCCTTCGGAACCCTTCACTTCATTCGTCGATCGCCTCACGCAGTCAGTAGACAGACAAGTAAATGATGAAGGGGCAAAACCATACCTACTTAGAAGTCTCGCTTTTGCAAATGCCAATGCGGAATGCAAGCGTATCATCAGCGCCATGCCAGGTCAACCCTCTCTGACAGATATGGTGGAAGCATGCAGCAAAGTGGGCACACCTCAACATGTCGCATCAATTCAAGCGAGCCTTTTAGGAGAGCAGATCGACAAAATTCTCAAAGCTCAGAATGAGAACTTTAAGGAAGCTCTTGCAGCACTTCATCAATCCAATTCTTCGGGAACAACGGCGACGAGATTTTCAAAAGCAACATGTTATAATTGCGGCAAACACGGACATCTCAAGATACATTGTCCAGAGCTTGCAAAAGCCACGAAACAGATAGGCCTTTGTCCGAGATATCGAAGAGGAAGACATCTTGCAAAGAAGTGTCGCTCCAAGACCGATATAGACGGAACACCTTTACCAGTTCCGGGAAACTTGAAGAAGAGCCCAAGCCGCCAGCGTGCAACAACACAAGTGATGGCGATGACTCCAAACCAGGTTCTGCCGAACACACAATTCTTGGGGAACGTCAATCAGATGCCCTCAGTCGGGCAATCTGCAGGATCCCCAGTGACCCAGAATTGCTGCCGCCAGGGGCACAATGCGACTTGGCAGCTTCCAAACTAACATGTTTTTTCGACGGGAATCATGCAGTGATCTCCATGGGAGTCACTGGAACATCTTACAAAAGACAAGACTTTTTAATTGTAGGTAAAGACAGGAGCAGCATCTTAGGACTCATCATCTATCCTTCCATTGTCTCAGCAAATCGCAATGAGGAATTGACAGTTTTGGCCACACCTCTTCGGACACCATTGGTCATTCCGGAAAATACCTCAATAGCCAAGGCCATTGCTTTGCCATTCCATGATGCAAGACAGGTCATGTCAGTATTAGGCCAACAAGACTTTCCATCTGCGGAGCATGTGGAAATTCATGCTTCATGGGTGAAGCACATAGGTCGGGATCGACCCATCATCACCTGCGAATTGTCCTATGGCTGGAAGATGGTCACATTCAGTGGAATGCTTGACACAGGGGCCGATGTTTCAGTTATATCTTACATCTTTTGGCCCAGAGAATGGAATTTGGTTGCACCTCTGAGTTCTCTCTCAGGCATAGGGGGAAGCTCCTTGTGTCTACAGAGTGAGAACGCAATTGCTGTTTCAGGACCTGGTGGAAGGACTGCAATTATCTGCCCATTCATTGTGCAAAAGCCCATCACGGTGTGGGGGAGAGATGTTTTAGCACAATGGGGCGTGAATCTAGAAATGGGTTTTCAGTAGGGGTCACTGTGGCACTCGCCACTCTGAAACTGACCTGGAAAACAGACAACCCTGTCTGGGTGGATCAGTGGCCCCTTGAACGGAAAAAACTGAGTGCACTGAAAAACTTAGTTCAAGAACAGCTGGAAAAAGGACACCTCAAACCAACGAACAGCCCTTGGAACTCTCCAGTGTTCGTGATTAGCAAGAAAACCTCAGGCTCATGGAGACTGCTTCATGACCTCCGAAAAATCAACTAGGTCATTGAAGAAATGGGTCCATTGCAACTTGGACTCCCAACTCTCTCAATGATCCCGAGAGATTGGCCACTTGTGATCATCGATCTCAAGGACTGCTTTTTTAATATCCCACTCCATCCAGATGATGCTCCTCGGCTCCTCGATTTGCATTCTCCATCCCGAGCATCAACAGGGAGGAACCCCTGCAAAGATATCATTGGGTGGTTCTTCCACAAGGCCTCAAGAACTCACCAGTAATATGCCAATGGTTTGTAGCGCGGGGCCTTGTCCCCAGTGCGAGAGAAACATCCAGAAGCAAGGATCGTTCATTACATGGATGATCTGCTCATCACAGCACAAACGCAACAAGAACTGCAAAGAGTTTGTGACAGCGTGATTGCAGAAGTGCAAGGCGCAGGATTGGAAATCTCCACCTCGAAAATTCAGGAGATTGCGCCGTGGAAATATTTAGGATGGAAGATCACGGAACAAACAATCAGGCCACAGAAGATACAGATTAGAACAGAATTCCACACTCTACAAGATCTGCAACAACTTTTAGGAGAAATCAACTGGATGAGGCCAATCTTGGGAATCACAAATGATGAACTTGCGCCATTGTTCAATCTTTTGAGAGGGGACTCTAGCATCATATCTCCCAGAGCGCTCACACCTGAAGCTCAAGAAGCCCTTGAGAAAATTGCGAAGATGCTCGAACAAAGACAAGCACATCGCTTTGTAACATCACTACCATTCTTTCTCGCAATATTAGGAGAAGAAATACAGTTGTACGGGCTGATTTTCCAGTGGGACGTGTCACAAAAAGACCCGTTATTGATCATTGAATGGACGTTTTTACCTTACAGATCCTCCAAAACAATCCTCAAATGATAGCTCAAATTATAATAAAAGCTAGGGCAAGACTGTTGTCCATGGCAGGCAAAGAATTTGCTACAATTTACCTGCCTTTGAAAAAAGACTATCTTGATTGGGCATTGCAGAACTCAGAAGATTTACAAATTGCATTGTTAGACTACCCAGGTATCTGTACAATTCACTTTCCAAGCCACAGATTGCTGAAAGCAAAAATAAGTCTAAGGGAAAAACCAAAAATAAGTGAAGTGCCGTTGGATGCCATAACGGTGTTTACTCACGTCTCAGGAAAAACTCACAAATCAGTAATCACGTGGCAGAATGAAACCACAGGAAAGTGGGAATCAAATATAAAAATAGTACAGGGCTCACCCCAAATTGTAGAATTGGCAGCAGTAGTGAGGACTTTTGAATTATTCCAGCAACCCTTTAATCTGATCACAGATTCAGCATATGTTGCTAATGTGGTCAGGAGGATTGAGGGGCCACTTTTGAGAGAAGTTGACAATGAGGATCTATACACATACTTACTTTGCATGAGGACATTGTTACAGGAAAGGGAACATGAGTATTTTGTTTCACATATCAGGGCACACTCCTCTCTACCAAGATTTTTAGCGGAAGGGAATGCAGACGAACTGACAATGACAATTTCAAAGACTCTGCCAAATATCTTTGAACAGGCAAGGCCGAGTCATGCATTTTTTCATCAGAATGCACAGGCACTGATGGAAAACTTTCGCATCTCTAAAAATGAGGCGAAGGAAATCATAAGTGCTTGTCCGGATTGTCAGCTTGTGCAACCCCCCGCATCCATGGGAGCAGTCAATCCAAGAGGATTGCAAAGTCTGCAGTTGTGGCAGACTGATGTAACAAAATATCCATCTTTTAGAAAGCTCAAAAATATTCATGTTTCAGTCGACACATTTTCAGGCGCAATTTTTGCATCTCTGCATGCAGGTGAAACAGCACAACACGCATGCAGACACTTTTTACAAGCATTTGCATCACTAGGCGTACTGCAGGAAATTAAAACAGATAATGGTCCAACATATACAGAAAAGGTGCTTGACAAATTTTTGAAAAGATGGGGTGTCCGTCACACTTTTGGCATCCCACATTCTCCAACAGGTCAAGCAATCATTGAAAGAACACATCATACACTGAAGTCCCTTTTGGACAAACAAAAAAGGGGGGAGGCGGACGCAACACCTCACATGGGTCTGAACAAAGCTTTATATGTGTTGAATTTCCTGAACGGCTCTTTTACAGAGCCCACTCCACCAATCATTAGACACTTTTCAAATAGTTCTCAAGCAAAATTGAAAGAGAATCCTTTGGTTTTGGTCAAAAACCCAGAGTCAGGAAAAATTGAAGGTCCATTCAAATTAATAACTTGGGGCAAGGGTTATGCTTGTGTCTCCACAGGAGGTGGACCAAAGTGGGTGTCGGCAAGACACGTGAAACCGTATCAGGTCCAGAAGCAAGCGGACGCGAGCCCCGGGAACGGAGAAGCAAGCACCCAGACGTGAGCCGGTGCCAAGACTGTGAACATCTCGCCTGGCGTGCAAAAGACTTTGGGACTTGGGGTTCTTTTGGGACTTGAGTGGTGTTGGATCTCAGAAATTCCCAGGAGGAATGAGGTTTTTAAATATGGAGCTTGATCAGGTATTACTCCTATGCCTCATTTTCTCACCGATTGCCTTAGGCAGTGTGGCAGATCTGCCAATGATACAACCAAGAGAAAATGTCTGGGAAACTCTGGCCAATGCGTCAGGGTTGGATACCATCTGTCTGACACACTCAAAGCCAAAGAAACCCTTTTCAACATGTTTAGTGGGCTTGCCAGTGAACGAATGGCCGATCCCAACAGAAAGTGAATGGGATGCTTGGGTGGAATCCCTTCCTGAGGCTCCCTTTGAACCTCAGGAATTGGAAATCTTTGGATCGGTCAGAATGAGATTTTGTGTAAAATTCGGTCCTCCGAGGGTGACAGAAAACAAAGTAATAGATGTTACACCGAATCAAATAATCTATAAGAATACATCCTCTTGGTGCAATTACACCAAGGTGCAGAGCAAACCATTCAGCCATGATGGTCCAGCGCAATTGCCAAAAGGGATCTTTTTAATTTGCGGGGACAGGATTTGGCCCGCGATCCCTGCACAGGTGACAGGTGGTCCATGCAGCATTGGAAGACTTTCATTGTTAACACCTAATATGATGTGGTTGAGAGAGCAAAAATATAGAGGAAAAAGAGATATCAAACAATATGATCCCAATTGCACTGACAGTGTTTACACCTGGGAGAAGACCCGAAGAATTTTGATACCTATATTTTACCCACATGTAGCAATAGAATCAGCTTTGAGGCAGTTGGATCATATGGGCTGTTGGTTGAGCAAAAACGCCCGATCCGTCTCTCTCGCACTGAGTGAGATGTTAACTGATGTTGACAGTGTGAGATGAGCAACTCTCCAAAACAGAGCAGCAATTGATTATCTATTGCTGACACATGGACACGGGTGTGAGGAATTTGAGGGGATGTGCTGTATGAATTTGTCGGACCATTCCAAATCCATCCATGAGAATATAAAACAATTGCAGGAAAGTGTTAACAAACTTGGAGAGGTTACTGGATCATGGCTAGATGGGATGCTCAATTGGTTTAATTTCTCATCATGGAGGAGAACTTTTGAAAGTTTTGATATATTTTTTGTTAGGGCTTGTGATTCTTCTGATGTTTGTGCCGTGCTTGCTTCAATGCATACGGCGGGCCATGAACAAGGCTGCCAGAGAGGTGTTCTTGGTGCAAACAGGAGGGGGAGATGTTGGAGTCCAGGATATTCCTCTGGCCACCCTGGAGGATTTGAAGACTGTACAGGAGGATTTGGAGACTGTACAGGGGGGTCTGGGATCTGTACAGGGGGGTCAGTTAGACCCACACAGATCCCAGGAGGACACTGACTCTGATTGCTGTCCATGGGAGTGAACACTCACATGCAGGAAGAATCACAAATCTTAAGAATTTAAAATAAGTAGTGGATGGTTTATTATAGAATATAAATATAGAAATTAGGATTCTTAGTATATGGGGCTGAAGAGGCAAGATGGAGGAATTGGGGAGTGGCCCCTGTCCTCCTTGTTCTTGCTCTCGTCCCCCATCTTGTGCTGAGTTGGGTTTTAGAGATTGGCTTAGAGTAGAACTGACATGTTAGTATAGGTAGTAGGTATTGGTAAAATTTTGTAAATAAAAAATACGTCTCGGACGGTGGTTGGGTCAAAGATACCGTACTTAAGGTGCGGGGCTCTCTGATCTGCCCCAGTCCAGCCGCGTGTCTTGCTTTGCTGGGGACGCCTTGCAAAGCTGGACAAGAACTGATAGATAATTAAGAATAAACAGCTTGATAACACGAACTGCTGGACTCAACTTGTCGTCTGGCTTCGGTGTGAAACACCTAGGGCGAAGAGAAGACTGAAAACCTTATTACCTCTGAGAACAGCAACCCAGAGGAAACTCCCAGGGAACAGCAACCTTGGGGGAACCCTTATTACCTTGGGGACCAGCAACCCCAAGGAGAATCTCAGGGAAACAACAACCCTGAGATAGATACAGAGAATACAGGCAGGGAAACTCCAGGGCGGAGATAGCTTTTTCGTGCCGCTTTTTTCAGCTCCGGTGGCACCAGGGGGGTGGGGGTCCTGCAGCCTTGCCTTGCTTGTGGGGGACCTGCCCGAGCCAGGGGTTCCCCGAAAAACACGGCACTTTGGGTTGCGGCGTCTCCAGGGCCGGCGGGCTGCGACCGGCAGAAAAAAAAAAAAAAAAACAACAAATAAAAACAACAATTCTGGCCGCTGGATCCTAATGCCTGCCCGCCTACCACAGTCCCGATGGTAAGAAGTTACTCCCTCCCTGTTTGGAGGTTATTCCTGGCGTAACAGCCAAACGGAGGTACTTACCTGATCTGTGGGAGTGTGGTGCTGAGCCAGGAGCAACCGAAGGTCCTGTCTTAAGCTCACTTGTGATTGGGCAAAAACACAAGCTACGAGCTCTATCCTTATACACTTATAGCTACAGAATGTGGCCAAATATGCCGTAGGGGAATTGATCTTCCCAAAAGCTTCTGAGACCCTGTTTGGGGGTCTCCAGCTCACACGTGGGCTTCTAGAAATTCATAAAAACCCAATTGGGTGCCAATTGATAATAAATCCTCCTTTTTAACGTCGCCAAAGTTTCAAGCTAGCTCAGGCCTTCTCAGGGTTTGGAGGAATATTTCACAGACAGGAAAAAGGATCCAAAAGAGGCTCTAACCCTTAGCTGCAGATCAAGATGTTTATTCCAGGTGGTTTCCAGAGGGAAAGAGGGCGTGCACAGAGGAACAGGGTCTTTTCTCAGCTCTTGCCAGGAAGGGGCAAATTGGGACACAGCCAATGGGGTCAGAAAGGGAAGGAAGGGTCAAACTACATGGTACAAGTTCTAGAGGTCCCTGAGGGGGGAGAAACCATTCCCACAGGGGAATGTAACACCAGAATATAACTTCTACAGTATTTACTCTTCTTTTTTCCTTAGGATAGAAAATATGTTTACTCAGGCCCATTACTCTATTGTCAAAGTTTTCTTTATCTTTTATTTTAAGTAGTAGCTTTCTGTGTCAATCTACTCACCCAACTAAAAGCATCAACAGGACTTTGAGGGAAAGCAATCCTACCCGTCAGATTGAAAGGTTTCCTTAACATAAGCTGAGTAGGTGTGGGATTGCATTTTATGGATAATGGTTTGCTCTAGCTCACCCCTGGAAAATGTATGGTTTATCCCAAGTCTGTATCCTCCCTGCAGTATCAAGTTATCTGTAACCTCATTGGCTGGAGAATGTTACCGCGCCCCTTTGAACCTCTGTGATAAGAATGCTAAGGCAAGGGGTCTCGCCCTCTTTGCCCCCCTTCCCCTGGAGGCCTCCGGACACTCCCCTTCCCTCTTCCCCTTCCCCTTCCCCCCTTCCCTTCCCCTCTCCCTCAGTGAATAAACCCTCACCTCATCAGCACCTCAGCAGCCGTCTGAAGTCTCTTTGCCTGCCAGCAAGGGAACACCCACGACCCCAAGGACCTGGGGGTCTCCCGGGGGACCACCCCCAGGAGCCCCCCATAAATTTAAACAACAACAAGTAGGGATCTTTCAGTCTTGCCCCAAAGGTATGTCCTCTGTTGTACCCATCAGCCCAAATGCTCTTTTATGAAAGTTCAATTTAAAAGTTCACTATTTTGTAAACCATAACCTGTAACTATTTTCAAGTACAAGCACATTTAAAATAGCAAATTACTTGAATCAGATAGGAGTAGATCAGGAGTAGTAGTCTGTAGCTGTAAAGGACTGTGGCTATAAAAATGTTAGGAGAGAGGCACCTACCATAAAGAAAGAAGACTGAAGTTGTCAGGCTGTCATTTAATTTTGTCTTATAAGAACAAACATAATATCTTGTGCTTGTGAATTAGGAGGTGGGGATTTATTTTTGCTGGGGTTTGTGGTTTTCTTTAACCACATAATTCTTCAATTATATGCATGAAAGTATGCTAGTAGTTTTGGAATATGACCATGATTTCACTAAAACCTTTTACAAAAGCACAAATACTTTATCTCTAAACTTACACATTCTAGGAAGGCTTTTGTCTTTTTCAAAGCTCTGTTACAAAGAGATTCTATTATTAACTGCATCTCTATCACTAATTTTTAATTTACAGTAGACTTTTTATTAGCAGTTCTTAAGCACCTGAACTTGTACTAAAACATTTCATTCCATTTCTATTAATGCTGTTTTAAGGTCACCCTGATCTTCCCATGTATTATTCTCATCTTCCTGTGAATTTTCTGTCTCTCAACTTTGACTGATTGCCAGATTTTTCTATCTGGCCCCTGACATTTCAGTAGTACTTTATTGTTTCACATCACTGAGGATGATGTGGTTGACTGAGAAACAGTGGCAAAGAACACATGGATGCAATATATGGAGCTGGTGAGAAACACTGACTACACTGACCACCACGAAATTAGGCACAAAGAAAAACAACTGGAATGCCACTGCTGCATATGGGCTCCAGATTCACATCAATACATTTAAAAGAAATTTATTATTATTTCTTACACTATCAATGATTTTCAAGTAAAATCACTTTCAAACATTATTCAGCCCACTGAATATCTTACTCACCATTAGAACTCAGCTTTCTAATTTAGAATCCTAATTTAGGTATGGCATCCAGGTGACCACACTTACATGGAATTATCCTGGATTTTTGTGACTAGTTTCTTAGTAATATAAATCAACCTAATCCAAACTTTTCTCCACACAGTGGCACTTTACAAGATGAAAATGAAAAAATAATTTAAATATATTCATCAACACTTTTCCTAGAAGTTTTCCCTATGGATTATTCTTCCTATGGACTTCTTTCTAGTAGATTTGGTCCACTAAATTTGAAATTGAACATCCATAAAGCCAGTATTAAAATGCAAGTACCACGTATGCGAGCAAATGTATGATGCATGTCAAACAATATATATAAATCCCCTATGTGCATTTTGCACTCACAATACAAACATTGGCATTTATTTTGCTACTTTGCATACTTTGGTACTTTAAAATAATAAAAAAAATTATTTATATTGGCCTTTATCAAGGTACTTTACATATATACAAATGCCATTCCAACCACAGATTAGGACCCTTCTCTCTTGGATTCAATTAAGAAATATTTTCTAAATTAGTCTTAATCAGTCCAATTTTATCTACAACAGCATATTTTCTCTCTTAAAAGGATACATTTTTATTGCCTATTCTGTCAAGGACATTTTCATAAAAAATCTTGTTGAATGCTTTGGGTCCAAATGCATGTGTGATATTTTTATAAACAGTTGTGAGTGGGTGAACAGAATGGCTCTTTTAAAATTAATTATCTTTAAAAACCCCAAATCTACAACAAAAAAACCCAAGACCAAAACAAAACAAAAACCCAACCAAAAAAACCCACCAACTTGCATCAGTCAATAGAGGGCCTTATAACCAATACAAATCCAAATGGGCTGGACAGAAAAGTGCTGTGGCTCTGCTCCCATGCACCTGCATAGACATCCCTGACTGCTGCTCTCAGTTCTTCAGTGGCAGAAAGGCTAATTTTATTCCAGGATCACAAATCTTTCTGTTTATCTAGCAGATGCTGGAGTGAAGCATCAGCCCCATCTCTATGTCACAATTTTCTTCTACCACACTCATGCAAAATTATGGTTCTGAAGTTGTAGAGGGGATATTTGGACTGTAGTAAAGAATAAAATAGGTAGAAAATGGTTCCTTTGTTAAACCACCCAAACAGGTACCAACAGGTACAAAATGGGATATTGCAACCCAATTTCTATTTCTGTTCTACATTCTACTTTAGGACGATAAATGCTTTTATAAGCTTTCTGAGACTGAGTAGTAATTAAAGAAGGGAGAGTGAAGTGAGGCTTAAGCATTTGAGCAGGAACTCAGAGGAAATTCCGTCTTCAAATTTGTGAGAATATGAGAAAGATACACAGCACCTCAGGGTGATGGGGCACTGGGAGAGAACAGAAGAATGTTGCAAATCAGCCAGGGAAAAGAGCAGTGGGAACTGGATATTTGTTGTATCAGGGGAGTCAAAGACAGACTTTCAGGATGAGAAATATAGGTTTTACATGCAACCACAGAAAGGAGAGATTTGCATTTCTGAAAACCTTTTCCCTTCTCCTTCAAACAGATATGCAGCCTGGAAGGCTGTAGACACTTCCTATTGTGCCAGGTGCCCTGTTTCTCAATCTGCATTTGTCATACACTGTTTTCTGCAGTACATCTGTTTTTTCAAGGCCAATCCAGCATTGTTCAATACACATATATTCCTGTGTTGTGCATCTCTCTTTGTAAAGGAGATGAACAACATCCTTCGAGAAAAATCTTAAAAAAGAATCTTAAAGGCAATAGATTTGAATAAGAAATGTAGCATTTTCTTTTCATGAGAAAATGAAAGCAACCACTCTTCCACAGAATACCCACAGAATCAGCTGAAACATTAATGAGCAAAGAGGAACACATACCAGTTCCTTTGCCTGCTTTATCGGCTCTGCTTTTCCACGAATGGCAGAAGATATAAATATTACTGTTAGCCTTGGGGCTTTCTTCAAAAATGCTTGTCTGTATCAACTCATATTGTGAAAAAGTGTCAGCAGCTGTGTTAAATCACTGCAGGCTGAAACTGAAAAATAGCACAATAATTTTTTCAACCAGTGAATGCAAGATCAAAGGTGTTATGAGGGGATGACAGGTGGCATAAACGTCCCAAGGCCCTGACTCACTAGACACATAACAGCATCCACTATAACTAATAAAAACAGTCCCAGTAAAAACATCATAAAAAGCAGCAAGTAGCCTGTTATATCTTTGACCTGGGGGTCATTTTACCAAGAGATCATCTGGTAGCCCAGTGAGAAATGTGTAATTGTATTTTATTCTCAAACACTAGGATAAAAGTGTCAGATATTAAAATATCAGAAAGACATTTTAAAAGACATATTTATATTGATTGCAACAATAAAATCAATGCCAAAGTATGATCTCCTTATGGAAACCCATTTTCAAAGAAACTGTATCATTTCACATGACTCACAATTTTGTTAATGTTCTGGTTTCAGACTTGTAGCTCTGACTTCAGTTAAAATAGTTATTTAGTTATAGTTAGTAGTTAATGAATATCAATGCATAATCTATGTGACAATTAATAATATTTTGTAGCAGGTAGTACAATGTGTCAAAGCTAGACTTCTAATAAACCATATTAATATTTGTAATTTAGAAATTAAAAGGAATATACCTTGTCTTTGAAGTAAGTTATGAAAAAAAACCCTTTTTTTCCTCTATATTCTGTAATTTTTTTTTTCAATTTCTCTTTATTTTTATATGACTATAATCATATTGGAAACAAACCTGTCTAACCTAACAGCTTTTATTTGGACTACTTGCAGCATCTTGAAATATATATCAAAGCAGATAGATATATAGAGTGGTAGTTAGGTATTACTTTGGAAAGAAATAGAATCATGATAGGAATTAATAGAATAAAGGAATTTCAAGTATCAGTACTACACAGACTAGATTTAGGGGTTAGTTCTTTAGGTTGAAGGAAAACAAATTGTCTTTTCCAACACGGTACATAAAATGTAGTGATATTTGCTGTGATAATAACCCGAAGGCCTTAGGAGACACACAAAAATGCAAAGTTCACACAGGATAAAATAAGGCTAAAGCATTATTTACAGGGATGTGCTTGGGCCCTTAACCTGTAAATAAATCATATTGAGATTTTTTATGTGAATGAAGCCTCACCTTTATTCCTCCACAGAAAGACATGAAAGCCTGCACTGCTTTGTGAAGCAGGCCTGGTGCAACAGTAGCTTGGAGGCAGAATAGAGTTCATTTGAATGTTATTTAAGCACCAGCTTTGCAGTGTTTAAAGTGGTCTTACATCAGGCTAGCTGACCTTTGAGGAACAGATACAAGAAAAGCTGCAGAGGAAGGGGCTTTGCTCTGCAGGGAATAAGGGCACATGCTCCCAAAGCAGGTTGTGAAATCCTACTTGTTCATAAGAGGAAGGTAAACTGGCCACTGATTAATGGTCGTTTTCAGACATACACAGTACATAGTAAATGTTTATCTGTTGTTTTTAGAAGTAGCATAGGCATTAACTAAGTATCTCACTAAAACTTCACAACTTCAGGTACTACTTATTGAGCATGACCAGCTGGGCACTCTGCTTTTGATGAAGTTGTTTTGCACTACACTACAGTTCAGCTTTACCATTATTCTTTGCAAGTCAAGGAGACCCACTGCCAAGTCCCGGCAAAGAGTTCATGCTGGTGCTGCTGTGGCACATGCACAGCCCTGTGAGGGCAGAGGCAGATCCAGAGCCCCTTGCTGGTGTCACCCAGCTGGCCTGCTCCACCTGTGCTCCCAGCTGAAAAGGTGAGTCTTGCCCACAGCTGCCGGGAGACAGACACCTCACTGCTATGCAGACAAACCAGTGACTCCAGTCTGCAGGTGCAGTCTGGGCATGCAGATTACCCAGGCACCATAAATTTCAATGTCAGTGTGCTCAGTGTAAAGAATTATTTTTTCACATGCTCTTTACATGCTCTGGCTAAATAGGAAAATTGGTTCTATCAATTAAAACCACAGGTGTTTTATGAACTCAAACACTCCAACTCTTCAACATGATACTTTTTGATGGACACATATTTTTCTGATGCCTAAGTGAGAAAGGTAAGGATAATATTTTTATGAGAGTGAAAAAAACCCACCAAAACCAAAACAAACAAAAAAAACCCCCACAACCAAAAAAACCCCAAAAAACACCAAAACCCCTACCAAACCAGTTCTGAGACATTTCCCAACCCAATAATGTGTTGAGAATCCTAACATTGACTGAATAAAGCAGTGAGCCTCAAACACTGCATATACATTAAACCATCCCTAAGCCTCAGCATCTCAAGTTGATGCACTCAAGTTGAATTGACAAATGCTTCCAGCACCTTAAAATGGATGTCTCGGTCTTCAGTTAGTGACTGCTTCATAATCTCAAACAGCAAATGAAAGGACAAGAGACTGAAAATCAAAGCCCAAAAGGGAGATATTACTCTGTCAATTTCAGTTTATAATCTTTTTTTAATTGCCAGTTATACACACTGGTTTTCCACCAAACAAGCAAACAAATGTGAGTGTTTCTATGGAAGAGACATTGCTCTTCTTTCTCCTTTTCTCTTATAGTTAAGCAATTATGAAGTTAAAAGAACAGACAAGGAGAGGCAGCAAATCTTTCCTTAAGTGGACAATTATTTGGGACTGTCAATGTGATAGTTCATGTAAGGCAAGTAGTACTTGCCCCTAAAATAGTTTGCTGGTAGACACTGTATGTTAATACAGAAGCACATTGCACCTAACATTTAAAGAAAAGCAAATAATAAGTTTAAAAATAAATCAGGCATACTATGTGTTTTACAGGTGTAAGGATTGCTGTTGTAATTTCGCTCAGTGCTGTGGGAACATGCCCTACCTGCTGCGTACAATATCTGCTGATCAGGTTTCCCAAGAGCAGATATAGCTTCAGTAGCTGATTTCTAAGAATTACCTGTTTATCACAGAGACTACTATAATTTTCTCTCGAGAGAGAGATATGATTATTTTTTTTGCTTTCTACCCTGTTATGTAATACAGCTACTTGTCCTGTATCAAATGCTTGCTTGTAAAGGTAAATGCTAATGCCCAATAATTTACATAAAGGAAAAACAATGCAATTTTTTTTGTAATTGTTGGCATAAAGCAATTTGCCTTTTGAAGCAGTAAAGATAATTGATGACAATATTGTTACAATATATTTAAATGAGTAAAGCATTGATCCTACAGGGGAGCATAATTAGCACAGCAGAAGTCATGCAGGGAGGGACTTAAAAAAATTATTGGAAAGTGACTTGAATTTTGAGTAAGTTATATTGCTAATTTTACTACACATATTATGCATAGAGTTGCCCAGATACCAAGACACTGAGTCTTGATGGAATAAAGAAGAGCATGAGCTACAATTATTTCTTTCATTAATATATACTTTAATAGGTATTTTCATTATTATCCTTCCTGAAGAGACTTTAAAGGCAATACTGAGAGGTGCAGCCTTGCATGTCAGCTTCAAGCAGTGTGGTTCAGGCATCCTCCCTGCTATGTGGCGTAGAATTGCATTTTATTTAAATGGTATGCTCTGTCTCACCCCTCGAAAGTGTAACCTCCCTGCAGTGTCATGTATCTGTAATCTCATTGGCCCAAGAATCAATCCGTGCCCACTTCAAATCTCCCTGTTAAGGGTGCAGAGGGAGGGGGCTCTCTCTCTTGCTCCGGAGGCCTCTGGAGGCTCTGCCGCTCTCCCCTTCCCTCTCCCCTTCCCTCTCTCCCCCTCCTTCCCTCGTCTCCCTCAGTAACCATGCTGCCTTCCCGGGGTCAGACTCCAAATAAATCCTCATCTCATCAGCACCTCACCAGCCTTCTGGAGTCTCCTTGCCTGCTTGCATGCAATACCAACGAACCTAGGGCCCGGGGGACTCCCGGGGAACCTTCCCCGGGGACCCCCCCAAATCTAAACCGCAACAATTGATGCACCAACATGGGGCAAGAGCACCAATGACCCTAAGACGAAGGCTGGTGCAGCCCGGTCCCAGTCTCACCGCTGTGCGCACGCGGGCCATGTGGAGCACACCCGGCCCGCTGCCCGCGGCGCCGTTGCAGCGGCGACGGGGCCGAAACAGCCCTCCCCCCGCCCACCGGCAGCGGCAAGAAGGGCCCCGCAGAACAGGCACACTGTACAGACCGTCGAGCCCGAGCAGCCAACTCCCTGGACAGCAGCAAAAAGAACGCAAGCCCGCCTGTTTCAGTGAGAGAGCCATCAGAGAAAGAAAAAGCAGTCTTCAACTTTGTCCAAGCCCCGCACCTCCCAAAACTTAGTTTTGTAAATTGTGTGACCTCCTTCCTCACTCTTACTCCCTCCTCCCCTTGCTGCTCCTTTTCCCTAACCCCCTTTCCCCTAAAAACCCCCCCAAGAGTTAACCCCTTCCTGCTAAGCCAGGCACAGCATGGCTGCCGCCATGTGCTCTGTGGCCGACATGGCCACGTGCCTCCCCTCCAGCTCCTAGTTCCCACCTTCTGCTTCCCAAGTCCCACAGGGTAAGCTAAGAAACCAAAACCCAAAGCTAAGGTAAATTTGTAATACCAGTTTTACAGCCTTGTATAATTGTTAATTCTACTTTATGATCTCCTTTCCCTGTTATTCTGCCCCTGTCCCTCCTGTCTCTTCTCACTCCAAAATGCCTTAGACCCCCCCTTGCTGTTCTGGCCAAACAGCAAGGCGATCCAAACCCTCTACTTCTCCAACCCTAAAACTCAGAACCTGCTGTTTCTCCATTTCCTTTCCATCCCCATGAAGTAGTTTTACAATTATGCCTTTCTAGTTTTTGTGTGTGTTCATATTGCAGATTGTCCTGCTTTCAGTTTTAGAAAGCAGAGGCCTATTCAGGTCACAAGGGTAAATCCATGGGAAGCAGTTTTTGAATTCTTTTCTTGAATAGCGCAATTCAGTAATAATAGACTGCTGAGTCAGAAACGCTTTTGGGTTTATGCTGTCCTCAGTAGGTTCTGAGGGTGACTGATAACCTAAAATGGTGTCTGAGAAAGTATTAAAAAAAAAAAAAAAAAAAAAAAAAGAGGGTAAAAATAAATAAATAAATAAATAAATTTTGTTATTTTGTTTTTCTTTTGGTGACCTAAAACTGGGGGTCTTCTGTTAGGTCTCTCGACACTTCTGGTTCAGATATGGATGAAAAAATCCCCAGTGGGTACTTATGGACCTATATAAACAATTGCATTCAGTGTCGCTCCTTTGGTTGAACCAGTTGGAAAGTGAAAGGATTAGTTTGGCTCAGATCCATAGGTAAGAATCTGAGGCCTTGTGTGGAGCCCAGGGAACTCCAAGTGTTTTTCTGTGCCTGGAATGGGAGCAGAAGTCAGCGCCATAGCCTAGAACTGGGGGCTGTGGTGGTCTGAAAAGCCAGTTGGAAAAGGCTAGACACAATTAGGCCAGTCACGCTGAAAAGGCTAACAAATTTGTTTAAATCTTGCAATATGAACCCACATAACCCGTTTATTGCAATTACATCAAGTCAAATAGACTGTTCACAGTATAACATAATCCTTACTGCAACTGTATTTGTTCTTATGCTGCAAAACTGTGTAATTACTGTTTCATTTTTAAATTGTTAATTGCCACATGTCATATTTCTCTTCTCACATTATAACGAAAAAAGGGTGAACTTATGGAATTGCATTTTATTGAAATGGTATGCTCTGGCTCACCCCTGGAAAGTGTATGGTTTATCCCAAGTCTGTAACCTCTCCTGCAGTATCGTGTGTCTGTAACCCCATTGGCCTGAGAATCTATCCGCGCCCTTTTCGAATCTCCCTGTTAAAGGTGCATACGGAGAGGGCTCTCTCTCTTTGCCCTGGAGGCCTCTGGAGGCTCTGCTCCTCTCCCCTTCCCTCTCCCCTTCCCTCTCCCCTTCCCTCTCTCCCCCTCCTTCCCCCGTCTCCCTCAGTAACCATGCTGCCTTCCCGGGGTCGGACTCCAAATAAATCCTCATCTAATCATCACCTCCCCGGCTGTCTGAAGTCTCCTTGCCTATCTGTGTGCAAATACCAACGAACATAGGGCCTGAGGGGCCCCCCGGGGACCCCCCCCAAATCTGCACTGCAACAATGTGGCACTGAGTCTCTAGCTGACCCAGCCCGAGGGTAGCAAAAGAGAGGTAAGGACAGCACAGGACCTGCAGCCCAGCCCAAGGGGTGAAAGCGCAGGGAAGCGGGACCGAGCGGGAAGCACCAGCCGCGATAGTGGCAGAGGGAGGCGGAGCAGGCTCATGACTGAGAGTTGCACTATCCTGAGCTGCTGCCTGTGCTCCCAGCATGTCAGGGTGAGGGAGAGAGGCTAACACCCCCTGCTCATGTGGAGCATGTTCAAGAGGAAGGAAGAAAAGAAGGCAAGACCTAGTTTTTTATTTAAAAACCTAGACTTAAGCCGGATGATGCAATGCTTCTCTTATACTAATTACAGCTTAAATCAAAGAAGCCAAAAAGAATATGGGCTATTGCTATGATATAAAGTAAACTTGGAGGCCCTACAGACGAGTCTGTGTGGGTTGGGAAAAGCCTTCTAGCAAGGCAGCAGGGAGGGGTTCCCAAAGCGCCCCACACAGCTGTGTGCCAGCAGAGCCCAGCTGCTACATCACCTTGACTGTTCATGGGTTTCCCATTTGTTAGTGGAAAATTATAGAAGCTGTTTTGACTCTGAGTCTTTAAAGAAAAGAAATGCTAGTACAACTGTGTTAACACGGATATTAATTGAAAAGAACAGGGCATACGCCTTTATTAATATTCAGCTCTTTATTAAAGTGATCAGCTATTTATTAAAGTCATCAGCAGGATTGCATAGTCCAATCAGAGTTTTCCACGCTGCTGCAGCCATCCAAAGGAGCAGGTGCTGTCCCAGTTCATCATTCCACTGCAAACAGTAGATGCCAAGTCCTTGTTCCCATAGGAACAGCTAGGAGTTCTCTCTAGTCAACCATCAGAAGGCAGAGCGGTGGGAGTCTGTCACCAGTGTGCAGTCAGCTCTTTACCCTCAGGGAAAAACCTTGAGAGTTTCCCCTTGTCTGTCTCAGTCACTTCAGCTAGCTGGTTTCCATTCCATCCAAACTCCTCAGAGGTCATGGTGAATCTTCAAACCAGGCCAGGGGGTGCGTCCACTCCTTCCTTGGCCAGGGCACCCTCTAATTCTCCTCTGACGCATCTAGCTTCTTGTCTTGGGGTGCAGTTTCTCCAAAAAACCCTCCCAGGATTCACAGGGGCGGTTTTATTTGCATATACAAATGCATATGCATTTGTCCTGGTCACAGCAGAGGGTATCCCTGCTGAAAAAAGGTAGTTACAGCGAACAATGACCGGGCAATCAAGACAGGAGCTGCTTCTTTTCACATTTTAATGAGGTAGGAGAATGCCGCCCTGGCGGCTTTCCTTTGGGGCAGCTTCCCTCCTCCGTCCTCAAACTTTCTGGGGTGTGGGGGTTACCTCTAGCCGGGAGGGGGTCAGCCGCTTTCGAGGGACAGCAGCCTCACCCCAGCTATGGGGTTCTCTGCAAAAAGGAAAAAACCCCATTTTTCTAAAAGGCAGGGAGACGGCACAAATTGGGAGGAGGGTGGGGTTGCATTCTGAGAGCTCAGAGCTCTTTTAATATGCTAATGGGTGCTCTCTGTTTTCCTCTGGACTGTCTTGCTATGGGGCTAGGACAGGGATAGCCCAGCCCCTCCCGACCGGGAAATTTGTTCATAACATAAATGATGTTGCCAATGCAGGACTTAATTAAATGTGAGTGAGGTATGGACATTGCAGTATGAAGGGCAGCACTCATCCTCTGATAGTGGCAGCATCTCATCCTCTGATTTTCACATTAAAGGAATGTTTCCCCACATCTAAGTGTCTGCTGAAGTAAAACTGTGGCTCTTTCAATGACAAATAACCATGAGCATGTGTTGGATCAATTCTGTCCCATTTCATTCTACTCTGACAACTGACACAGCTTTCCTGTGATGTAATCATGATTAGTAATTTATAAATAATTCATAATAAATTTTTCACTTACTTTTCTTAATTTTAAGTAATCACTGTGACAAAACTGTCTAATTGAAATCCTCAGCAGGATACGATTCAAGATTCCTTGGCAGAAAGTTTAGATTAATATGAAAAACATATTCTGAGTTGCTATACTTGATCATTAGGGAAAGCTGGTTAATTACCATAAAGTGATTATGACACAGGCTGAAGTATAGACTGAATTAAATCCTGTGATCATCGATGTGCTCAGGAAGTCGGGTAACTAGGCTTGTCATCTCTAGAAATTCTCCTTTAGAAAATCTCTAACCAAAGCTGGCACCGCATCAGAGAGGAGATGTAAGACTGAAAGGAAAAAAAAAAGAGTAGAAATATCTCATAGCTGCCATCTCTGTTTCTCCAGACAGCCATTTTTATCCCAAAATCTAGGTAAAAATCCTGGGAAGACAGAAGGAGAGAGCATCACAATCACCACTATCTCACTGAAGTCAGTGAGCTGGGGCCCTCCAGCTCACACAGGTGTTTGTTTTGCTACTACAAATACTGGGACTGCTGTAAGTGTAACTATTTTTGTTCTCAGTTATTCAGGTTTCAAACTTCAAAACTTAGCCTTGTGCTACATAAAAGATAAAGAAGTTGCAATCTATCATGCCAATTTACAATGATGATAGAGGAAAATGGTCCAAGATAAAAGAAAGCAAGTTCAAGTAAAGGATTTTTTTTCTTCACTCACTGCATAAGAGCACTCATGCCAGTGAAGTGGTAGGGAAAGTGGATAGAGACACTTCTAAGAGTAACTCTCAGGACAAAGTGGGTGATCATTGTTCTCAACTGGATTAAATGACTGTGAGATATATTAAGCATTATGGGAAGAAAGGGAAAATAGTATTAAGCCTTGAGATAAAAATTCAGAGAGTATTCCTACACTACTATTGCTCACTGAATGGGCTTGGAGGCTAGGAAAAAAAATTACATTTGAGAACTAAAAAAGCTATTTGAAATGAACCAAGACTACCTTCCTTTTTTTTTACCTTTATTTTTTTTTCAGTGTTTAGGAAGTGATTCTTGCTCAGTTTCTGTAGACATTGTTGAATAAAACTCATGTGTTATCCAGGCCAATTTTACTTAGGATTAGTGCTGTAGCAGAGAAAATGTTTTATCAGCTCCCAACAACGGAAGCGAAAGGAAGTTATGTCAATATTAAACAATTTGCTACAGAGAATTTCTTGCAGTTTGTTGATCGTCTGAGGACACAGGTGGAACAACAAGTACAAGACCCCGTGGTGCAGGCAGAACTGATTAAGGAGATGGCGCAAAGGAATGCTAACGAGACCTGTTGTAGAATTATTCTTAGCCTTCCCCTAGAACCTCTGCCTACTGTGTCCCAGATGATAGAAGCTTGTTCAAGGAGGGCAGAAATGTTCTGCACATCTGAAAGAAATTCAGGACCTGCCCACCCACAGCCTACAGCACCTGCGGTACCAAACCCAAGCAGGCAACCAATGCCACCAGACCAGCTGCAGCGCATCATCTGCCTCCACTGCAAGAAACCAGGACACTTTGCCAGAACCTGTCCTCAGACCCAGAAGCAGAAGAAATCCAACAAACAAAAAAACTGAATTTTCAGTGCATACCTGCTGTTGATACTACAACGTGCAAAGATATAAATATAGCGGGACTCACATTGGCAAAAACCTCTCTCCTAAAAAAAAGGGGGAGGGCGGGTCACACGGTGTGGGGGTGCAGAAAAATGTAAATTTTAAATGTTCAACTAACAAGGTTTGGCAGCCACTAGGCCAGTTCAGGCTTGTGACTACCAAAGGTTTTCATTTCAGATCTACTGAGTGGATGGTCATAACAGTGGACCTGTCAAACATCTCACAGGACCTGACGGTTTATCACATGGTCCTGTGGGTTCTTGTTTCGAGAGATCTTTGGCAGCGGTCTTAAAGTGACGAAGCAGAGGCAGGGTGGGAGGCAGGTGAGCAGCGTTAATTGTGCGGCAAGCGCGATCTCTCGCGCCTGCGTCTGCTCTCGCAACTGCCCCGAGGGCGGTTCTGCGTACACTTTTATACAGATGGTGTCAGGGAGGAGTAAAGGCAAAACAACCAATAGAGGCAATTCTGGGGACCGTTAGACAGGTGCAATATTCAACTTTTGCCAACCAGGGGACAGGGAGAAATACAAAACTCGCGGGCTTTCTGACGGACAGAAAACTGACAGTTACGTAATTTGCCTCAGGGGTACACGTAGATGGGGAGGGAACAAAGGAACATATAACAAACTTAATAAACCAAATTTCACACACCGCCACAACATGGGATTGGACAGTGAGTATTTTGTTATTGGGGACAGCGCACACACCCTTGGAAATTGAGATAGCTCCCATGACCATTAAGGGAAAGATAATAGGCCTGATGTTTTTGGCTCGCTGCATGCACCCACCCTTTTATCTCGTAGAGGGGCAAATTCTTGCCCAAGCCATTCCGGTTCCAGCAGAGATCACAGCAGATGGAAAATCACCAGAGGTCTACCGGACAGAAGTGGTGGGAGAACCTAAACCCTCTATGGCATGCAACATTGCTTGTGGGTCAGAGGGCCTCCTAGTGGCTGGAGTTTTAGACACAGGCGCCGACATTACGATAGTCCCACAAAGCATGTGGCCATCAAACTGGGAATTACAACCTGTGGCTGGCAAACTTCAGGGCACAGGGGGAATCACATTGGCAAGGATTTCAAAAAACGTCGTGCAAATTGAGGGACCTGACGGAAAGGTGGCGAATGTCCGTCCTTTCGTAGCAGATTATAAGGCCCCACTGTGGAGGAGGGACACCATGTCCCAGTGGGGAGTCCAATTGGTCATTCCTAAGACACCCCAGGATTTTTGCAAATAGCCACTGTGGAGTGCCCTACCCAAAAGTTAAAGAGGTTGGAAAACACCCCAAGATGGGTAGCACAGTGGCCTTTGAGTAAAGAAAAACTCAAGGCGCTGGAAAAGCTCGTGGAAGAGCAATTGGCTCAGGGACACATTGTAGAGACAACAAGCCCCTGGAATTTCCCGATCTTTGTAATAAAGAAACCGGGGAAGGACAAGTGGAGGTTGCTCCATGATCTACGAGAAATTAATAAAATTGTAGAAGACATGGGACCTCTCCAACCAGGGATGCCCACTCCAACAATGCTCCCTTGAGACTGGCATTTGGCTGTCTTAGACATCAAGGACTGTTTCTTCCAAATTCCATTGCACCCTGAAGATGCCCCACGGTTTGCATTCTCAGTTCCCACTGTTAATAGACAAGCCCCAGTGAAGCGTTATCACTGGAGGGTCCTTCCCCAGGGTCTGAAATTGTCTCCTTTCATTTGCAAACAATATGTAGCCTCATTACTGTCTCCGATACGCGCCAAGAGAAAAGAAGCCATCATCCTTCACTACATGGATGATGTGCTAGTGTGTGGCCCCAATGACTCTATACTCCAACACACGCTTGACCTAGTGGTTAAAGTTTTAACCTCTGCTGGTTTTCAATTACAGGAGGACAAGGTTCAAAGGATGCCACCTTGGAAGTACCTGGGTTTGCAAATCACTCCAAGGACTGTTGTTCCGCAGAGCCTAGAAATTGGTTGCAATCCAAAAACTCTAGCGCATCTCCACTCCCTGTGTGGGTCTTTGAATTGGGTAAGACCCTGGTTAGGCCTCACAAATCAAGATCTAGAACCCCTCTTCAATTTATTGAAGGGGGAGAAGGAGCTGATGTCTCCCAGGGAGCTGACCCCAGAGGCGAAGACAGCAATCGAAAAGGTACAAAAAGCTTTGTCAGAGAGGCAGGCTCATCGATGTGAGCCAAAGGTGCCCTTCCATTTCATTGTTCTAGGGAAGCTGCCACATCTGCATGGTTTGATTTTTCAATGGATCGAGGAGCAGAGAGATTCACTCTTGATCACAGAGTGTGTCTTCCTCTCTCACCAGAGATCCAAGACCATCACAGAGCCACAGGAGTTGATAGCTCAGCTGATTCGGAAGGCCAGGGTAAGATTGTGTGAATTGGCCAGTTGTGACTTTGCATGTATTCACCTCCCGGTCAGTCTTTCTGAGGAGGGAAAGAACTCTCCTGAGAGATTGACCAAAGAGATGTTTGAGCATTTACTGCAGAGCAATGCCAGTCTCCAATTATCTCTGGACAGCTACAGGGGACAAATATCAGTCCATGCCCTGTCCCACAAGTTGTTCAATGAGGAATTCCACCTCATTCCTCATGAGAAGAGGAGTCGGAGACCACTCAAAGCTCTCACAGTCTTCACAGACGCATCTGGGGCTTCCAACAAGTCGGTGATGACTTGGAGGAACCCACGGACTCTGCATTGAGAAACTGATGTTGAGTTTGTGGAGGGATCCCCCCAAGTGGCTGAACTGGCCGCAGTGGTAAGAGCTCTTGAGAAGTTCTCAGAACCAATTAATTTGGTAACCGACTCTGCCTATGTGGTGGGAGTAGTGTCCAGAGCGGAGCAGGCTGTGCTCAAAGAAATAGAGAATGAACATGTCTTCAGGTTGCTTTCAAAGCTAATTTATTTGGTTTCTCACCGAGAGCACCCGTTTTATGTGATGCATGTGAGGTCACACACTGATTTGCCAGATGAGATCGCAGAGGGGAATCGCCAGGCAGACTCCCTTGCTGCACCAGTTGAAAAGGCACATCTCCCTGATGTCTTCCAGCAGGCAAAACTGAGTCACCAACACTACCATCAAAATGTGCCGGCTCTGATCCGACAATTCCAGCTAACATGGAGCCAGGCTCGAGCCATCGTGGGTACCTGTCCCAACTGCCAGCTCCCGGCCATGCCATCGATGGGCATGGGGGTTAATCCCAGGGCCCTGGGCAGCTGTGAAGTGTGGCAGACAGACATCACACACATTCCTAGTTTTGGTCGCCTCAAATATGTTCATGTGAGCACTGACACATATTCGGGTGCAGTGTATGCCTCTGCCCTGTCGGAGTCTAGAACATCCCTCTGGCCACCCTGGAGGGTTTGGAGACTGGACAGGGGGGTCTGGGATCTGTACAAGGGGGTCAGCCAACTTCACACAGAGCCCAGGAGGACACTGCCTCTGATCCCTGGCCATGGGAGTGAATGCCCACATTGTATGAAGGATCACAAGCTGAGAGAGTGCAAAATAAGTAGTAGTTAGTTTATCATAGAATGTAAATGTAGAATCTAGGATTTTTAGTATATGGGTTTGAAGAGGCAAGATGGAGGAATTGGGGAGTGGTCCTGTCCTCCTTGTTCTTGTTCTCTTCCTCCATTTTCTGCTGAGTTGTATTACAAGGATTGGTTTAGAATAGAAATGACATGTTAAGATAGGTAGCGAGTATTGGTAAAATTCTGTAAATAAAAAGTACGTTGTGAACGGTGGTTGGGTCAGAGAAATGGTACAAAAGGTCCAGGACTCTCTGATCCGCCCCAGTCCGCTGCATGTCCTGCTCTGCTGGAGATGCCTGGCAGAGCTGAGAAAGAACTAAGATAATGTACCCTGCCAGGGAGGCCTGGCAGAGCTGAGAAAGAACTGAGAGATAATGAAGAATAAACAACCTTGGAAACATGCACTGGCAGACTCAGCTTGTCGTCTCTGGCTCCGGCGTGAAACACTTAGGGCTAGAGAAGACAAAAAACCTTATTACCTCGGGGAACAGCAACCCCGAGGAGAATCTCAGGGAACAGCAACCCTGAGAGAGACTGCCCACGCAGGGGAAAAGTCTGTACATGCCAAGCATCACCTGGTGCTAGCTTTTGCAGTGTTGGGAATTCCAAAAACAATCAAAACTGATAACGGCCCAGCATATGTGTCCAAGGAGTTCCTAGAATTTGTCCAGCAGTGGGGAGTGGAACATAAAACTGGCCTCCCCCACTCCCCCACAGGCCAAGCTGTGATTGAGCGTGCACACCAGACGCTCAAGCAGGTTTTGGCTAGGCAGAACACCTCAGCTGCGTGGATGTCTCCACAGCAGAAGCTCTGCAAAGCCATGTTTACCATCAATTTTCTGAATTGTTCGTTTGAAAACATGAGTCCACCTGTGGTATGTCATTTTAACAGTGGTAATCAGTTCAAATTGTCTCAGCGTCCACCGGTCTTGATTAGGGATCCAGAAACTTGGGAAACCAGAGGTCCCTATGAGCTTGTGACCTGGGGTCGTGGCTATGCATGTGTGGCTACTCCCTCAGGCCCTCGGTGGATTCCCCAGAAATGGGTGAAACCTTTTGTCCCCAAAAATCCAGCTCCAGCAGAAGGAGATAAGACGCAAGTAACCAGTGCTTCTAAGAGAAGATGCCGCCGGATGGAAGAGAAAGAATCTTCTTAGGTGTGGATTCCTTCTGGCAGAAACAGGAACCTTTTAACATGTTTTTAAAAATGTTTATTTTTCCCTTCTAGAGAAAACCTACCTCCCACTCAACCCTATGATGAACCCCATCCAAGTTGTCATCCTGCTAATGCTGAACAGTCTGGCAGCTGCATGGATCGTCCCTCAGCCACGTCAGAACGGCTGGGTACATGAATGCCAGGAATTTGAAGGACTCTGTTGCATGAATATGTCCTCAAAAGCTCCAAACATCCATGCTGCCCTCCGAAGCATAAACAACATGATCGGACAAGGGAAGCAAGAGTCTGAAGATTGGATCAAGGAACTGTTCAAGGGCTGGGGATTCACAGGGTGGTGGACTTCTATAGTTAAAACAATTTTGTGACTTTTTGTTATTCTTTTCCTTGTAACAATAGCATTCGGGATCCTACGCTGTTTGATTTTCAAGGCTATTAACAACCTCATACCTTCTACCTCAGAAGTCAACCACATAGAGTTGGCAAACCTAAAGCGGTCTGATTTCCCTACCAACTATAAGTGGTGGGAAAACCCACACTCCGTGTCAAAATGAACTTGCAATAGAATCACCAGGGAATGGTAATAATACAATTGTTTTAGAGGGGAAAGGATTGTGAAAATTAGCTCAGATGGATAAAAAAGTATTTCAAGACATGGTCTTATCTAATTAGTCATATGTTCTGTTTTTGTAATTATTTGAATGGCCGTCTTTTGTGGATCTTTCGAAGCTTAAACTATATTTGAAAAAGTTACATCCTGAAAAATTTTGGATGACTACTGCACATAATATATGCCTGGATAATCCAAAAGAGAGATGTGTTCCTCTGCAGCACTCCACAGAAACCTGCTTCTGAGCTACTGAAATGTTAATTACCCACTGGATTTATAACTTAATATGTGACATCTTTATTGAGCACACAGAAACACAAGAATTAGACTCCAAGAAGTGAGTACTCTTTAAAATTGAAATCCTCCAAATAATTACAATATAACTTCCATTCCAATTAATATTTTTCTCTTATATTTAAATTAAGTAAAATCAAACTCAGTTTTTTTCACCTTGCCATCTGTGCACTTCCCCAGGGAAACATTGTCTTTACAACTGAAAGCAACAGTTATGCCTAAATGTGTCTGTCATTCTACCTTTCAAAGATAAAGCCTTAGATTATCTCCAAGTTCATAATCACCTCGAATTTTCTGATTAACATCATGTCTTGGCCCAGTATTAAAACAAGCACCAGAGTACTAGACTGTGCAGGTGAAAAATTCTACTTATCATCAAAATGGGCTAAGAATCTGCTCGGTGCTTTGCCAAACACCAGCACACTTGCTTTCTGAAAAAATGGTCAATCTGATGATGTTTGGACTGAGAAAGGGCAAAAAATTAGAAGAGTTGACTTCAAGGGCCTCATAGTCCTAACATTCTTCATAAAATGCACACATGGAATGCTGGATATGTTTTGGAACCAACTCTTGTCCTATAGGTCTGAATGCCTGAAGTTTGTCAGCTGGAGATAGAAGATCTGAGGATCAGAGGCTGAAAAATGTAGTCTGGTCTTCTTTCCTGTCAAGCACCTGCTTCTGTAGGTCTTTGTTACTTTATCTTTATGTCTCGGTTTGAGGGGGAGGTGAATTTTCCAGGAAGTTGTGGGCAAACCAATCAGTGGTCAGGTTATATGCTGGCACCTGGAGTAACCGCTGGGAGGTTTGGACACTCCTCTGAGAACACAAGGGTTTAAAAGCAAGGACTCCCAGAGGGTCTGCCTCTTTTGGGTTCCGGTTTCAGCAAAGAAACATCTTTGCCTCCTCCCCTGCTCAGCTTACAAGGCTGAGTGGGGGAGGGGAACCATGCAGCCGGGCTGAGGGGAACCATACGGCCGGGCTGAGGGGAACCATACGGCCGGGCTGAGGAGAACCATGTGGCTGGGCTGAGGTAAGCTGGAGCCCGGGGGGGGAAGAGAGTGAACAGGACTGGAGCTGAGCTGGCCCCATCCAGGATGGAGGGGTGGAAAACTGTGGAGGTGCCTTCCGTCCCATCCCCCCCCCTCCGGAAGAAGGTGCCCAGCTGCGTGTGAGAGTTGCCGAGCCTGGGAGTGCCTGAGCCTGCAGCCCTACCAGGAGCCAAGAACTGTTAACACTTTCTGAGGCAGAAGGAAACTTTTCCCAGACATTGATTCTCATGGCTAGTGGTTTCAGAAGAGAAAGAGAAAACAGCCTAGGACTGAGATGATTAAGGAAGATGAAAAGAACCCCAGATGGGCAGAGATGAAGAGGAGCGGCTTTTAGGTTGGACTTTTCTTGCATAATGTTAGCCATAGACTGAACTTGAGTCTCTTTTGAACATAAACTGCATTTGGGTGGATGTAGCCAGCTTGGCTTGCTGCAGTGGAGCAAACAGAGAAGAGAGGAAGAGGGTGTGGTGGCGCCCTCTGCCCTCAGAGAAGAAACCCTCGGCCCCAGGGGAAAGATGGGGAGAGCCCGGCATGCAAGCATCCTTTAAAAGAGCCCTATATGCAGCTTTAGCCCATGGACAGTGGTGAGAGCACTGGACATGGAAAAGAGAGTGTCACCCTGGAAGACTTCTCCGGGTGGTGCCATGGGTGACATGGAAACACATAAAGGGTGGACCTGTGTTTTCTGAGGAGCAGTCTGTGGTGCAAGGGAGACTCCTCTCTCCCTTGCTGAATTGAAGATTAGTTTTTTTGAGTAGTGATTGTTTGATTTAAAACCCAAGGTTTTCGTCCATGGAGGGTAATGTGCAAGGGGTGGAAATTGGGGGAGGAGAAGAAATGTTCTGGGAAGTTTTCATTTCTGTTCTTTTTTTTTTTTTTTCTCTTTTCTATTTCTGTTCTTATGTAATGTAATAAAGTTTTGTTTTTCTGTTTTCAAGTTTGGGCCTGCTCTGCTCTGTTCCTGATCACATCCCACAGTAGTTGTTAGGGAAAAAACATATATTCATGGGTGCATTAACATCTGGCCAGTGCTAACCCATGACACTTTATGAAACTCAAAATATACAGAAATATTTTGTCTTAGACTATTGTACATCAGCAATGATGTACAATGATTCCAGCAGAGTAAGGTAAGCTTGTCTTTAAAGCACTTGATCTCACTGATTGTTGCAACCTTCAAACTGTTTTGGAAGGCTTGTTGATCTTGGCTTAAGACTCTCAGCTTGCATTCCTGATTTGCCACAAAGGCCAATAAGGCAAGGATCTGGTGGCTGCTCTCAAAGTGTAGACTCATTGGTGGAAAGAAGGGTGTTTACTGAGATAGGGGTTCAATGAAAGGCAGACACCCTAATGACCTGATTTTAGTATGTGTGCACCCTTTATCATGCTTGTATTTTGAAAATTATTATTATATAAAAATATTATACATTTAAAGTAAATCTGTAGACTATTTTTTAAAAAGTCTGTTAGATGTAAGTTCTTTTTTCTATGATATTATTTTCCCATGCAATTTTCTGATCCCTCTCTGATTATTATTTTCTGTTCAGCTGATAGAACATTCTCCATGTTCCAGAAATGTAACAAATACTTCATATTGATAGTCACGCTTTCATTGTTGGTATATGAGATTTTATAGCTTTTGGCCAAATTACCCCTTGCCTACACTGAGAGGAAAACGTCTCCAAAACTGACATCAGAAACAAGGGGAGGTGAAATGAGTTTCCCATTGAAAAGGCCCACCATTCATGTCCACCTCTATGTGCCTGGCCCTGGCCTAGATTCTGGGCTTTGGCCTGCTCGAAAGCCACAAAATATAATATTTCTCCCAGATGCAAGCTGCCACATATGGAAGCCTGGCTTCGCGGGCAGTGGCAGAGGTCTTCTACAAACTCACATCAGGAACAAAGGGAGGTCAGTTGAGTTTCCCATGTTAAAGGGCCACCGTTCGTGTCCACCTCCATGTAGCTGGCCCTGGCCTGCATCCTGGGCTTCCATCTCATCCAAGTCCATCCAATATAGGATTTGTCAAAGATGCAAGCTTCTACATGTTGGAAGCCTGGCTGCGCGTGCAGTGCCAAAGTTCTCCTAAAAACTGACATCAGGAACAAGAGGAAGTGAGTGGAGTTTCCCATGGAAAAGGGCCATCGTTCAGGTTCACCTCCATGTGCCTGGCTCAGGCCTGGATGCTTGGCTTCGTCCTTGACCTGGTTTGAGAGGAAGTGAGTTTTTTCAAGAGGCTGTGGTCAAACCAATTAGTGATCAGTTTTGAATTTTGGCACTTTTAGTGGCCACTGAGGTGTTGGACACGCCTCCAAGGACACAAGGGGTTAAAAGCAAGGCCTCCCAGAGGGTGTTCCTCTTTTCTGGCTCCGCTTTCAGGAGAGGAGCATCTTTTCCCTCGGGGACGGGAGCCATGTAGCTGGGCTGAGGTAGTCCTGGGGCCCCAGGGGAGAGGAAAGAGAGAGAACGGGACTGGAGCTGGGCAAGCCCCATCCAGGATAGAGGGGTGGAGAACTTTGGAGGTGCCTTCCGTCCCCGTCCCCGTCCCCATCATGGTCCCCTCCCCCCCAAGGAGAGAGATGGCTGCTTCAGAGTTTCGAACACTGGCAGCAGCCAGCAGCGAAGAAAGAGCAGGGGTAGGGGAGAGGAAAAGTTCCCAGCTGTGTAAAGAAGTGCCGAGTCCGGGACCCTGCCAGGAGCCAGAAACTGTTAACCCTTTCTTGGCAGAAGGAAACTTTTTTCCCAGACATTGTTTCTCATGGCTAGTGGTTTCAGAAGAGAAAGAGAAACAGACTGGGACTGAGATGATAAAGTACGATTGAACAGAACCCTAGACGGGCAAAGATTAAAGAAGAGTGGCTTTTGAGCTAGACTTTTCTTGCATAATGTTAGCCATAGACTGAACTTGAGTCTCTTTTGAACATAAACTGCATTTAGGTAGATGCAGCTGCCTCTGCTTTTGCTACAGTGACTGGCACTTAGAGAGTAGAGCAAACAGAAAAGAGAGGGGGAGGCTGTGGGGGTGCCCTCTGCCCTCAAAGAAAACCTGCTCTTGGAACCACAGGTGCCATAGAAACACATAAGGGGTAGACCTGTGTTTTCTGAGGAGCAGTCTGTAGTGCGAAAGAGACTCCTCTCTCCCTTGCTGAATTGAAGATTACTTTTTGGGTAGTAATTGTTTGATTTAAAACCCAAGGTTTTGGTCTATGGAAGGTAACATGTAAGAGACAGAAATTGGGGGAGGAGAAGAAATGTTCTGGGAAGGTTTCATTTCTGTTTTGTGTGTGTGTTTAGAGTTTTCCTTTCTATTTCTGTTCTTATGTAATGTAATAAAGTTTTGTTCTCTGTTTTCAAGTTTTGGGCCTGCTCTGCTCTGTTCTTGACCACATCTCACAGTAGCTCAATAGGAAAAACATACACTCATGGGTGCATTAACATCTGGCCAGTGCTAACCCATGACAGTCCTATTCCAATTCCATGCTATTGAAGATTTCCCCCAGATGCAAGCTGCCACATGTCAGAAGCCTGGCTGCGCTTGGAGTGCCAAAGGTCTCCTACAAACTGACATCAGGAACATGTGGAGGTGCATTGAGTTTCCCATGGAAAAGGGCCACCCTTTGGGTTCACCGCCATGTGCTTGGCCCAGGCCTTGAAGCTGGGCTTCAGCCTGCTCCAAGTCCATACAATTGAAGATTTCTCCCAGATGCAAGCTGCCACATGTTTGAAGCCTTGCTGCATTTGAGTGCCAAAGGTCTCCAAAAACCTGACAACAGGAACATGGGGAGGTGAGTTGAGTTTCCCATGGAAAAGGGCCACTATTCGTTTACACCACCATGTAGCTGGCCCAGGCCAGGATGCTGGGCTTCGGCCTGCTCCAAAGCCATAAAATATAAGATTTTTCAAAGATGCAAGCTGCCACATATGGGAAGCCTGGCTGCACTTGATGTGTCAAAGGTTTCCTACAAATTGACATCAGGAACAAAAGGAGGTGAGTTGAGTTTCCCATGGGAAAGGGCTACCTTTCATGTCCACCCCCATGTGCCTGGCCCAGGCCTGGATGCTGGGCTTCGGCCTGCTCTCAGTCTGTACAATTGAAGATTTCTCCCAGGTGCAAGCTGCCACATGTTGGAAGTCTGGCTCCACTTGGAGTGCCAAAAACCTCCAAAAACTGACATCAGAAACAAGGGGAGGTGACTGGAGTTTCCCATTGAAAAGGCCCACCATTCGAGTCCACCTCTATGTGCCTGGCCCAGGTCTGGATGCTGGGCTTCAGCCTACTCCAAGTCCATACAATTAAAGATTTCTTGAACATGCAAGCTGCCACATGTTTGAAGCCTGGCTGCATTTGAGTGCCAAAGGTCTCCTACAAACTGACATGAGGAACATGGGGAGGTGAGTTGAGTTTCCCTTGGAAAACGGCCACAGTTCGTAACTATCTCCATGTGCCTGGCCCTGGCCTGGATGCTGGGCTACGGCCTGCTCCAAGTCCATACAATTGAAGATTTCTCCCAGATGCAAGCTGCCACATCTCAGGATGTCTGTTCCCTTAGATTCTCCTCGGGGTTGCTGTTCCCCGAGGTAATAAGGTTTTTTGTCTCCTCTTTGCCCTAAGTGTTTCATGCCGGAGCCAGTGACGACAAGCTGAGTCCGCCAGTGCATGTTTCCAAGGTTGTTTATTCTTCATTATCTCTCAGTTCTTTCTCGGCTCTGCCAGGCCTCCCTGACAGGGTACATTATCTTAGTTCTTTCTCAGCTCTGCAAGGCATCCCCAGCAGAGCAGGACACACGGCGGACTGGGCGGATCAGAGAGCCCTGGACCTTATGTACAGTACCCTTGACCCAACCGCCTTCCAAAACGTACTTTTTATTTACAAAATTTTACCAATGCCTACTACCTATGCTAACATGTTGTTTCTACTCTAAACCAATCTCTAAAATCTAACTCAGCAGAAAATGGGGGACAAGAGCAAGAACAAGGAGCATAGGGGCCACTCTCCAATTCCTCCATCTTGCCTCTTCAACCCCATATACTAAAAATCCTAGATTCTACGTTTACATTCTATGAAAAACTAACTACTGCTTATTTTGAATTCTCTCAGCTTGTGATTCTTCATACAATGTGGGCATTCACTCCCATGGCCAGGGATCAGAGGCAGTGTCCTCCTGGGCTCTGTGGGAGGCTGGTTGACCCCCTTGTACAGATCCCAGACCCCCCTGTCCGGTCTCCAAACCCTCCAGGGTGGCCAGAGGGATGTTCTAGACTCCGACATCTCCCCCTCTTCTTTGCAGTAAAAATGCTTCTCTGACAACTCTGTTCTTGGCCCGCCATATGCATTGAAGCAAACACAGCACAAACATCAGAAGAATCACAAGCTTCAACAGGAAATACACACATACTCTCAAAAGTTCCCTCTATCATGATAAAAGGTTAAATAAATTGAACACTCCATCCATTCAAGGCTCAGTTCTCATATTAAGTTGGTTCACAGCCTTTTTCCAATTGTCTTATGTTCTCATGATATCTCCTCAAACTTATCTACTCGTGTCTCAGTCAGCAATGAATAATCAATTGCTGTTCTGTTTTCATCTCACACTGTCAATATCCGTTAACAAATCATTCAGTGCAAGAGAAGTGGCATGGGCATACTTGTTCCGACAACAGCCCCTTTGATCCAATGGTGTTAAAATCATCCCTGATACTATCTGCATTGCCATCACAACTTGGATCATATTGTTCAACAGATCTTTCCTCTCTTGCTCTTTTATCAATGTCATGCTGGGTGTTAACAAAGAAAATCTCCTATTGCTGCATGGACCATCCTTGACATATGCAGGGATCACAGACTGAATCCTGTCTTCACAAATGAAAAAGATTCCTTTTGGGAATTGCATTGAAACCTGGCTCGATAGTTTATCTGACATCTCAGTGTAGTTACACCAAGATGATGCACTTTTACAAATCATATGATTTGGAGTGACGTCTATGATGTTATCTTTTTTGTGTCACTCCAGAAAAGACCAAATTTTTTGCACAAATTCTTTTTTGCTGAACCAAAAATTTTTCATTCCCGAGGTTCACAAAGAACCACAGAAAAGAATTTCATTTGAACATGCCATTTGTCCACTAGGTTGAAAATGAACTGTGAAATTGCTGGAGGGATGTCCTCTGGGATCGACTACTTGCTCGATCACCTGCCTGCTAAAAAACTCATAAAACATATTGAAAAGAATTTCCTTGATCTTGAGTATATCAAACGAAAGATGTTCAACTCTGATGCATTGGCCAGAGTTTCCCAACCATTCTCCCTTGACTGAATCATGGACGAAACCACCCCACTGCCTAAGGCAAGCAGTGAGAACACAAGACACAAGTATAACACTTGATTGAACTGCATGTTCCAAGGCCTCACTCTCTGTGGGAATCTCTGAAATGCAACACCACTCAAGTCCCAAGAGAAATCCCAAGTCCCAAAATCTTTTGCACGCCGAACGAAGAGATGTCTGCAGTCTTGACAGCTCACGTCTGCGTGCTCGCTTCTCCGTTTCTTGCACCAGCGTCTGATGCCGTTGACTTTGGCAGAGGTTCTCGTGCCTTGCTGATGCTCATTTTCAGCTCCTGTGAAAACACAAGCATAATCCATGCCCCAAACCTTCAATTTAAATGATTTTCCAATCCATCCTGTCTCTGGGTTTCTGCTCAAGACTAAAGGATTCTCTTCACATTTCTCTTCCAGTTCCACTTGATGCTCGGTGAAGTGGACTCTACAAAAGAACTTGTCAAAAGTTTAAAACATACTAATTTTTCCTCAACATTCAGGATTCTGCTTAAATTTGCACTCAACATTCCTCCCCTCTCCTTTTGAACCACGAAGGTTATTTCAATTTTTTGAGATATAAAACATGACATGAGTACTATAAAGCATGACAAAAGATTTCAATAAAAAAATGCTCAACACAAAGAAAAAATTCGGCATACCAATGAAAATGAAACGTGATTATCAAATCATTTTTGCCATCACCTCAGAGACTGCAAACTGCTGAAACACTTTCCTTCAGTGAAAATCCTGATACCCTTTCCTGGGCAAGGACATCAGGTTTCACCTCAAAGTTGATTCAGCTGTTATACTAATAGGATCAAATTGCCAAGTCAAGATAACTTGCATATTATTTTTTGGAGCAGAAACCTCTGGGCTTTGTTGGCAAACAACATCCGTCCAAGTTAAAATCAGAGTCTGGCCAGGACTCAAACTTCAAGTTGGAGTGATGCTCTTGAGTATATTCTTTAAATAAAACCTCTAACAACAATGAACATAAAACGCCCAAAATACAACAAACTGTCATAACATTTTTACACAAAAGAAATACTTAAAGCTTAAGATGAAAAATGGATCAGATCACTCAGGAACTCGTCTTTTCTGGAACTTTTCTTGAAAACAGTTGAGTACCAATTGGAACAATCACAGGATCAACAGCTGATGGAAAAATCATCAATGATGCTTCAGGTATCTCTCTCCAAGACCTTCTGAAAAACACTTAAAGATTTAACAAACTGAAATGCAGTGCCTCTACTCACACAAGAGGTACCAAAACAAGCCCAAAATCACATTCCAAGAGAAATGCATAACACAGTTAAAAAATCAAATGAAACTTCAAAAGGACATGCAAAAACATTGCATAAAACATACAAGATTGATTACAAAAGAGACAAACTATATACTTAAAATGAAACTTAATAAAAAATTCTGACTTGCACTTAACAATACAACTACATTTTTCAGCAGCAGCATTTACGAAATGCTTACCTGGCTAAAAAACAAATAGAAAAATTCAAAATGACAAATGCCTTTTGAAAACCCTATAAACAAATGACAAAGCATAAAAACTTAACTGTAATATCAACTTACAAGTACTATGAATTTTTTATATATATTTTCGTACTCTATAATCAATATATCAATACTTAACGTGAAATTTTATTTCAAGACTCTCATACACTTGTTAATTCAAAATGAAACACAAAGGACTGAAACAATTCACAACCAACAATAAAATCAAGTATCTAACAAATTGTGCCTAGCCCTGGCGTGGATGCAGGGCTTCGGCCTGCTCCAAAGCCATACAATATAAGATTTCTCGAAAATGCAAGCTGCCACATGTTGGAAGCCTCTCGACGCTTGGAGTTCCAAAGGTCGCCTACAAATTGACATGAAGAACACTGGGAGGTGAGTTGAGTTTCCCATTGAAAAGGCCCACCATTCGTGTCCACCTCCATGTGCCTGGCCCAGGTCTGGATGCTGGGCTTTGGCCTGCTCCAAGTGCATACAATTGGAGATTTCTCCCAGATGCATGCTGCCACATGTTGGAAGCCTGGCTGTGCTTTGAGTGCCAAAGGTCTCCCACAAAAAAACATTAGAAATATGGAAGGTGAGTTTAGTTTCTCCTGGAGAAGGGCCACCGTTCATTTCCACCTCCATGTGCCTGTCCGAGGACTGGATCCTGGGCTTCCACCTGCTCCAAGTGCATACAATTAAGATTTCTCCCAGATGCAAGCTTCCACATGTTGGAAGCCTGGCTGCGCTTAGAGTGCAAAAGGCCTCCTAAAAACTGAAATCAGGAACAGGGGAAGGGGACTTGAGTTCCCCATGGAAAATGGCCACCGTTCGTGTCCACCTCTATTTGCCTGGCCCAGGCCTGGATGCTGGCCTTCGACTTGCTCCAAGTGCATACAACGGAAGATTTCTCCCCGATGCAAGCTGCCACATGTTGGAAGCCTGGCTGCTCTTGGAGTGCCAAAGGTCTCCCACAAAAAAACATAAGAAACATGGAAGGTGAGTTGAGTTTCTCCTCGAAAAGGGCCACCGTTCATGTCCACCCCCATGTGCCTGGCCAAGGACTGGATCCTGGACTTCGGCCTGCTTCAAGTCCATGCAATTGAAGATTTCTCCCAGATGCATGCTGCCACATGTTGGAAGCCTAGATGCGCTTGGAGTGCCAAAGGTTTCCTACAAACTGACATCGGCAACCAAGGGCGGTCAGTTGAGTTTCCCATTGAAAAGGCCCACCATTTGTGTCCACCTCCATTTGCCTGGCCCAGGCCTGGATGCTGGGCTTTGGCCTGCTCCAAATCCATACAATTGAAGATTTCTCCCAGATGCAAGCTGCCACATGTTGGAAGCCTGGCTACACTTGGAGTGCCAAAGGTCTCCTTCAAACTGACATCATGAACATGGGGAGGTCAGTTGAGTTTCCCACAAAAAGGTCCACTGTTCGTGTCCACCTCCATGTGCCTGGCCTCCTAACATCTCTCTACATCCCCTAAATAAATGTCCGACCTTGGGCAAGGGTAAAATTTCAGGTACATTCCTCTTTTTAGCTTGCTTTACTGGGCCCTTCAGACAGCTTCCTCCTAAAAATTTTTGGATTGAGGTAGTCAACAATAAGTTTTATTTTGAGTAAACAAGAAGGAAAAAATTAAAATTACATAGAGCTCTTACCCAGGGTTTTAGTGTCCCTTTTGGCAATGTGGCAATGATCGAAGAGCCGTTCTTCTGAGCTGCTTTACTCTCCCCCCTCTCAGTTTCTTTGAGCAGCTGTGGATATTGGCAAAAGAACAGATGTGGCAGGTCCTGTGTATCTCCAGAACACGATCTCAATTTCAAATCAATGAAGTAATCTGAAGTCCTTTTTTTTTTTCCTACATGACTTAAAAAGCCAAAGTAAAGGGTTTGCTCATGCCAAATATATTACTTGATACCACACCAAAGAGAAACACCAGTGCAAAGAATTTGTTGCTTCTTTAATGGTGCACAATACAGAGCTCTTGCTTTTAAGAAAAAAACCCAAAAGGGCTTGGTCATGTCCAAATCTTGAGGGCTGCACTTTGAATCAATATGCTGTTGGAATCACTGCCTCTTTGCTATTTCTTATAATTACCTAGGTTCATGTTGGGTAAAGTTTTTGGAAACAAATTCACTGTAAATTAATGGATTTTTAGGTCAAATTTTGCAGCTTTTAGAGTGCCCAAAGTTACTCTTTCTAAGGGCAACCTATTCTCTCTTCACTTTTTTTTAAAATCTTTTTTTCCCCAGTTGTTTAGCCATAAATGTGGGTGGTGGAAGAATCTCATTTCAGCTTGCTTTGCCAATGCACTGCTTTGAATTTTTAATGATGACAGCTAAATAATAAACGCTCCCCATAGGTAACAAAATCACAGTAACATTCCAATGACTTCTCTGTAGTCTGCTTTGGAAACAAGCATCTGTCAAAGATTATTTCCTTTAATGCTGCCTGATGGAGATGACCTTTAGAGTTATCACAAAAGCAATGCTTTAACCACCTGCAGAGGAATAAAAGGTGGATATTTACACCGTAAATATTTAACTACTGCAGGGAAAAATATCCAAAAAAATTAGGTAAGTCATCAAATGATATAATAGTTGGAAATTGGGCACTAGGAACTTCTCTAAAGTTTGTTATGGTTTGTGTTCATGTTTAGTAGGTTACAACAATACAAAGGAATAACTCAAAAAGTACCATATACATAGGTTTTTGAACAGGTACACACAATATTTCATCTGCAAACTGGGAGAAAACAAGATTTTAAAAAATATTAAATTTAAAGTTACCAAGACTTTGGTAAGCTGTGCAAGGTAATGGCTACAGTACAGACTAAAGGAACCTGTGCTGGTGTAGCTCCAGGGTAGCAGCTGTAAGTATGCTAAGTGATGGTGATATGGGCTGATGCAAACTAGCAAATGCCTTCTGAAAAATTTCCTAGGTTAAATTGAAATGGGAAGCAGAGTTTGCAGATGACTTCCATAAAACACAATGCATAATAGAGTTCGACATTTCTGATATTCAGAACAGTGGATCAATATGTTTTGAGTATTTGAGGGTATCATTTTTGCAAGGGGAAAAAATTTAAAAGATTTAAATTAAATTTGTATATATTTTTATAAAATCCAGTTATATTTGCACAGAGACGACATTATGCTAACATATCAACAAAATTCCACATAGTATTCACAGAATGCAATGGGGTTGGAAGGGACCCTTAAGATCACCTAGTCCCAACTCTCTCTCCAACGCACAGGGACACCTTCCACTACACCAGATTGCTCAATGCCTTATCCAACCTGACCTTAAAAAATATATTTACACCAAATTCAGGAAAAAACCTCACAAATTATTCACTTTATTGTGAAATTTAATTCTAGTTTTCCACTAAATTATACTTATAATTGTTCTTCATCTTTGACTTCTGCCTAAAAATCCAGTGCTTCACCCAGCTGCAGTAAGTTTTTTGTTCAGTGAAAAAAATTTGTACCCCCAGAAATGCATTTCTTCCAACATTACTTGGAAACACTGATTAATTTGGCCTTAAAAACAAGATGAGCCAGAAGTAAAGCCTCAAAAGTTACTATATGTTGAGCTACTAGCATTTTTGGGAATTTCTCCCTTCATGTCCTTGGCTATGTTGTCAGAAGGGATTGAGTCACAGAACATGGCTCAATGGATATCTGCTTCTTGGTGTATCAGTTTGAAAGCAAAACCAGTGAGACTCCAAGTCAGAAATACAATTTAATAGAACGAGAAGAATAAACAACAAGAAAGGTAAAAATAAAAGAAGATAAATGCAATAGTACAAAGGACCACTGACAGAGTCAGAAGGCAAACCTGACACCCTGTTGGTCAGGGTGTTGGAAGCAGCCCAAAGTAAGTCCTCCCAGAGTGACACTTGTGTCTCCATTGAAGATGATCCTCAAGAAAGGGTCCAGTCATCCACTGGGAATCCAGCAGACAAAGACTCTCTTCATGTTTGGGATTGCTGGTTTTATCCCAGTGGAAAGGCTTTGGGTCCTTCCACGGGGTGGAGCATCTCACAATGGAATGAAGTAATGTTATCAGTCATGTGAGAGGCCTTAAATGCCCATTCACAGGTGATAATCCTTGGAGGAGGATGGGTTGAGGAAGAGATAAGAAGGCACTGCCTTATCTGGTGTTATCAGGTGTCCTATTAACAGAAGGCATCTGCCCTCTTTCCACCCGTAGAGTTACAAGAGAAAAGGAACAATATCTCCCAACCGACTTCAACAGATGAAAATAGAATACACATCTTTGGTTATGTTTTTCAACCCAAGACACTTGGGTTTTTGTTTGTTTTGGATTTTTTTTTTGTGTGTGTGTTGTGTGATTGGGTTTTTCCTCCTTTTTATTTCCCATTCAGATGGGACTGATTCCTAGTGAAGAGATGTAACAAGCTCTAAAGTTTCTGTGATGTTTTTTTGTTTGGTTAAGTTTTTCCCTATTAGCATATAGACTTGATTTCGCAAAGTAATCTTTAATACTTGAGGGACTATATTCTCAACACACCAATATGTGGGGAAATACCTGTGATTATCAAGAATAAAAATAAATTATAAATCTAAAGGGATGAAAATATATCTTTATTTTTCCCAAACTGTGATTTAGTGACTGGAAAAGTGGTAAAACTGATTTTTTTTTTCAGAGAAAAGCAATTATCCAAGTTGGTTAACTGTTGACTGCAGATTTTAATAAACCTTAAATGATCCAGACAGAAGATAAAACATTAAAGTCAGTCTTTAATTAAAGAGGCTGCACATTTCTGATAGTTCATGCAAAATATCCTCTCTGTACAAATAACGTAGATCCATTTCTTTTAATATATCAGATATGCTGTAAGATTTTGACAGTGATTTGCTTAGACTCATTGTAGGTAGAATAATGTTAGTGGAGTTGTTATAAGGGTTTGTGGTTTTTTTTGAGATTTTTTTTCCTGTCTCATTCAAGCTAAGTTTAAATGATCTTGTCTATGGTTTTCCTGGCATGAGTTTTTACCAGTTTACAGTTCCTTGAGAACTGTTCTTTCAGCTGAGGTAATGGATACATTTTTTCTGGTATGCGTGCAGCCTATTTAGATCTTGGCTGTTCAGGGAATACATGCTACAAGATCACCCATCTTCTCACATAAGCTGTACTAAGTTTTGATAGATTATTTCTGGATTTTTATGGACTCATTCTCAGAAAATAAATAACTTCCTCTTTTTCCAAAGTTTTGAGAAGTGACTACTTGTATGATCTTTGAATTTCATCTTGAGTTACCTTGGAAATGATCTGGGTAGGAAAAAAGAGAAAAGTTTCCTTTCAAGAGCCTACAGTGAAATAATTTAAGATCACTGGTATCTGTAGATACCTGATAATCGTGGACTAGAGACACTTTGATTATGGGTAGCTTGCGCTTGTGAGAAGACTTTGAGGTTAAGATGAAATGTGTTAGTATGAGTTGCCAGAAATGAAGAGTTGTGTAGCAGGAACAGGATAACTTAGATCATAAGGCAGAGCTATCCACAGCTGGGCCTCAGACCAGGCCTCAGGCCAGGGCCTACTAGGCCTAGTACGTCCAGCATACGTAGTAACAGATAAGGTTATCTGTTACTGGGAATGTGTTAAGGTAGGGGTGCTACTAGCATGGAACAGTTACTGGGAAGACACGGTGGCTACCTTAAACTGCAATAGCTTACATACTTCTGTATTCTCACTGCCTATCACAGTGCACCTGCTAACTGTAAATGACTCACTCTGTATATAACCCGCCATCTGGGTGAATAAACCGGAGTACGTGCTGGAACACCATATTGGTCTGGTCTCACGTTACTCTAGTCCCCAGTCTTACCAGAGCTCGGCTTCAGAGTTGCAGCTAATGTCAGAGGAATTTTAGGAAGTAAAAATTTCAAGTGTATCACATTATGTGGCAATTAATTGAAGCATGCTCTCAGCTTCTACCTTAATCATAAAACTAATAAAATTCAATTATCAGTTATCAGAAACAAGAATGTGTGAAGTATCTTCTTTAGGGTTCAATCTGAATTTTAATGAAGGATTACATTTGGGACTTTGAAAACAATATAAAGCTCTGTCTGTTGGTCTATGGTGAGAAAAATCATGAGGGCTAAAATATTGATGATTCAAGGATTTGGGTGTTTAAGCAGTTTGTCTCTGCTGAGATTGTTTTATAAGACCTTCATTAAAATTCTGTTTGAGCAGTGTAGTGGTGTGTTAATGAGTTCTTTATATTTTATAAGTTTTTCTAAGTTCTTTGTAAGATGGTTTGTTCCTTGTACCTCCCGTTTTGCCTTCCTGATAGTTGCCCCTGGTAATCCCCCAGTAACCATTAGGTGTCACTCCTTTCCCCTCTCCTCCCTGGAGCCTGCCTGTCACCTCAGAGCCCTGCCTCAGAGCTAGAAAGTTCTGTGAGGGGCTTTGAGTGATAGGCTAGGTTTGGGGAAAAAACCCTCCTCTCCTTTACGTGTGGTCCTCATTTGTGTCAGTCACCTTCCTAGCCCCTTCTGTACTGAATCCAACTGGTTGTACCCTCCTCACCACCCTCTGCACCACCCTCCCATAAAAGGGGGTCCCAAAAAGCCAAAAGCGGCTTGGTCAGAGCAAGTTCTTGGCAGGTGGGGAGGCTCTGCCTGACCCCTCAGATAAACCCCCTTGGATTTACTTGGCCGGCTCCTCCCTTTATTCTCTGCCATTGTCTGCCACTTGCCACCTGTGCCCTCGATGTTTTGTGGGAACCAAGACCCACTGGATTGGATTGGCTTGGCTTGTGCTGCTTGCCAGCCGTACCTGTTGCTTGCCGCGGTGGCTGACCCAGCCTGGGCAGGGCGGGACCATGTTCCGAAAGACACCTGTGACAGCTTGACGCCCACTGCGGGGCCCCTAGAGACATCAGAGGACACCCCGGAGAGGACCGGCGGACTGGGGCGCTCCAAGCCCCGGACCTGCCCTTCATCCCTGAATGGCAAGCTACCGTCGGTTGTAGCAGCCCCCCGCGTGGGGGGGTGCGCTCTCGATGGCTGAGGGGGCCAACTTCTTCAGCACCAGAAGAAGTTCCCCACAGGTGGAGATTTCCCCGAGACTGAGCTTTCCTCTGGACGCTGGAGCTTAGGTGAGCTCTTCCTGTTCCCTCCCACGGACAGGAGCCTCTATTTTTCCCCGAACTGGGTGTGAAACATGATATTGGAGATTACAGGATATTAATCATAGAAATTAGAAAAGTTCATTAAAAAGTAGGCATTCAGATGATGTATTGCTGCCCTTAGAAAAAACAGAAATATGTAGGAATGCAAGGATGCTTGATAAGAAGGAGAATGTTTCCCCAAAGCAGGAGACAAGAATGCAAGTGAACCAAAGATACTAAGATAACAGGCGCCTTGCACCCCCAGGGACAGATAAAACTGACCTTACAGCTTGAACTGTGACCAGAGCACCAGTGAGCATGCGCAAGACTGCAGGGTCAAAAGTTCATCTCAGAGGAAGACTTCTGCCTTCATCGCTGAGACCCTCTGAGACCCTCGTGAGAGACCACCAGAGACAACTGCTCAGGCACAAAAGACTGATGAGCTGATTAGCATATGAAGCGGAGAGGGGGGGGAGCCAAAGGATGAATATGCATGAGGGTATTGTGAAACTCAATACATATGTAACATTCTAGAGGATAAAAGAAAAAAACATAAAAGTGAGGGGCGCGCATGCCTTTGAGAATTATCAGCGCTGAATAAAACTGCATACGTACTTTAAAACTCGCTCTGCCTCCAAGTTTTAGAGTCCTCTCCGCGCGTCATTTTGGCGACCCCCAGATGGGACGTTCTCTGCCCAGCCGCAGGACTGGCTGAGGGGCGGACTTCCTAAGGCGCCCTCGGGATCTTCCTGGAAGGAATCCCACTCCTCAGGTCACTCACTGCGGGGGCAGACAACGGCCCCTGAGCAGCGGAGAAATGGTATGTATTTCTTTAAAAGGGGGCCCCTTAAAGACCACTGATAAGTCACACAGAGAGGGTCTTAGTGAGTTTGGGCTTGCAGGCAAATGCTGGCCGAACGTGCAGCCAAAGGTGGGAACCGCTGACCGAGGGAAAGGCAGCGGGGGAGGGGTTCGCTGACCGTGGATTGGCCACTAGCGACTCCGGGGGTGAGTCGAGCGAACTCCTATTTGGTTGTGTGCATGTGAGTTTGAGAAAAGTTTGAGTGCGTTTTGTGTTTGGTTCTGTGCCTGCCTGAGGAGCGTATGTGAAACGACCATGCGTTTGAGAGCTGTGCTGTATTTCTGAGGTTATAAGTGCATCAAAGTACTGGTTATATGTATTTCCTTTCTTATTGTGCTCACAGAAAACTCTTTGGACCTTTGCAGGTTTTTTTTCCCTTTTTATTTTTTCTTTTACAGCATGCTGTTGTAAAGTTTGTTTAGTATAGTTTGCCAAGGATTCTGTCTTTAAAGGATTTTGCATTCTGCTTTGATGGGATGCTGTCTATAGGTGTTGTTGTTGTGAGGTGTCTGGGAGCTTCCAGAGTTTGTGAGATAAACAGCCTGGGGTTTTTTTTTTTGTGTATTGCTGCTTGTTTTTATGCTTTTGTTGTGGGTATCGCCTTTAGGGTTTAGATGATAAATGCTGTTCTAGGTTGGTGCTGTTTGTTTTAATGTTTTGCTGACGGGTGTTTTCTTGAGTAGAAGACAGTGCTTGTGCCCAGTGTAGGGTAACAGGGTGAAGAGGGCCCTAAACCAGAGATTTAGAGTACTCAGTGGAAATAATGGGATCAGGAGAGAGTGGAGAAATCCCAAAGGCAAGCCCCTTGGGCTGTGTTTTAGCTCACTGGAAGGAGATTGCAGGCTCAGGAGGTACAGAATCCAAACGCACCCTTGTGAAGTACTGCACACAGTGGTGGCCCTTATATCGACTAGAAGATGGGAATAGGTGGCCACAAACTGGGACTTTGGAATATGATGTTTTGCTGCAGCTTATGATTTTCCTCAGACGTGAGGGGAAATGGGCTGAAGTTTCATATGCAGAAATGTTTTTCTCCCTCCGAAATCATCCTGAATGGCAGAGGGATTGTGGGATCAGAGCTCCCTCTGATCCCCTGGTATTAGCCCTTGAAAAGGAAAATAAAGTTAATAGAAAGCAGCCTAAACGATGCTGTAGCACCTGCTCAATAAAACAGCGTTGCACAAATCATGACAAGGTTTATCAAGCAGAGGCACAGATGCAAGAATTACTAGATTTATCTGGGCCACCCTCTGAGGTGTGAAGGGGACAAAGGAGAGAAGATTCAACTCCCTTGCAAGGGAGACAAGCTGGGCCATCTTCCCCCCACACACACCTCTGACTTACAAACAGCATTGAATACCCCATTGCCTGATAGTGATAGTGATGATGAGGAGCCTTCCATGAGTGTGACTGGTCCCATAGCATCTCGAACTAGAAAACAAATCAGGGAAGTAATACAAGCCCCTTTGAGGCAAGCTGTGGGGCCCGGGAGAGAAAAGGTATTAGTCAAAGTCCCTTTTTCTACAATTGACTTAGAAGGTTGGGAAAAAGTTGCTAAGGATTATAGGGCTGATCCTGTAGGAACAGCTAAAAGGTTAAGATATATGATTAAGCAGCACAACCTGGACTGGGAAGACCTCCAGTTATTATTAGAGGCGTTAACGGAGACAGAGAAACAGTTAGTTTTGAAAACAGCAGGGGATTTAGCAGAGAACTTTTGCAGAACAACATAAGAGGATGTTAAGCATGTCTTTCCTCTCCAGGATCCAGGTTGGGATCCAAACATTGCAGAACAATTAGTGAAGATAAAGAATTATCAAGAATGGGTAGCAAAGGGAATGGAACAGGCCATCCCCAAAACTATAAATTGGTCAGTTTTGTATGCAATTAAGCAGAGTCCCTCCGAAACTCCTTTGGAGTTTTTAGATCTCCTAAGGGACGCGATGCGCCATCATACACCATTAGATCCGGGGTCCGAGATAGAGATACAGCAGCTAGTAAGTTTTTTTTTAGGGCAATCTACAGGAGATATCAGAAGGAAGCTTCAGAAGCTCCGGGGACCAGAGGGAAGGAATTTAGAGGCCTTGGTAGATGAGGCATGGAGGATTTTCAGCAATCGAGAAGAAGGATATAAGCAAGGGATGAAAAAGTTAATGGCAGTGGTAAAAGAAGAAGGGAAAGGGAGGCGGGGACAAGGACCACCCAGGCGAGGACCACCCTGTCTGGGAAAAGATCAGTGTGCAAATTGCAGAAAATTTGGGCACTGGAAAAATGAGTGCCCTGAACAAAGAAGAAATGGGAAAGGGAACCGGGAAAGGGAGGTGGTGGTCGCTCACACTAGAAGCAACTGAGGAGGACCGGGGGACCTCACCCCAGGAGATCCACTGGTTATAAAATTGAAACTGGGGAAGGAGGGGAAGGAGGTGAAATTTATGGTAGACACGGGGGCAACCCTTTCAGTTTTGAATAAAGCTTTGGTGCCAGTGGGGAATGACTGGGTTAGAGTGCAGGGAGCAACTGGCCAACCTGAAATAGCATACTTTTGCAAGCCACTTGAATACATATATGGGAAACAGTGGGGCATCCATAAATTTCTATACATGCCCAACTTCCCGGATTCGCTCCTAGAGAGAGACCTGTTGGAGAAATTAGAGGCAACCATCTCGTTTAAAAATGGAGAGGTTACTCTGGAGGTAAATGAGCAGAAATATAGAGAAGTATTAAGCTTAATACTGACAGCTATTGAGATTAAAGAAGAAATTAGTGAGGAAATACTGAACCAAGTGTTTCCAGGCATATGGGCCTCCAATGTACCAGGAAGGGCAAGAAATGCATCTCCAATACAGATTAAGCTCAAGGAAGGAAAATACCCAGTTAGAATCAAGCAGTATCCCTTAAGAAAAGAAGACAAAGAAGGAATTAGCCCGATAATTGAAAATTATTTACAGCTCGGGTTGCTGAAGGAGTGCCAATCTGATTTTAACACTCCTATCCTGCCTGTCTGCAAACCTGATGGCTCATACCAGGTGGTGCAGGATTTACGGGCTGTCAGTAAGAGAACTGAGGATGTCTACCCTATGGTAGCTAACCCATATACCTTGTTAATGTGTTTGACACCAGAGCTAACTTGGTTTACTGTTTTAGATTTGAAGGATGCCTTCTTTTGCCTCCCTCTCCACGAAGCCAGCCAGAAAATGTTGGCATTTCAATGGGAGAATTCCAAAAGCGGACGCAAAACTCAGCTCACATGGATGGTACTTCCCCAAGGGTACAAAGGGAGCCCCACTTTGTTTGGAGAACAACTTGCAGAAGATTTGGAATCCTGGGAAGCTCCACCAGGAGAAGGGAGACTTGCAGTTTTGTTTTTCTCCCAGTAGCTTCAGTTGGTCTCGGATGCCTTGGTTGTTCCTGGATGGGGGGTACACTTACCTACCTCCTGCCCAAGCAAAGCTCCCAGGCACAGGCAATACTTAGCAAGTTTAGTTATAGTGATATGCAGCTCTTAGCAGTGATCAGCTCTTTTGCAGTGATTCTCAGCTCATAAGCTTGCTAAGGTGCCTTGGCAGACGCAGGGAGAGAGAGGAGAAGCGCTGTATGAAGTTCCACAGATGTATCTTTATTGACATCCTCTGTGAAGGGTTTCAGGGACAGCTCTTGTCCTGAGCTGGGGAAAAGTGGGGTTTTTATAGGGTACTGAGGTTTTGAGAAATGGTCCAATGGTATGAGTTGGGGTAGAAAGTGACCTATTGTCTTACAGGGAGATAAGAGAGGGTCCAAGCGCGGAAGAGGGGTTATTTGGCCTAGTCACCATGACTAGGCATTTCTGTGCCTTTAGGCGACTGACCGCCAGAGAGGCCTACTAGGCCTCATGGCTGCAACAACTCCACTTTCTGTATTTAATAAAAAGGCATTCCCAATAGTTCTTTTAAAGCAATGGACAAGGCATGAGAACAATGACAATTACAATGAAAATCCACAGAATTCCTTTAACAAAAGATGCAACCCATCCTGTTAATCCCCATTGACCAAAAAGGTCATTGATCCAGTCTGGGTTCTTTTCTATTTTTAAGTCCTTCACAAGTTCTCTCAGTTTTTGGATGTTTCCGTGGATGGATTCTGAGCGTGACGAGAGATTGAAGCAGCACATCCCTTCGAAGTCTTTGCATCGGTGTCAAGTCAATTGCTGCTTGGTTCTGGAGAGATGCAGGTCTTGTGTTTTCCTCATCTTTTAAAAGATCACTCAGGGCAGCAGATGTAGCGTTGGCTTGCTTACTAAGCCAGCAGCCTAGGTGATTTATTTCACCAAGGGCCTTAGCTGCAGCTACCCATGGTAGGAATAGGGAGACAGCAATTATTTTTGGTTTATTCCAATTGTATAATTTAGGATCGCAATTTTCATCAAATTCCGTATAGGATCTTTTGTGGCCATTTGCTTCACTTTCTTTTTTCCAATTATGTAACAAGGTAATATTTGGTGTGAGGGTAGATATCACCGCGGGGCCTGACCAGAAGAGAGAGACTCGGGACACAGTTCTGGGTTCAGCAGAGCAGGGCACGAAGACCTGGGTTTATTTACAAAAACCACTTTTATACATTTCCTAATGAGACCTGTGGATTGGAGGATGGAATTCCCACCTCCTCACCACATTAGTCAAGCCAACTGTCAATCACCTTTCTCCTCCCACCTAGAAATATGTAAACAATGAAAGACAGTTAGCAAAACATGGCCAGTGTTTACATTCACGAGCGAGGGAGACTGCACGTCTCTCCTTTAACATGAACGCTCAGCAAGCCAGGAAAAAACCTCATGGCAACAGGTAGAAAGTCTCCCAAGGCTACAGGGACCTCCCTGAAGGCGTGAGGGGATCCCAGCCCATACTCGGTCACCACAGATGAGAAACATTCCTTTGGGTAGTACTTTGGGATGGAGAGAGGATACAGATATCACGCGAGTGGTGTAATTGCACCAATCCGGATAGTCATAGGCTTTGTTAATGGGTGATATGTCTTTTCTGTATGTGTTTTTTACCTGGTCAATTTCTGGCCCATTATTCTTTGGACGTCTAAAGTAAAATTTGACACAGTATGTTGCTTTGGTGGACCCCAGCAGGTCCAATTCTTGGGGTTCCTCTAGGGCATTAGGTAACATTTTTGTCCACTCATCCCAAGTATCTACCGCGTTGGGTCTCTTACCTGTGGTGTGGAGGAGCTCTGAGTTATAGACGGGCCAGTCATCTGCTACAAAAGGAATCCCTACTAGACATGTGGAAAGTGGGTTATCAACGCTCCCCATGGATAAGCACGTTATCCTGTTTCAATGTTTTTGCTAAGGTTACCCAAACATTATGGCTAGGCTGTGGGCTAATCCAGCCACAGGCATACGGTATGGTGAAGAGCATCCAAGCAGAAGTGAGGAGAGCACCAGTTTTCATCTCTGGACAGGGATAAGACTTCTGATAGGGAATATAAGCAAATTTGATATCTTTTATGATGGGAGGAGAGGGTTAGGGTTTTTTTTCCCCTCATTCCTTTCCTCTGTTTCTTCCCCTCTCCACTCCCCGCCCCCACCCTTTTTTTTTTTTTTTTTTTAATATATAAGCAAGGGATGGGTAGGTGGGTGTGAGGTTAGGGGTTTTTGGTAAGAGTTGAGAAAGTGAATAATAGGGGTTTTTAGGGTAAAATTAAAAAAAGGTAATTACATGTAATTCAGAGAACAATTTTGTGTTCAGGCTATGTCTGGCTTATAGCTTGACTGATGCAGCAGAATGTTGATCATCTTTTCTGTTTCTTCTGCTGTCATGTGATGGGTCGGTTTTTTCTTTGGTACGTGGATATTCGGCAACTCCTTCGTCTCCAGGCAGAACTTGTCTGGTTTTGAGGTGGTCTTGTATTCAGCTCAGAGGAACTCTTGTCAGTGTTTGACTGAGTAGTGTTTGTAGTGCCTAGGTATGGTTTTATGTTTTTTCCTGGGTACCATCTTGGGCCAGATGGTAGTGAAACACACACATATCCTCTCCCCCAAGTAATTAACTGGAAAGGCCCAGAAATTTGATGTGTTTCTGGGTCCTTCACTAGCACAGGTGGTTTCTCAGCAAGCTTTGCTTGGGTGGTATTTGTGAAGTGGCGGAGTACTGGGGGGTCAGGCTCTGATGTTGTGCCATTTAGGAAGTTGATGATGTAGAGAACCTTGCAGAGTCTTTCAACTGGAGATAAGATTTTTGTTTCACTTCGCTGCTGATTGAGGACTCTTTTGAGGGTCAGATGTGTTCTTTCTATGATGGATTGTCCTGTGGGATTTGCAGGTATGCCTTTCTTGTGTTCTATTCCCCACTCACTGAAGAACTCAACTTAAGAGAGACATAGGCAGGTCCATTATCTGTTTTGATCTGTTTTGGTACTCCCAGGGTAGCAAAGGCAAGGAGAAAGTGCTTTATGGCATGCTGTGTAGTTTCTCCTGGATGAGATGATGCAAACACTGCTCCAGAAAATGTGTCAACCTATACGTGCACATACTTTGACCTTCCAAAAGGTGGGAAGTGAGTGACATCTGTCTGCCACTGCTGGCAGCTGTTAAGTCCTCAGGGATTGACTCCTGTCCCCACAGATGGTATCTGGTAGCTTTGACAGTTTAGGCACGTGGCAACAATAGCTTTTGCCTGATCTTTTGAGAGCTTGAACATTCTAATAAGGGCAGCTGCATTTTGATGATAAAATGCATGTGACAACTTTGCCTGGGCAAAGATGTCAGGGATGTTAGCAGTCTCTAGTGCCATGGCCAATGCATCTGCTTTCCTGTTCCCTTCTGTGATGATACCTGGGAGGTCAGTGTGTGACCTCACATGCATTACATACTAAAGTTGCTTTCTGTGGGAGATTAAGCGTATTAATGCAGAAATCAATTGGTGTAACTTTGGATTGGAAACGTCTTTGAGAAGGGCTTGTTCTGCCCTCATAGCTATACCTGCAACATATGAAGAGTCTGTAATGAGATTAAAGGCTTTGTCTTTGAATTTCTCAAAGGCTCTGACAACAGCTGCTAACTCTGCAATCTGTGGAGATCCCTCCACTATTTGGACATCAGATTCCCATTTTTGGGTCTTAGGGTCTTTCCATGTCATTACAGACTTGTGGGATGCCCCCGAGCTGTCTGTAAAGACTGTTAGAGCTTTGAGAGGTGTTCTACTCTGTATTAATTTTGGGGTCAGATTAAAGGTTATATTAAAAAGTTTATGTTTTGGGACATGGATGGAAATTTGGCCTGTATAGCTATCTAGGTCTTACTGGAGATTTTCATTGGTCTGAAGCAAATACTCCAGGTCTCCGCTGGTTAATGGCAAGTATATGCATGTGAACTCACACCCTGCGAGAGAACGGAGGCGAGTTCTGGCCTTTTTTATTAGATGTGCCATGATTTCTTGGAAGGTGGTAATTGTAGGTTGGTTGTTTGTAAAGATCCATTCAAGTATCATTAAAGGGTCTTGAAGCTGAGTATCCCATTGGAAAATCAGTCCATGGAACCGGGGTGCTTTTCCTAGAATGGCAAACTGGAAAGGCAGGCTAGGCTCGAAGCGATGGGCTCAGTGTGAAGATAGAGCTTCTTGGACTTTGGTGATGGCATCTCAGGCTTCTGTTGTGAGAGTGCATGGAGAGTCCAGGTCTCCGCTGCCACGGAGAAGGTTGAACAGGGGAGCAAGGTCCTCTGTTGTAATTCCTAGCAGAGGACGTACCCAAATGATGGATCCACACAGACTAAGTCTCTCAGGGTTTTTGGGTCGTCTCGGATGACAAGCTGCTGGAGTACGATGGTCCTTTCCCGGATCTGGAATCCAAGATAAGTCTATGGGTTGGTGTACTGTATTTTGTCTTCACGGATCTCAAACCCTGCTTTTTATATGGTTTCAATAGTCTTTGTAACTGCTTTGTCTACGTAGGCTTTGTCTGATGCACAGATCAGGATGTCATCCATATAGTGGTAGAGGATTGCATCTGGAAATAGGCTCCGAACGGGAGACAAAACATGAGCAACATACCATTGGCATATGGTAGGTGAGACCTTGAGACCTTGGGGAAGAAAAAGCCAGTGATATCTTTTGAGTGGAGCCTCTCTGTTAAGAGAGGGGACAGAAAAAGCAAACCATGGAGCATCCTAGGGGTGCAGCGGAATGCTGAAGAAAGAGTCTTTAATATCTATGATGGCAAGTGTCCAGTCTTGAGGCAGCATTGATGGTGAAGGCAGTCCAGGTTGAAGGGGGCCCATATCCTTAATTACCTCACTGATTTTATGCAGGTCCTGGAGGAACCTCCACCTGTCCGTTCCAGGCTTTTGCAGTACAAAGACTGGGGAGTTCCAAGGGCTGGTGGTCTCGACAGTGTGACCTTTGGCAAGCTGTTCTTCTACAAGGGCTTGTAGTGCGCCCAGTTTTACTTTAGGGAGGGGCCACTGTTCGATCCAGATCGGGGTTTTGGCATTTCCAGGTGAGTTGAGGGGTATCTGGTAGTGCGCCCTCCTCAGTGGCCCCAATTAGAAATCCCGACTGGGAATGTGTAGGGAGGCTCCCCATTGCGATAGAACATCCCTTCCCCAAAGGGTGATGGGGGCCCTTACCACAAATGTGCAGATAGTTGCCAACTTGCCTTCAGGCCCTTCGACGAGCACGTTGTGCTTGCTTCGCATGGACACTGTAGCTCCACCAGTCCCTGAAATCATACCTGGTACCAGTTGTAGTTCCCAGTTTGCTGGCCATTCTGAGTGGGCAACGAGGCTCACGTCTGCGCCGGAGTCCAGAAGTCCTAGTCGGTGGATCTTCTCCCCTTTGCAGGATAGTCCACACTCGATGGCAGGCCTGTTAGATCCCAAAACTTGTGCCAACATTGCTATAGGGTTGAGAGGAAGCTGTTCCTTGTGATTTTTTGGGAGTAGAAAGGCTTGTGCAATTGGAGTTCCCTTTAAAAGAAAAAATGGTAAGTCTGTGCAGCACAGCTGGACCAAGATTTCTTGACCCGGGTGTACTGTTTGTACTGCTGGAAACACAAAAATTTCATCTGGGCCATTAAAGGTATCACCTATAATTAAGATGTCAAAAGGACCTCCTTTTGGCCCATACTTGCCAGTAGGGACACGATAAACATCTCTCTTTTTTAAGTCAATGTATAAAGCAGTTACCAGTTGGCGCCTGGTTCCCGTCTGTATTGCTCTCTATGTTGGATCCCCTTCATGTGACGTGGCGTCTCCTGGAGTGATGCATGGCTGGGTCTGCATGACTTTTGGTTTGTCGTCTTGGCGTGGAGCCTGACCACGCTCCGCTGGTAGTTTCCCGAACGCTGCTGGAAGCGCTGCCGATTTTGGGGTCTTTGGTAGGTGTTACGGGGAATTTGGATAGGTGACCTATCTGGACAGTCCTTTATAAAATGTCCAAAGTCTCCACAGTGAAAGCAGCGGGTCTGGTCTTTGGAAGTCACTACTGCAAATGCACCAGAAACTCCTTCTGCAATACCCTTAGCAACTGCTTGGGCCACTGTGTTTTCAGTGGAGAGGTGACATGTACAGCTTTCCAGCATTTGTTCTATGGTAGGTTCTGTATCCAAGGGTAAGGCTCTCAGAATAGTTTTACATTGTTCGTTAGCATTGCTCATGGCAAGTTTGCATAACAGTTCTTTTCTTGCCTCTATGCTATCTGTTTATCCAGAGCATCTTTAATTCTGTCCACAAATTTGATAAAGCTTTCATCTACTCCTTGTTTAATATTAGAGAAGTGTAGGGTAGGGATAGAGTCATCTGGGGTAAGAAGTAAGGAAGTCTTAGCTGCAATAGCCAAGTCTTGTATTGCTGCCTCAGACAAAGTTTTAGCTTGATCTGAGGGTTTCTGCAAGTTGCCTTCTGCAGCCAGCTGTTCAACTGAAAAATTTTGCCTATTAGGATCTTTAGCGTATGTGTCTGATAATGTTTTTAATTGTTTTTTCCAATGCCTTTCCCATAGCATATATTCTGCTGGGGATAGGAGGCAGTGAGTAATATTCTTAACATCGTGGGGTATTAAAACGTGCTGAGAAGATAGCTTCTCCTAGTGGAGGCACCACCTCTTTTTCCCTTTATATAAGTTACAGGGAAGGCAGAAATTTTCTGAGCCAGCTCCCAGTCCCCTGCTTGAGTGGCTTCCATTTTAATTAAAGCCCATGGATCAATGTCATCTGCATCAGAACTGGACTCACTATCACTACTGTCCTCAGATGAGGAGTGTTTTTTCTGGTGTTTTGGAGAGGCATTTTGCAGGGGTGTGGGGTGCTGGAGAGAGGGTTGCAAGACCTGGCAGCTGGGACAGGGTTGAGAGGCGTGTAAAAGCAGTATGCTACCATGGGGTGTCTCAGAAGTGCCGTGAGGGTTTCGTGGCTGCAGGGTCTGGGGATAAGGGAGCGTCGGGGGGGTGGGATTGCATGGGGCCACATTCGCTACAGAGGGAGCAGAGGGGGTGGGGTCAGGGGGGGGTGCAGATTGGATAGAAGCAGGCACGGTTACATTCTGACGTACCGCAGAGGGAGGGTGATGGCCACACATGAGATAAGCAGGTTCTGCAGGCTTTGCAGGCATGCAGGAAGAGTTTGGGAGCAGCGCGGAGGGGGGAGGTGGGGGCAGAGTGGAGTGGGGAGGTGGGGACAGCACGGAGTCCGTGTTCTCCGTCCCCGGGGGGGCGGCTGAAGGTGGAGCAACAGTAGGAAGGGGGGCCGAGGGGCTGGGGGCTTGCAGAGAGGGCGTGGGGGTGCCGAGGGCCTCGGTGGTCCCGGGGGCACAGGGCGGGAGCGGAGCAGGAGCCGTGGGCATGGCGCATTCAGGCCCTACCCCCCTGTGGCCGGCATGTGGAGAGAGGGGGGGAAGATTAGCATTTGAAAGGACAGTGTCTGGCAGGAGAGATAAAGTTGGAATGCTCTCCGAAGGGGGACTTTGAGATTTCTTAATATTTGTTTATTCTACTACTTTGGTAATATTATGAAAAATGGATAGAAATCGTGTAACAGAGAAGTCTCCATTAATTTGGGAAGTGTATATTTTTATCCCCACTGAGTCCCAAAAAGAATCTAAAGTGATAGAGTGTGTATTAGTATCTGGAACCTGGGAAATAATCCATTTTATAAACTTTTTCAAGTTAGTTTTTAAGAATTTACTTTTAGAGAAAGAAGGGTTGTAAAGGGATAGAATTTCTAAGATTTCTAAATATAAGTCTCTCTCGTTCTGGGATCGTTTTAATTTACTATGTTTTGATCCCATTGTAATGTGGTTCCCATTCCCCTCCCAGCAGAAAAAAGAGAAAAAAAAAGAAAAAGAAAAAGAAAAAAAGACTCAAGTAAAGTAGTGCGCAAAAAAAAGACTGTAATCTACTTTTCAGCTGAATGTGGGTCAAAAACTGCTGGTAGGGTGGTCTGTCAATGTCTGACTCCTCAGGGCTGGATTGAGAGGGTCGTCAGACAGCTTCTGCAGAGAAATTCTTCTATAACAGAGAAGTTATCTTCAGAAGGGCTCTAGCGAACCAAGGCAGTTACTCTTCACAATGGAGGCTGTCTCTGCTGGACTTTTCTACCCAGTTGGTGCGCCAGGTTTTGTTTTTCTCCCGGTAGCTTCAGTTGGTCTCGGATGCCTTGGTTGTTCCTGGATGGGGGGTACACTTACCTACCTCCTGCCCAAGCAAAGCTCCCAGGCACAGGCAATACTTAGCAAGTTTAGTTATAGTGATATGCAGCTCTTAGCAGTGATCAGCTCTTTTGCAGTGATTCTCAGCTCATAAGCTTGCTAAGGTGCCTTGGCAGACGCAGGGAGAGAGAGGAGAAGTGCTGTATGAAGTTCCACAGATGTATCTTTATTGACATCCTCTGTGAAGGGTTTCAGGGACAGCTCTTGTCCTGAGCTGGGGAAAAGTGGGGTTTTTATAGGGTACTGAGGTTTTGAGAAATGGTCCAATGGTATGAGTTGGGGTAGAAAGTGACCTATTGTCTTACAGGGAGATAAGAGAGGGTCCAAGCGCGGAAGAGGGGTTATTTGGCCTAGTCACCATGACTAGGCATTTCTGTGCCTTTAGGCGACTGACCGCCAGAGAGGCCTACTAGGCCTCATGGCTGCAACATTGCAGTATGTGGATGACATCCTAATAGCTACCCCAACAGAAGAAGAGTGTGTGGCCTGGACGGTAAGCCTCCTAAACTTTTTGGGGCTTCAGGGGTATAGAGTGAATAAGAACAAGGCTCAGGTAGTGAAACAAAAGGTGATCTATCTGGGCTATGAGATCAGTGCTGAGCAACGGACTCTGGGGAAAGAACGCATAGAATGAATATGCCAAACCCCGAAACCCCAGACAATAAAAGAACTGAGAACCTTCCTGGGCATGACGGGATGGTGCAGACTATGGATTTACAACTACAGATTACTTGTGAAACCTTTGTATGTGCTCATTGCAAAAGGAAGCAGACAGCTCCAATGGACAAAGGAAGCCACACAGGCCTTTGGCCAGCTCAAAAAAGCCCTCATGTCAGATCCAGCTTTAGGATTGCCAGACGTGAGTAAACCATTTTTTCTCTTCTCTCACGAGAAACTGGGAATTGCCCTGGGAATACTGGCTCAGGACCTGGGTCCATATAGAAGGGCAGTTGCTTATATTTCTAAGCAATTTGATGCAGCAGCTAAAGGATGGCCAGGTTGCCTCAGGGCAGTGGCTGCAGTAGTACTGAACATTCAGGAAACCCGTAAGTTCACCCTGGGCCAGAAAATGACTGTGCTGGTGTCTCATACGGTATCCTCAGTACTGGAAACAAAGGGAGGCCACTGGCTTTCCCCACAACGGTTTCTGAAATACCAAGCTACCATGGTAGAACAAGATGATGTAGAGATAGTGGTGACTAACATTTTCAACCCAGCTTCTTTCCTTAGTGGGAACCAAGGAGAGACGATTCATCACGATTGCCTGGAGACCATTGAAACCACCTACTCCAGCCGCTCAGACCTGTAGGACACCCTGGTTCACTGATGGAAGCAGTTATGTCAGCGATGGAAAACGACATGCTGGGTATTCAGTCACCACATCCAGAGACCTAACTGAATCAGCACCATTACTAGCAGGTACCTCTGCACAGAAGGCAGAAATAATTGCCCTAACCCGTGCATTAGAATTGTCAAAAGGAAAGAGAATAAATATCTACACAGATTCCTGCTATGCATTCGGGGTAGTGAATGCTCATGGAGCTATTTGGAAGGAAAGAGGACTGTTAAATTCACAAGGGAAGAACATTAAACATGCATGAGAATGTTGCCTTTCGATGGAAAGGCAGGCGACCTGGTTTCAGAAAGCCAGCACGGCGGCTCGACCTTCTCCCGAGCCACTCGGGCCACAGACACGCTGACACCAATGTGGTGGACGGCGAATGGCGATTTATTAGGTTCTTACATGGGGTTATATAGTCTAAGGGGTCTTCACTAGTCAGGGGGGAGGGAAGGTTAAAGGTTAGTGGAAAACTACTGGGTTTGGAGGGGCTACATTGTTCTCAAAGTTAGTTACACATCTCAAAGGGTGAGGGGGAGGTTCCTGTCTTTCCGTTACAATCCCGAGATCTTCCGCGGCGCCAGGCTTTATCTTATCTGCTCACACACATCTCCCCCCCTCCTCTCACAAATAAATGAGGTAGTTAAAATATAGGCATTAAAATGGGGTACAGAGTAGTAACTTAATAAAAGAAAAAGGGGTTTGAAAAACTTGAGTAAATATTTGCGAGGTAGATCAGACAAATCTCGCGACTGGCAATGTTCACAGTTTCATTCACAGCAATAGTTGCTGTTCTGCTAATAGAATGTTGGCCCGTTCTAGGCGTGTTTGGTGGTTCGTCACTTCCCTCTGGAACAGGGGTGTACGCGTTACGGGGGCGTCCCACGAGCATGTCCTGCAAATAGAAACTCACAGTTTTCATTAGTTTCATTCTGAAGATCAGGCTTGACTGACTTAAGTGGACACCACTTGATTCTGCCCTCTCTTTTGACAGCTGCATACCCTCTTCCCGTGAGTACCAACCTCCAGCCCTGCTCCCATTCACCCAGCTCATTTTTAATTACAACCTGTGGGCCCTCCTCTAGTGCTCGAGTGGCCCAGTGCTTTTGTGCAGGACTGTTTGTTTCATCTCCCCTGGGGAACTGATTCAGTGCTAGCAGGGCAGTTGCCAGCAGCCGTGCCTGGTCCCCTGGGGGAATGGCATTGGCGAAACCCTCTGACTTCGCCAGCACCTCTATTCTGGCTTTGAGGGTTTGGTTGGCTCTCTCCACTATGGCCTGACCTGTAGAATTGTATGGAATGCCCTGCACTAAAGTGATGCCCCACTTTGAGGCGAAATCTTGCACAGGTTTGGAGGTGAAATTTGAGCCATTGTCAGTTTTTATTTGCTTGGGGATACCAAGCCATGCCATAGCTGTCAGCCAGTGCTGAATTGTGGCCTTAGAGTTGGTTTTGGGGTGCTGTGTGGCTACAATCACTCCGCTGTAAGTGTCCACTGTCACTGCCAGCCATGCTCAAGGCTTCAGCAGTTGACATAAGGTAAAGTCTGATTGCCAAATTTCTGAGGCCTTGAGGCCTCTTGGGTTGACCCCACTGGTCCACAGGGGTGACTTCTGGCAATGAGGGCAGGTGGCCACTACATGTTTCGCGTCTGCTGTCGAGATCCTGCATCTTTTTGCCAGTGCTTTGGCTCCGATGTGGAGTGACTCGTGCAGTTGACGAGCTTCCTGCAATGTCCACACTCCCTTTGCTGCTGCGTCCGCTTTGTCGTTGCCGGTCTGGAAGAAGCCCTTGACTGGGTTGTGGCTGTTGACGTGAATGACAGACACGGCGCCTTGTCGCGAGGAGAGCGCTTCTTCCAGCATTGTGGCTGCTGCAGATGTTGACACACCTGGTCCTGACATGGCCAGGCAGAGCCTTGCCACGAATATGGAGTCTGTTACGATGTTGAGGTGCTCATCTTGGAATGACCACAGCTGTTGCTTCCAGTTGTTGCACTGACAGTGTGGGGTCGCATGCTTTGACACAATGCCACTGTTCTCCAGTCTGCCACACTGCCGCTGCAGTGGAAGTCGCAGAGGAGGCGTCTGTGAAAACCGTCGGTCCTGGCAGCGGACGGTCCATGACCTTTGGTGGCAGGTCTATGTCGACAATGGTCAGTAGCTGAGTCCAAGGTGGTCTGGAGGCGTAGCAGATTTCTCCTCCGAAGCCAGTGAGGGCATAGGCCAGTTGTTCCGACGCTGCGGTCGACTCTGTGGTCAGCTGCTTGCGGAAGGGAAGGTGGATTTTTGTTGGCTCGATTCCCAGGTGTTTCAGGGCAAGTTTCCTGCCTTTCATGATGATGTTGGCGACGCATTCGACTCCTGGGGAAAATGCACGAGCTGGTCTTCCGAGGACCACCCACTGGATCGGCTGGGCCTTCTCAGAAGGTCCTTGGGCCAGTGCTCCCACTCCTCCTTTCTGTGTAAAGTGGACGTACAGATCAAGTGACACACCTGGGTTCCACCTGGCAAGTGTGCCAGTAGACATCTGACGTTCGATGAAGTCGAGGGAGCTCGCTGCTTGTGGTGTCAGCTCCTTGGTTTCCCAGGGGTGCTTTCCTTTCAGGAGGTCATATAAGGGGTCCATGACCTCGGGAGGGATTAGGACGATGTTGCGAAGCCACTGCAGAGATCCTACAAGTCGCTGCATGTCATGGAGCGTCTTGATGTCTCGGCAGACCTTTACCTTGGGAGGGGTCACGTAGGAGTTTGTGATCCCCACTCCCAGGAAGGTCACGCAGGGTCCTCTTTTGATCTTTGCGCTCGCGATCTCAAAGCCGTTGGCCTGGAGAGTTTCCGTGATTGTGGACACTAGATGATCCACTTGGCTTGCTGATGGTGTAGCGATGAGGATGTCGTCCATGTACTGAATGATGGTTGCAGCAGGGTAGGAGTGTCGGACTGGCATCAGTGCTTTGTCCACGGTGATCTGGCATACCGTAGGGCTGTCCACAAAGCCTTGGGGTAACATACACCATTGGAAACGGAGGCTGGGTCGCTCGCCGTTCGGGAACACGACAGAAAAAGCAAACCGTTCCTTGTCCTCGGGGTGCAGAGGTATCAAAAAGAAGCAGTCTTTGATGTCTAGCACTGCGCATGGCTGCCCTTGAGGGATGGCTGAGTTCATGGGCAGCAGTGTCTGAATGGGACCCATAGATTTGGTTGTCTTGTTCACTTCCCTGAGGTCGTGGACGAGGCGATAGCCTTCTCCAGACCTTTTGGGGATCACAAACACAGGGGTATTCCAGGGACTAGTGGAGGGTTCTATGTGACCCTTTTGCAGCTCACGGTCGACCAGTTCCAGTAAGGCTGCCATTCGAGGCTTTGACAGGGGCCACTGCTCAACCCATACAGGGTCTGATGATTTCCATGTCAGTTTGATTGGCAGCGGTGGGTGCACGGCAGTGGCCCTCAGGATAAATTTGTAATTCTCACTCCTAACATGGCAAAGACATCCCTTCCTATCAAGGGTGGTGAATTTTGCAAAATGTAGGGGTAGATTGCCACAGTTTGTTCTGGTCCTTTTTCTGTGTGGAGTGTTATAGCTACCAACTGGGTGCTTCTCCACGCCCGGGTCTGCCCTCCCACTCCTCTCAATGGGGGTACTTCTTTAAATTGCCAATGCCGAGGCCAGTGTGCTTGCGGGATTATCGAACAGTCAGACCCCGTGTCCCCCCAAAACGGAAGCCCTATGATGTGGGGATCCCAGTTGCCTTAAAGGCGGCACGTTCCCCAAATCACCAGGGGCTCCTTCCCGATTTTCATGGCCAAGGCCACCCAGGGCTCCCGATCTGGGGTGACCCCTGCTGGCCCTGTGCCCCAGGTGCGGCTTGCGGTGGTGGTGGACACGAGAGTGCCGCTGGCGGTGTTGTAAAACCTTGCCATTGTGTCGCTGTGGGGGGTGCAAAACCGGCTGTCCCCTGTGGGGGCATGGGGTATGATGGTTCCCCGCCCCACTGGGGGTTGGCATAGATGGGCCGCCTTGCGTTCACAGCGGGAGGAGGCTGGGTGTGGCCCGCACGCCCCCTCCCCTCCGGGGTGGTGCCGCTCCCACCCCCTGGGCTTGCTCTGCCTCCCGCGGGGGTGATAAATAACCTTCCTTATTCCCCTCAAGGGTCTAAGCTAGCTCAGTCCTCAGGCCTAGGAGGATTATATCAAGAGAGACAGGAAAAGGATTCAAAAGAGGCTCTCACCGTTTCTTTGCTGCAGCGATCTTTATTCCAGGTTGGTGTCCCAGGAGAGAGGGCGATCCCGGGGGACAGGGGTCTTTTCTCAGGATTTCTGAGGGAGGGGCAAGCTGGCACACAGCCAATGGGGTCAGAAGGGGAAGGAAGGGTCAGACTACATGACAGGGGTTCCAGGGGTCCCTGAGGGAGAAGAAACCATTTCCCCAGGGGGATGTAACATCTCCTCCTTTTTTTTTTTTAAAAAGATACAGAGAGAAATTCTCAAATTCTGTTTCACACGGAGTGTGGGTTTTCCCACCACTTATGGTTGGTAGGGAAATCGGATCGCTTTAGATTTGCCAACTCTATATGGTTGACTTCTGAGGTAGAAGATATGAGGCCATTAATAGCCTTGAAAATCAAACAGCGTAGGATCCCGAATGCTATGGTTACAAAAAAAAGGATAACAAAAAGTCACAAAATTGTTTTAACTACAGAAGTCCACCACCCAGTGAATCCCCAGCCCTTGAACAGTTCCTTGATCCAATCTTCTGATTCTTGCTTCACTTGTCCGATCATGTTGTTCATGCTTCGGAGGGCAGCATGGATGTTTGGAGCCTTTGAGGACAGATTCATGCAACAGAGTCCTTCAAATTCCTGGCATTCAAGTCCATGCAATAGCAAAAGATAATCGATAGCGGCACGGTTCTGGATGGTGGCCTGTCTGGTAATCTCCTCGTCTTCTAGGAGGGAGCTGATGGCGATGGATGTTAAATTAGCTTGCTTGACCACCCAGCACTCTAGGTGGCCCATTTCACCTAGAGCTTTGGCTGCTGCTACCCATGGAAGAAACAGGGATACAGCAACTCTTTTTGACTTTGCCCAATGAAAAATGTCTGAATTACAATTTGGGTCCAAATTGTCAGCACTCCTTTTTTGAATTTTGTCAGCCGATTTGTTTTTGTGTGTCCATTCACAAATTAAAGTTTGGTTGGGTGTCAACACGGACAATCGCCCTATGGTACATGGCCCTCCGAAAAGCCGGGATGGAATTTCTGCCCATGCCCGATCCCCACAAACCAAGAACAATCCTCTCGGGAGGCTTCTGGGTTTGGAGTGAGATGGGTTGTCTGGTGCAATGTGGCTTATATTATGACACCACCTCTTTGCAGTAAATTCTCCCCGGAACTGCCTTATAAGGTGGTACTCGTCAGTGTTAGGGGATTTTGGGATAATGGAGAACTGGATGCAGTATGTGGCAGGGGAGGAACCCAATAGTTCTAACTCCTGGGGTTCATGAGCTACCCTGGGCAAACCCTGCACCCATTCCGCTAAGGGGTTCATGGCAAACACACCTTGCTTTTGATGATCTTTGTGTGGTTGTGGGGTGTGTGCCTCTGGAATTTCGTTGGACTTGTATTTGTCCAAGCCTGCTGGAAATTCTCCAGCCTGCAAAGGAATTCCTACCAGACAGGTAGACATAGGGTTCTTAGCTGCTGCAGTGGACAAACATATGTTTTCTTGCTGAAGTGTCTGTGCCAGGGTTACCCAGACGTTCTGACGTGGTTGAGGGATGATCCATGCAGCTGCCAGACTGTTCAGCATTAGCAGGATGACAACTTGGATGGGGTTCATCATAGGGTTGAGTGGGAGGTAGGTTTTCTCTAGAAGGGAAAAATAAACATTTTTAAAAACATGTTAAAAGGTTCCTGTTCCTGCCAGAAGGAATCCACACCTAAGAAGATTCTTTCTCTTCCATCCGGCGGCGTCTTCTCTTCGAAGCATCAGTCACTTGCTTCTCATCCCCTTCTGCTGGAGCTGGATTTTTGGGGACAAAAGGTTTCACCCACTTCTGGGGAATCCACCGAGGGCCTGAGGGAGTAGCCACACATGCATAGCCACGACCCCAGGTCACCAGCTCATAGGGACCTCTGGTTTCCCAAGTTTCAGGATCCCTAATCAAAACCGGTGGACGCTGAGACAATTTAAACTGATTACCACTATTAAAATGACATACCACAGGTGGACTCATGTTTTCAAATGAACAGTTCAGAAAACTGATGGTGAACATGGCTTTGCAGAGCTTCTGCTGTGGTGTCATCCATGAAGCCGAGGAGTTCTGCCTAGCCAGAACCTGTTTGAGCGTCTGGTGTGCACGCTCGATCACAGCTTGACCTGTGGGGGAGTGAGGGATGCCAGTTTTATGCTCCACTCCCCACTGCTGGACAAATTCTAGGAACTCCTTGGACACATACGCTGGGCCGTTATCAGTTTTGATTGTTTTTGGAATTCCCAACACTGCAAAGGCTTGCACTAGGTGCTGCTTGGCATGTATGGATTTTTCTCCTGCGTGGGCAGAGGCATACACTGCACCTGAATATGTGTCAATGCTCACATGAACATATTTGAGGCGACCAAAACTAGGAATGTGTGTGATGTCTGTTTGCCATACCTCACAGGTGCCCAGGCCCCTGGGGTTAACCCCCATGCCCATCGATGGCATGACCTGGAGCTGGCAGTTCGGACAGGTACCTACAATGGCTCGAGCCTGGCTCCGTGTTAGCTGGAAATGTTCGGATCAGGGCTGGCACATTTTGATGGTAATGTTGGTGACTCAGTTTTGCCTGCTGGAAGACATCAGGGAGATGTGCCTTTTCAACTGGTGCAGCAAGGGAGTCTGCCTGGCGATTCCCCTCTGCGATCTCACCTGGCAAATCAGTGTGTGACCTCACATGCATCACGTAAAACAGGTGCTGTCGATGAGAAACCAAATAGATTAGCTTTGAAAGCAACCTGAAGAGATGTTCATTCTCTATTTCTTTGAGCACAGCCTGCTCCGCTCTGGACACTACTCCCGCCACATAGGCAGAGTCAGTTACCAAATTGATTGGTTCTGAGAACTTCTCAAAAGCTCTTATCACTGCGGCCAGTTAAGCCACTTGGGGGGATCCCTCCACAAACTCGACATCAGCTTCCCAATGCTGAGTCTGTGAGTTCCTCCAAGTCATCACCGACTTGTTGGAAGCCCCCGATGCGTCTGTGAAGACTGTGAGAGTTTTCAGTGGTCTCCGACTCCTCTTCTCATGAGGAATGAGGTGGAATTCCTCATTGAACAACTTGTGGGACGGGGCATGGACTGATATTTGTCCCCTGTAGCTGTCCAGAGATAATTGGAGACTGGCATTACTCTGCAGCAAATGCTCAAACATCTCTTTGGTCAATCTTTCAGGAGAGTTCTTTCCCTCCTCTGAAAGTCTGACCGGGAGGTGAATGCATGCAAAGTCACAACCTGCCAATTCACACAATCTTACCCTGGCCTTCCGAATCAGCTGCGCTATCAGCTCCTGTGGCTCTGTGATGGTCTTGGATCTTTGGTGGGAGAGGAAAACCCACTCTATTATCAACAGTGAATCTCTCTCTTCCTTGATCCATTGAAAGATCAAACCATGCAGGTGTGGCAGTTTTCCTAGAACTATGAACTGGAAAGGCACCTTTGGCTCACACCGGTGAGCCTGTCTCTCTGACAAGGCTTTTTGTACCTTTTCGATTGCTGTCTTCGCCTCTGGGGTCAGCTCCCTGGGAGACGTCAGCTCCTTCTCCCCCTTCAATAAATTGAAGAGGGGTTCTAGATCTTGATTTGTGAGGCCTAGCCAGGGTCTTACCCAATTCAAAGACCCACACAGGGAGTGGAGATGCGCTAGAGTTTTTGGATTGCAACCAATTTCTAAGCTCTGTGGAACAACAGTCCTTGCACTGATTTGCAAGCCCAGGTATTTCCAAGGTGGCATCCTTTGAACCTTGTCCTCCTGTAATTGAAATCCAGCAGAGGTTAAAACTTTAACCACTAGGTCAAGCGTGTGTTGGAATATAGAGTCATTGGGGCCACACACTAGCACATCATCCATGTAGTGAAGGATGATGGCTTCTTTTCTCTGTGCGCGTATTGGAGACAGTAATGAGGCTACATATTGTTGGCATATGAAAGGACTCGATTTGAGACCCTGGGGAAGGACCCTCCAGTGATAACGCTTCATTGGGGCCTGTCTATTGACAGTGGGAACTGAGAAGGCAAACCTTGGGGCATCTTCAGGGTGCAATGGAATTTGGAAAAAACAGTCCTTGATGTCTAAGACAGCCAATTTCCAATCTCGGGGGAGCATTGTTGGAGTGGGCATCCCTGGTTGGAGGGGTCCCATGTCTTCTACTATTTTATTAATTTCTCGTAGATCATGAAGCAACCTCCACTTGTCCTTCCCCGGTTTCTTTATTACAAAGATCGGGAAATTCCAGGGGCTTGTTGTCTCCACAATATGTCCCTGAGCCAATTGCTCTTCCACGAGTTTTTCCAGCGCCTTGAGCTTTTCTTTGCTCAAAGGCCACTGTGCTACCCATCTGGGGGTGTTTTCCAACCACTTTAACTTCTGGGTAGGGCGCTCCACAGTGGCTACTTGCAAAAATCCTGGGGTGTTTTAGGAATGACCAATTGGACTCCCCACTGAGACATGGTGTCCCTCCCCCACAGTGGGGCGTTATAATCTGCTACGAAAGGACGGACATTCGCCACCTTTCCATAAGGTCCCTCAATTTGCACCACGTTTTTCGAAATCCTTGCCATTGTGATTCCTCCTATGCCCTGAAGTTTGCCTGCCACCGGCTGTAATTCCCAGTTCGAAGGCCACATGCTTTGTGGCAGAATAGTGATGTCCGCGCCCGTGTCAAGGACTCCTACCACTAGGAGGCGCTCCGACCCATACGTAATGTTGCACGCCATAGAGGGTTTAGGTTCCCCCACCACCTCTGTCCAGTAGACCTCTGGTGATTTACCGTCTGCTGTGATCTCTGCTGGGACCGGAATGGCTTGGGCAAAAATTGGCCCCCCTACCAGATAAAAGGGTGGGTGCATACAACGAGCCAACAACATGAGGCCTATTATTTTTCCCTTTATGGTCATGGGAGCTATCTCAATTTCCAAGGGTGTGTGTGCCGTGTCCCCAATAACAAAATACTCACTGTCCAATCCCATGTGGTAAACCGTCAGGTCCTGTGAGATGTTAGACAGGTCAACTGTTATAACCATCCACTCAGTAGATCTGAAATGAAAACCTTTGGTAGTTACAAGTCTAAAACGGCCAAGTGGTTGCCAAACTTTGTTAGTTGAGCATTTAGCATTTACATTTTTCTGCACCTCCACACCCCGTGACCTGCCCTCCCCCCCCTTTTTCTTTAAGAGAGAAGCTTTTGCCAATGTGAGTCCCGCTATATTTATATCTTTGCGCGTTGTTGTGTCAACAGCGGGCACGTGCTGTAAATTCAGTTTTTTTGTTTGTGGGATTTCTTCTGCTTCTGGGTCTGAGGGCAGGATCTGGCGAAGTGTCCTGGTTTCCTGCAGCGGAGGCAGATGATGCGCTGCCGCTGGTCTGGTGGCATCGGTTGCCTGCTTGGGTGTGGTCCTGCAGGGGCTGTATGCTGTGGGTGTGTTGGTCCAGGATGTCTTTCAGATGTGCAGAACATTTCTGCCCTTCTGGAACAAGCTTCTATCATCTGGGACAGAGTAGGTGGAGGGTCCAAGGGGAGACTGAGAATAATTCTACGACAGGTCTCATTAGCATTTCTTTGAGCCATCTCTTTGATCAGCTCTGCCTGCACCACGGGATCTGGTACTTGGTGTTCTACCTGTGTCCTCAGACGATCAACAAACTGTAAGAAATTCTCCGTAGCAAATTGTTTAACATTGACATAACTTCCTTTCCCTTCCCTTGATGGTAGCTGATAAAACATTTTCTCTGCAACATTGCTAATCCTAAGTAAAATTGGTTTGGATAACACTCGAGTTTGTTTTTCGGGGCAAGCCCAGACACCTTCACCACACAGATGTTCAAATGTAATATCATTATTTTCAGTGTCCTTAGCCATATTAGGGTTTTGCTGAATCTCCTGTAAAAGTGTTCTTAAAGCTCTTTTCCACATATTGTCCCACAGATCATACTCTGAGGGAGATAACAGACATCTGAATAAGTCCTTAATATCACTAGGAACCATTTCATTAGAATCAAATGTGGCTCTAAACATCCCTTTAAAGATGGGAGTGTCCCTCCCAAACTCACGCTGTACCTTGCACAGCTCTTTCTTGTCTTGGTAGGAGAGTGGCTGGTATTGCCTAGAACCTTGCCTTCTACCTACATATGTAACAGGAGCAACAGAGAAAATGTGTTCATCTGCATTTGCGAAGGGTCTGAGAACTGCTGCTGGTATCCCTGTGCCTGGGGACACTGAAGTTACAGCGTTTGCAGTCCTTTGGGGTTTGGGAAGGGGGGGGGGCCATGCTCTGTCCGTGCTGGCTGGGCAACCCAGGCTGTCCCCCTCCCCCTGCCGTGTGGCAATCATACCCCCCACCGTGGCTGTGCGGGGAGGAGGGGCCGGCCCCCTCCATGCTGCCGGAGCAGCCGGGAGGGAGGCAGGGGGAGGAGGGGTGGGGCGGGGCTGCCGGAGGCCAAAAGGGGTTGGCACAGGGATAGAGGGCAGGGGCGGGGGCGGGGGCAGAGGGAGGGGGTAGAGGGGAGAAGGGGTTGTGGGAGGAAGCTCGGAGCACATGGCAGCCGCCATTGTTATCAGCCACGTGGAGAGGGACCCCCAGGGGCTCTGCAGCCTGGCAGGAGCCCCGGGCCGCCGCTGCCCTCCCACCGAGATCAGTCGGAGAGAAACTGTCTCTGTTGGAAAGATCCCGGGACAAAGGTAAACCCGGATATAAAGATGGATCAGAGAGAGGAGGACTTGGGGGAAGTTTTAGCTCCTGGCTAGGTTTGCTTAATTCTAGAAGATGTTTACGAGCTTGCAAAAATATTGGGATAAATACAGAAGCAGCGTGATCATTATTTTGGACTTTATCTGTGATCACAGTACCCACGTGGTCCCAAAAGGAAACAGTATCGATCTGTAATAAATCAGCTTCAGTAAATTCATGTTCTAACCAGCGAACAAATTTTTTTTGCAGCCTTTTGGAAATTTTAACGTTAATTAAAAGGTCCTGGAGTTGTTTTAATACACTCTTTTGAGGAGAAGATAGCTGTATGTACATGATTCGATCTTACTGAAAGCTATTTTCTCAAATCCGGCCTCCAGTTGCTTCAGTCAGCTGTATGTGACTCCTGTGTCTCCTATAACCAGAGAGAACAGGCGGGGAAAACTCGGGGGCTGCGGTCGCGTATTCGCACCGTTTCTCCAGCCCCGGTGGCACCGGGGGGTCCCCGCAGCCTTTCTTGGCCGATGGGATACGTGCCCGGGCCGGGGTTTCCCCGAAAAGCAGGGCTTCCTCTGTGGAGCCGCTCCACGGGCCGGCGGGCCACGGCAATCGGAAATGAAAGAAAAAAAAAAGAAAAAAAAATCCCAGCGGCTGGGTCCTAAAGTCACCCGCTGCTACTTGCAAAGGTAAAATTACGCCCTCCCAGTTTGCGGTACCATTCAAACGGAGGTCTTTACCTGGTCCGTGGTAGCATATGCTGAGTCAGGAGCAACTGAAAGTCCTGTCTTTAGCTCACTCGTGACTGGGCAAAATCACAAGCCACGAGCTTATCCCTACCCACCTATAGCAACAAAAGGTGGCCAAAGTGGCTAGGGTAATTGAACTTCCCAAAAAGCTTCTAAGACCCTGAAAGGTCTCCAGCTCCGCATGGGTTTCTACATTTAAACCCAGGTTGGGGGCCAATTGATAAATAACCCTCCTTATTCCCCTCAAGGGTCTAAGCTAGCTCAGTCCTTCTCAGGCCCAGGAGGATTATATCAAGAAAGACAGGAAAAGGATTCAAAAGAGGCTCTTACCCTTTCTTTGCTGCAGCGATCTTTATTCCAGGTTGGTGTCCCAGGAGAGAGGGCGATCCCGGGGGACAGGGGTCTTTTCTCAGGATTTCTGAGGGAGGGGCAAGCTGGCACACAGCCAATGGGGTCAGAAGGGGAAGGAAGGGTCAGACTACATGACAGGGGTTCCAGGGGTCCCTGAGGGAGAAGAAACCATTTCCCCAGGGGGATGTAACACGGGGGGAGGTCTCTCCCTTAGATGGAAGCAGCGCCAAGCGCCGCTCCCGATCGGGCATGCGATCTCTGCTGTTCTCCCGCGCACGCGCGTTTGCAAAAGCCCGCTGTTCTGGGCTGAGCGGGTGCTCTCTGCCACTCTCCCGCGCATACGTTCCCGTGGAGAGCCGCGGCGCCGCTTTGAGCATGCACCCTCTCCCTTCTTGCCGCGCGTACGCACCAGCCAAAGCCCGCAGCTCCTGTCTGAGCGTGCGCTCCTCTCCCTCTTCCCCGTCTCTCTCCTGCGCATGCGCATCAGCGGATACTCGCGGCTCCCCACCACAGACATCCGGACCCCGCCCCTCCTCACGGCCGCCGGCACCATTTTCAAATGCGTATGGCGGCGGCGCAGCCCGCGCCGCGTTTTCAGCGTCTCTGGCTTCACCCGCCAATCCCTCCCAGAAGAACAGTGCGCGTTGCCGCGCCTCGGGCTCCGAAATGCCGGCCGGCAGCGAAGAGCCGGGCGAGGGACTCGTGGTTTTTTGGGAAGGTTCCGCGGGCGGGGAGGGACCCGATGGTTTCGGCGGGGGGGGTCGGGGGATTCTCTAAGGGCACTGGGGGGTTTGGGCTCGGGCTCCGGGAGCGGGGAAGCGCGCCTGGCTCCCGCGGCTCCCCGCCCTCGGACAAATCGCGTTCGAATGCCGTTTGCGTGGTGGCACCCACTCCCGATTTGGGTGCAGTTAGCAAACACACGCGTGCTGCGCTCCAGGTCTCCTGTTCCTCCAGCGCCTTGCTCAAAGCCCGCTCGACTCTTCCCCACGCTTTGAGACTTTTCGCACTGCCCGAGGCTTTCGTATCCTTAGCCAGGGCAATCGTGCACTTATCCCATACCTCCGAATGGAGTATATCTATTGGGCGGTCTATCACCCCCAGCTCTAATAATCTTGCCATAGCAAGTTGAAGATCTCTGAGCTTACACTTAATTCCCCACTGTTTATGAATCAAACTCACGACCTTCGCGATAGCCTCCATGATCCTCGCTGGTCCGGGGACGTCTCCCCCGCCGTGGGTCGGTCCTTTTGTCCCGCCCCAGCCGCTGCTCCTGTCCAGGCGAAAACCCCGATTCCCGAGCGTTTTTCTCCCAGGTTTCGGCACCACTAATGTTGCCTTTCGATGGAAAGGCAGGCGACCTGGTTTCAGAAAGCCAGCACGGCGGCTCGACCTTCTCCCGAGCCACTCGGGCCACAGACACGCTGACACCAATGTGGTGGACGGCGAATGGCGATTTATTAGGTTCTTACATGGGGTTATATAGTCTAAGGGGTCTTCACTAGTCAGGGGGGAGGGAAGGTTAAAGGTTAGTGGAAAACTACTGGGTTTGGAGGGGCTACATTGTTCTCAAAGTTAGTTACACATCTCAAAGGGTGAGGGGGAGGTTCCTGTCTTTCCGTTACAATCCCGAGATCTTCCGCGGCGCCAGGCCTTATCTCCTCACACACATGAGAAATAATGCAACTGCTGGAAGCAGTTCAACTGCCTGAAAAGGTGGCAATCATGCACATTAAGGCACATCAAAAGGTGAGCTCAGAATTGGAAGAGGGAAATGAGCTGGCGGACAGAGAGGCAAAAGAAGCAGCAAAAGGTGAGGTGATAGTGGAAGGAGCCCTGATTCCCGATGGCCAAATCTCCCTTGAAGGTAAGCCAGTGTACAATAAAAAGAATAAAGAGTTAATTGAAGTCCAAAAGGGAACATATAACCAAGAGGGATGGGCTATTACAGAAGGAGGGAAATTGGTTATCCCCTCCCATTTACTGTGGCCATTAGTAAGGGAAGAACATCAGAAAACACACTGAGGAATTGATGCTTTGTATAATTATTTGATTGGAAAGATCACTGCCAGGAATTTATATGCCACTATCACCCAAGTGGCCTGGCAGTGTGAACTTTGCCTCCAGACTAACCCTAAGAACACCCCTAAACCAAACCTTGGCCAAATTGGAAAGGGCCACGGACCCGGTCAGCAGTGGCCAATTGATTATTCGGAATTACCAAGAAAAGGGGGGTATCAATATTTGTTGGTGTTAACAGACACCTTTTCAGGATGGCCAGAAGCTTTCCCCACCAGAACTGCCAAAGCCCGGGAGGTAACCAAGGTGTTACTGCAAGGAATAATACCCTGCTTTGGAGTTCCAGCCACAATATCTTCAGACAGGGGACCGCATTTCATTTCAAAGATAGTTCAACAGATCAGTCAGCATCTGGGCATAAACTGGGAACTTCATACGCCATACCCTCCCCAGTCAAGTGGCCAAGTTGAAAAAATGAACCATCTGATTAAACAACAAATGGTCAGGCTAGGGCAAGAGGCTAATTTACCTTGGCCCCAGTCCCTCCCCTTAGTATTGCTGCGAATTCGGACTAAGCCCAGAACTAAAAAAAAGCTGAGCCCCTTTGAAATGCTTTATGGGAGACCATATGGTGTGCAAAAAGGGGTATCCACCCAAATTGGAGAAGAAAGGCTGACTGCATACATGATAACCTTAGGCACACAGCTTAGAAAAATTGAGAAACGTGGCTGGAACTCAAAGCAGAGGGCTAGATGGGCCAGTGCATGACATACAACCTGGGGATTAGGAGCACAGTGGTCTCTGAATCAGAGCCATGAAGGCTGCGCAGCCCTGCGGTTGTGGCTGTTGGCCCCCTCCCCGGCTTATCCCTCTCCAGCACTTTTAGTTCTTTTAGTGGTTTTTCACGGTTATAATTTGTGTGGTTGCTTATGCGCCGCGGGAGCGGGGCACTGCTCATGATTTATTAAAATATTCATATCGATCTAATATCAATATTCAACTGTGACAGACAAAACACTCTCTAACAGGTAAAGTTAGAAAGTGTATGTTTATCACGAAGCTGGCCAGCGCATGAGATAGCTCCCTAATGCGCACTGCAAAGATCACAGGTAATTACAAAGCCTTTTATTTACAAAAATGTTGAATACACAAAATACAAATGCATATTCATACTCCTGTCACTTCCTCTTCTCTGCTTCGTATGCTAATTGACAAAAAGGCTATTAAGCATGCGTGGTTTGTTCCCTGAAATGGGTTGGTGGTCTTTTTGTGAGGGGTGGTCACCAAAAGGAGGAAGTAAAACGAGTCTTCCTCTTTCTGAACTTTCAGCCTTTTCAATGCAGATGTGATTAATGGATGGTAGAACTCCCTGCTTCCTGTTTTCCAGGACTATTTCAGTGGGTTTCTGGAAACAGGAGATCTTGTGCTGTATTGATTAGTTTCTCTGTTTGACAAGCAATGAGTTATTAAATCCGGGGTAGCTTATCTTAAATCTGGTTTCTTTTAACCATCCTCTAACTTTTAACTGATTTCAGCAAAGCTTATCTATTCATTTCAGCTAAATCAGCAACATCTATTGTTAACTGTAACCTTAGCTTTTCTCAAAGCTTCAAAATTAGTGTCTCATTTCCCCACTTCTTCTTTGAATTGAGTAAATTCTTTTACTCAGTATACAGCGTATTCATCTATCCAAGCCGTACAGCTAGTATCTCTCAAGACCAAGTGTCGTGGTTGGGGGGAGAGGTGAATTTTTCCAGGGGGATGTGGGAAGGCCAATCAGTGATCAGGTTTTGTGCTGGCACTTGGATTGGCCACTCGGAGGTTTGGACACGCCTCTGAGGACACAAGGGGTTAAAAGCAGGACTCCAGGGGGGTTCGGCCACTTTTTTGGATTCCGGTTTAAGCGGACAGACATCTCAGGCCTCCTCCCCCCGTCCAGCCACGAGGCTGGGTGGGGGAGGGGAAACACGTGGCCAGGCTCAGGTAAGCCGGAGCCCCAGGGGGCAGGGAAGAGAGTGAACAAGACTGGGAGCTAGCCCCCATCCAAGATGGAGGGGTGGAAAACTGTGGAAGTGCCTTCTGTCCCGTTCCCCCCCCACCCTCTGGAAGAAGGTGCCCAGCTGCGTGTGGGAGTTGCCGAGCCTGGGAGTGCCTGAGCCTGCCGGGAGCCAGGAACTGTTAACCCTTTCTTGGCAAAAGAAAACTTTTCTAGACATTGATTCTCATGGCTGGTGGTTTGTAAGAAGAGAGAGACAGACAGCCTGGGACTGAGATGTCAAAGGAAGATGAAGAGAATCTCAAAATGGGCAGTGATGAAGAGGAGTGGCTTTTAGGCTGGACTTTTCTTGCATAATGTTAGACATAGACTGAACTTGAGTCTCTTTGAACATAAACTGCATTTGGGTGGATGCAACCGGCTCGACTTTGCTGCAGTGACTGACACTGTAAGAGTGGAGCGAACAGAGAAGAGAAGATCTCTGTTCCTGGAAACCCTCGGCCCCAGGAGATAGATGGGGAGAGCTTGGCATGCAAGCATCCTTAAAAGAGCCCTATAGCAGCTTTGGCCCATGGACAGTGGTGAGAGCACTGGACATGGAAAAGAGAGTGTCACCCTGGCAGACTTCTCCGGGTGGTGCCATGGGTGACATGGAAACACATAAGGGGTAGACCTGTGTTTTCTGGGGTGCAATCTATGGTGCGAGAGAGACTCCTCTCTCCCTTGCTGAACTGAAGATTAGGTTTTTTTGAGCGGTGATTGATTTAAAACCCAAGGTTTTGGTCTATGGAAGGTAACATGCAAGAGGTGGAAATTGGGGGAGGAGAAGAAATGTTCTGGGAAGTTTTCATTTCTGTTTTTTGTGTGTGTTTAGGGTTTTTTTTTCTTTTCTATTTCTGTTCTTATGTAGTTCAATAAAGGTTTTTTTCTGTTTTCAAGTTTTAGGCCTGCTCTGCTCTGTTCTTGATCACATCCCACAGTAGTTGTTAGGAAAAACATATATTCATGGGTGCATTAGCATCTGGCCAGTGCCAACCCATGACACATCTTTAAACATTTCTTCCTTCCCAGAAGCTTGCATTGGTGACTTTTAGCATCTTGTTTAAAGCCTTAAGAGAGTAAGGGTCATAAGCTCTTCCTTGGCACCCGTATATCCCAGTCACATTATAAGTATGTGGTATTGCATTGACTCTTGTTATGGCTAAGGTAATTACTACAATAGTTACAACTTTCCACATAATGTCCATAATAACTATTAGTTCATTTATTCATGGTCCCAAGTGAGCTTCAGCTTCAATTTGTTATCGCCTGGTGTGACCTTCCAAATTCCCTCTGGGGCTTTCTTCACTCGGGAGTGATGGATCCAGGCCTTCTGTTCTTTGATCTTGATTGAAGTGAAGGTAGTGAGGAGCACCTGGGATGGTCCTTCCCACTGCGGTTCCAAGGTCTTTTCTGCAAAAGACTTAATGTACACATAATCCCCAGGTTGTACATCATGTACTGGCCCATCTAGTTCTTTGTTTTGAGCTCCAGCCACATATCTCTCAATTTCTCTAAACTGTTTATTTAGGGCCACCATATATCTATGTAGGGTTTCTTCTTCTACTTGAATGGGTGTTGTCCCCTCTTGAACTGCATATGGCCTCCCATACAATATTTCAAAAGGGCTTGGTTTCTCTTTTGCCCTTGGTTTTGTCTGAATTTGCAATAATGCCAGTGGGAGAGCCTGGGGCCAGGGCAAATTTGCTTCTTGCCCCAATCTCACAATTTGTTGTTTAATCAAATGGTTCGTTTTCTCCACTTGCCCACTAGATTGAGGATGATATGGGGTATGCAATTCCCAGTCTATTGCCAGGTGGTGACTTATTTGCTGTACAATTTTTGAAATAAACTGTGGCCCCCTATCTGAGGATATGGTAGCTGGAACTCCAAATCGTGGTATTATTTCTTGCAACAGTGCTTTGGTCACCTCTCGGGCCTTAGCTGTCCTGGCAGGAAAGGCTTCTGGCCATCCTGAAAAGGTATCAGTTAGCACCAGTAGGTAATGATACCCTCCCTTTCTGGGCATTCTGTAAAATCAATTTGCCATTGTTGCCCAGGTCCACAACCTTTCCCAATTTGTCCCACTTTAGGCTTTGGGGTGTTTTTAGGGTTTGTTCGGAGGCAAAGGCTACACTGACAAGTTACTTGTATCACTGTGCCCTGCAATTTCCTGGCCATAATTCTTTCTTTCAAATGGTTATACAGGGCATCCATTCTCCAGTGTGTTTTCTCATGTTCCCTCTGTACTAATGACCACAACAAATAAGAGGGTACTACAAGTTTCCCTTCTTCTGTTACAGCCCATCCCTCCTGGTTATAACTTGCCTTTTCTACCTTAATAAGTTTCTTATCCTTTTTATTGTATATTGGCTTACCCTCTAGAAATTTTTCCCTCTGGAATCAATGCTGCCTCAGTTGTCTCATCAGGTATGTCACCTTTTGCTGCTTCTTTTGCCTCCCTATCCGCCAGCATATTCCCTTCCTCCAATTCAGAGCTCACCTTTTGGTGCGCTTTAATGTGCATGATGGCTACCTTTTCAGGTAATTGTACTGCATCCAATAGTCTCGGTATTTCTTGGGCATGTTTAATATTCTTCTCTTGTGAGTTCAACAGTCCTCTCTCCTTCCAAGTGGCTCCATGTGCATGAACTACCCCGAATGCATACCTTGAGTCCATATAGATATTAATTCCTTTTCCTTTTGCTAGCTCTAGGGCTCAAATTAAGGCAATTATTATAGCCTTCTGCACACAGGTATTTGTTGGTAATGGTCTAGACTCTATTACCTCTCTGCTTGTGGTAACTGCATACCCAGCATGCCTCTTTCCACTGATGACATAGCTGCTCCCATCAGTAAACCAGGTCTCGGCATTCTCAAGCGGGGTATCTTTCAGATCTGGGCAACTGGAGTAGGTGGCCTCGATGTTCTGCAGGCAATCATGGATCACTGGTTCTCCCATATTCCCGCTGAGGAAGGAAGCTGGGTTCACAATGTTAGTTACCACAATCTCAACATCATCTTGTTCTACCAGTATAGCTTGGTACTTCAGGAACCTCTGTGGGGAGAGCCAATGCCCCCCTTTCACTTCCAGGACTGTAGACACTGTGTGGGACACTAGCACAGTCATCTTCTGGCCCAGGGTGAACTTGCGTGCCTCTTGGATCTTCACTGCTACTGCTGCAACGGCTCTGAGACACCTCGGCCACCCCTTAGCTGCCGTATCCAGCTGTTTGGAGAGGTAGGCAACTACCCTTCGGTACGGGCCCAGATTTTGTGCTAGTATTCCTAAAGCGATTCCTTGCTTCTCGTGAGAAAACAAAAAGAACGGCTTACCCACGTCTGGAAGTCCCAAGGCTGGTGCTGACATGAGGGCCTTCTTTAGCTGGTCGAAGGCTCGAGTTGCTTCTTTTGTCCATTTATGATCTCTGTACCCTTCCGTGATCAAGGCATACAGAGGTTTAACAAGCAATCCATAATTATAAATCCACAGTCTCCACCACTCTGTCATGCCTAGAAAGGTTCTCAGTTCTTTCACTGTCTGAGGCTTTGGGGTCTGGCATATTGCCTCCTTGCGATCTTGTCCCAAGGTTCTCTGTCCAGCACTTCCTTCATAGCCCAGGTAAATACCTGTCTGCTTTACCATCTGAGCCTTCTTTTGGGATACTCGATATCCTTGCATGCCCAGAAAGTTTAGGAGGCTTACCGTCCAGTCCACCCATGTTTCCAGAGTCTGGGTGGCTATTAAGAGGTCATCCACATACTGGAGGAGCTGTCCTTCTCCTGGAGGAGGTTCCCAGGACTCCAAATCCTTTGCAAGCTGCTCCCCAAATAGGGTAGGAGAGTTCTTATACCCCTGCGGTAATACGCACCATGTGAGCTGAGTTTTACGTCCAGATTTAGGGCTTTCCCATTCAAATGCAAAAATTTTCTGGCTGGCTTCATGGAGAGATAGGCAAAAGAAAGCATCCTTCAAATCTAAAACAGTAAACCAGGTTAATTCAGGTGTAAACGGGTTAACAGGGTGCAAGGATTGGCAACTACTGGGTACAAGTCCACAGTTACTTTGTTAACAGCTCTTAAACCTTGTACCAACCTATATGACCCATCAGGCTTCTTCACTGGCAAAATAGGAGTGTTGAAATCAGACTGACACTCTCTCAGTAGTCCTATCTTGAAAAAGTTTTCAATAATTGGACTAATCCCCTCTCTACCTTCTTTCTTTAGGGGGTATTGTTTAACCCTTACTGGCTGTCCTCCTTCTTTAAGTTTAATCTGCACTGGTAGTGCATTCTTTGCCCTTCCTGGTATATCAGAAGCCCACACTCCAGGAAATACCTGATCTATTATTTTCCTGAAATTTTCCTCTTCATTTGCAACTTCATTTTCTTTGGTTATCATCATTAAACTTAACAGTTCTACATATTGTTGATCTTTTGCCTCCAAAATAATGTCCCCATTCTTAAATATTATTTTTGCCTCCAGCTGCTCTAGCAGGTCTCTGCCCAAAAGTGCAGACGGAGCTTTAGGCATGTATAAAAATCGGTGAATTCCCCACTGTTTACCCATTTTATACTTCAATGGTTTGCAAAAATAAGCTCTTTCAGATTGGCCAGTCGCCCCTTTTACCATAACATAGTCACTGGTTGCAGGTACTAGGGCCTTATTCAGCACTGAAAATGTTGCCCCTGTGTCTATCAAAAATTTCACCTCTTCCTCTTTGTTCCCCAGTTTGACTATAACCAGAGGGTCCTCTAGGGTAGGGCCCTCCGGTCCCACTTAGTCCTCTTTTACATGTGAGCAATCACTTTTTCCCCTTTCTGACCACCTTTTCTATGTTCATCACCCTTTCTTAGTTTTGGACACTGTTTTTTCCAGTGACTAAATTTTTGCAAAATGCACATTGATCTTTTCCCAGTCAGGGTGGTCCCTGTTTCGGTGGACCTTGCCCACGTTTTCCTTTTTCTCCCTCTTTTACTACTGCTACTAATTTCTTCATCCCTTGTTTATATCCTTCTTCCCGGTTACTAAAAACTCTCCAGGCCTCATCCAGTAAAGCTTCTAAATTCCGGCTGTTCGGACCCCGGATCTTCTGGAATTTCCGCCTGATGTCTCCTGTAGACTGTCCTAAAAGTAAATTTATCAATTGCTGCATCCCTTCATCAGATCCAGGATCCAGGGTGGTGTGTCGGGGCATTGCGTCTCGCAGGTGATCTAGAAATTCAGGTGTTTGAGAAGGGCCCTGTTTGATAGCATATAAGGCTGACCAATTTATGGTTTTGGGGATTGCTCTTTCCAGCCCTTTTACTATCAATTCCTGGTATCTCTTTAACCATCCCAAACCCTCATCTCCATTAGGATCCCATTTTGGGTCTTGGACAGGAAATATATCCTTAACATCTTCCTGTGTTGTTCTACAATCATCCTCGGCCAGATCCTTAGCTACTTTCAAAACTAATTGATTCTCAGTTTCTGTTAGGGCATCAAGCAGCAGTTGGAGGTCTGCCCAGTCAGGTAAATGCTGCTTAATCATAAACTTCATTTTCTTAGCAACCCCTATTGGATCACTTTGATAGCCCTTAGCACTCTTTTCCCAAATTTCTAAATCAGTCGAGGAAAAGGGAGCCTTATTCAGTTTTGTTTCTCCATCAGAGGTCATTGTTTGTCATAGAGGTGCGTGTATGACCTCTCTGGCTTGTTTTCGGGTCCTTGATGCTATGGGTCCTTGTGGGGGAAGTTTGGGAGCTGGTGAGGGAGGTTCAGGTTCATCCCACTCACTGTCACTGCTAGGCAGTGGTGGATAAAATTTGGATGGTTCCCTGGGTTCAGGAGTGGATGGAGAAACTCAGCTACTGTCCTTCCAAAGGAGATGAAGCTAGAGATGAAGCGGGGGAGGTTGGAGTTCATGATGGTTCTGAATCTGCATCCCCCACCACCCTCCTCCTTTCTTGCCTTTTAGGGGGTGGTTTAAGTATGTCTTCTGATCCTTGTTCCAATTCCTCTGCTTGGTATACCTTGTCAGGATGTGTGCACTTCTGATTTATTAAGCAGGTACTACAACACCATTTGGGCTTCACTTTAGTAACTTTATGGTCCTTTTCAAGGGCCAATACTAAAGGATCAGATGGTGGCCTCATTCCATAATCCCTTTGCGATACAATCCTGTTTCCCTCAAAGGGTCTCAGCTAGCTCAGCCCTTCTCAGGCCTAGTAGGATTATATCAAGAAAGACAGGATAAGGATTCAAAAGAGGCTCTCACCCTTTTAGCTGCAGTCCTTTATTCCAGGTTGATGTCCCAGGAGAGAGGGCGATCCCGGGGGACAGGGGTCCCTTTTTCTCAGGATTTCTGAGGGAGGGGCAAGCTGGCACACAGCCAATGGGGTCAGAAGGGGAAGGAAGGGTCAGACTACATGACAGGAGTTCCAGGGGTCCCTGAGGGAGAAGAAACCATTTCCCCAGGGGGATGTAACATCTCCTCCTTTTTTTGTTTAAAAAGATACAGAGAGAAATTCTCAAATTCTGTTTAACACGGAGTGTGGGTTTCCCCACCACTTATGGTTGGTAGGGAGACCGGACCGCTTTAGATTTGCCAACTCTATATGGTTGACTTCTGAGGTAGAAGATATGAGGCCATTAATAGCCTTGAAAATCAAACAGCGTAGGATCCCGAATGCTATGGTTACAAGGAAAAGGATTACAAAAAGTAACAAAATTGTTTTGACTACAGAAGTCCACCACCCAGTGAGTCCCCAGCCCTTGAACAGTTCCTTGATCCAATCTTCTGATTCTTGCTTCACTTGTCCGATCATGTTGTTCATGCTTCGGAGGGCAGTATGGATGTTTGGAGCCTCTGAGGACAAATTCATGCAACAGAGTCCTTCAAATTCCTGGCATTCATGTCCATGTAATAGCAAGAGATAATCGATCGCAGCACGGTTCTGGATGGTAGCCTGTCTGGTAATCTCCTCGTCTTCTAGGAGGGAGCTGATGGCGATAGATGTTAAATTAGCCTGCTTGACCACCCAGCACTCTAGGTGGCCCAATTCACCTAGAGCTTTGGCTGCTGCTACCCACGGAAGAAACAGGGATACAGCAACTCTTTTTGACTTTGCCCAATGAAAAATGTCTGAATTACAATTTGGGTCCAAATTGTCAGCACTCCTTTTTTGAATTTTGTCAGCCGATTTGTTTTTGTGTGTCCATTTACAAATTAAAGTTTGGTTGGGTGTCAACACGGACAAGCGCCCTATGGTACATGGCCCTCCGAAAAGCCGGGATGGAATTCCTGCCCATGCCCGATCCCCACAAACCAAGAACAATCCTCTCGGGAGGCTTCTGGGTTTGGAGTGAGATGGGTTGTCTGGTGCAATGTGGCTTATATTATGACACCACCTCTTTGCAGTAAATTCTCCCCGGAACTGCTTTATAAGGTGGTACTCGTCAGTGTTACGGGGTATTGGGATGATAGAGAACTGGATGCAGTATGTGGCAGGGGAGGAACCCAATAGTTCTAACTCCTGGGGTTCATGAGCTACCCTGGGCAAACCCTGCACCCATTCTGCTAAGGGGTTCATGGCGAACACACCTTGCTTTTGATGATCTTGGTGTGGTTGTGGGGTGTGTGCCTCTGGAATTTCGTTGGACTTGTATTTGTCCAAGCCTGCTGGAAATTCTCCAGCCTGCAAAGGAATTCCTACCAGACAGGTAGACATAGGATTCTTAGCTGCTGCAGTGGACAAACATATGTTTTCTTGTTGAAGTGTCTGTGCCAGGGTTACCCAGACATTCTGACGTGGTTGAGGGATGATCCATGCAGCTGCCAGACTGTTCAGCATTAGCAGGATGACAACTTGGATGGGGTTCATCATAGGGTTGAGTGGGAGGTAGGTTTTCTCTGGAAGGGAAAAATAAACATTTTTTAAAACATGTTAAAAAGGTTCCTGTTTCTGCCAGAAGGAATCCACCTCTAAGGAGGTTCTTTCTCTTCCATCCGGCGGCGTCTTCTCTTCGAAGCATCAGTCACTTGCTTCTCGTCCCCTTCTGCTGGAGCTGGATTTTTGGGGACAAAAGGTTTCACCCACTTCTGGGGAATCCACCGAGGGCCTGAGGGAGTAGCCACACATGCATAGCCACGACCCCAGGTCACCAGCTCATAGGGACCTCTGGTTTCCCAAGTTTCAGGATCCCTAATCAAAACCGGTGGACGCTGAGACAATTTAAACTGATCACCACTATTAAAATGACGTACCACAGGTGGACTCATGTTTTCAAATGAACAGTTTAGAAAATTGATGGTGAACATGGCTTTGCAGAGCTTCTGCTGTGGTGTCATCCACGAAGCCGAGCAGTTCTGCCTAGCCAGAACCTGTTTGAGCGTCTGGTGTGCACGCTAGATCACAGCTTGACCTGTGGGGGAGTGAGGGATGCCAGTTTTATGCTCCACTCCCCACTGCTGGACAAATTCTAGGAACTCCTTGGACACATACGCTGGGCCGTTATCAGTTTTGATTGTTTTTGGAATTCCCAACACTGCAAAGGCTTGCACTAGGTGTTGCTTGGCATGTATGGATTTTTCTCCTGCGTGGGCAGAGGCATACACTGCACCTGAATATGTGTCAATGCTCACATGAACATATTTGAGGCGACCAAAACTAGGAATGTGTGTGATGTCTGTTTGCCATACCTCACAGCTGCCCAGGCCTCTGGGGTTAACCCCCATGCCCATCGATGGCATGACCTGGAGCTGGCAGTTCGGACAGGTACCTACAATGGCTCGAGCCTGGCTCCGTGTTAGCTGGAATTGTCGGATCAGGGCTGGCACATTTTGATGGTAATGTTGGTGACTCAGTTTTGCCTGCTGGAAGACATCAGGGAGATGTGCCTTTTCAACTGGTGCAGCAAGGGAGTCTGCCTGGCGATTCCCCTCTGCGATCTCACCTGGCAAATCAGTGTGTGACCTCACATGCATCACGTAAAACGGGTGCTGTCGATGAGAAACCAAATAGATTAGCTTTGAAAGCAACCTGAAGACATGTTCATTCTCTATTTCTTTGAGCACAGCCTGCTCCGCTCTGGACACTACTCCCGCCACATAGGCAGAGTCAGTTACCAAATTGATTGGTTCTGAGAACTTCTCAAAAGCTCTTATCACTGCGGCCAGTTCAGCCACTTGGGGGGATCCCTCCACAAACTCAACATCAGCTTCCCAATGCTGAGTCTGTGGGTTCCTCCAAGTCACGACGGACTTGTTCGAAGCCCCCGATGCGTCTGTGAAGACTGTGAGAGTTTTCAGTGGTCTCCGACTCCTTTTCTCATGAGGAATGAGGTGGAATTCCTCATTGAACAACTTGTGGGACGGGGCATGGACTGATATTTGTCCCCTGTAGCTGTCCAGAGATAATTGGAGACTGGCATTACTCTGCAGCAAATGCTCAAACATCTCTTTGGTCAATCTCTCAGGAGAGTTCTTTCCCTCCTCTGAAAGTCTGACCGGGAGGTGAATGCATGCAAAGTCACAACCTGCCAATTCACACAATCTTACCCTGGCCTTCCGAATCAGCTGCGCTATCAGCTCCTGTGGCTCTGTGATGGTCTTGGATCTTTGGTGGGAGAGGAAAACCCACTCTATTATCAACAGTGAATCTCTCTCTTCCTCGATCCACTGAAAGATCAAGCCATGCAGGTGTGGCAGTTTTCCTAGAACTATGAACTGGAAAGGCACCTTTGGCTCACACCGGTGAGCCTGTCTCTCTGACAAGGCTTTTTGTACCTTTTCGATTGCTGTCTTCGCCTCTGGGGTCAGCTCCCTGGGAGACGTCAGCTCCTTCTCCCCCTTCAATAAATTGAAGAGGGGTTCTAGATCTTGATTTGTGAGGCCTAGCCAGGGTCTTACCCAATTCAAAGACCCACACAGGGAGTGGAGATCTGCTAGAGTTTTTGGATTGCAACCAATTTCTAAGCTCTGTGGAACAACAGTCCTTGCACTGATTTGCAAGCCCAGGTATTTCCAAGGTGGCATCCTTTGAACCTTGTCCTCCTGTAATTGAAATCCAGCAGAGGTTAAAACTTTAACCACTAGGTCAAGCGTGTGTTGGAGTATAGAGTCATTGGGGCCACACACTAGCACATCATCCATGTAGTGAAGGATGATGGCTTCTTTTCTCTGTGCGCGTATTGGAGACAGTAATGAGGCTACATATTGTTGGCATATGAAAGGACTCGATTTGAGACCCTGGGGAAGGACCCTCCAGTGATAACGCTTCATTGGGGCCTGTCTATTGACAGTGGGAACTGAGAAGGCAAACCTAGGGGCATCTTCAGGGTGCAATGGAATTTGGAAAAAACAGTCCTTGATGTCTAAGACAGCCAATTTCCAATCTCGGGGGAGCATAGTTGGAGTGGGCATCCCTGGTTGGAGGGGTCCCATGTCTTCTACTATTTTGTTAATTTCTCTTAGATCATGGAGCAACCTCCACTTGTCCTTTCCCGGTTTCTTTATCACAAAGATCGGGAAATTCCAGGGGCTTGTTGTCTCCACAATATGTCCCTGAGCCAATTGCTCTTCCACGAGTTTTTCCAGCGCCTTGAGCTTTTCTTTGCTCAAAGGCCACTGTGCTACCCATCTGGGGGTGTTTTCCAACCACTTTAACTTCTGGGTAGGGCGCTCCACAGTGGCTACTTGCAAAAATCCTGGGGTGTTTTAGGAATGACCAATTGGACTCCCCACTGGGACATGGTGTCCCTCCCCCACAGTGGGGCATTATAATCTGCTACGAAAGGACGGACATTCGCCACCTTTCCATCAGGTCCCTCAATTTGCACCACGTTTTTCGAAATCCTTGCCATTGAGATTCCTCCTATGCCCTGAAGTTTGCCTGCCACCGGCTCTAATTCCCAGTTTGAAGGCCACATGCTTTGTGGCAGTACGGTGACCTGAGCTCCCGTGTCAAGCACTCCCGCCACTTGGAGGCGCTCTGACCCACAAGTAATGTTGCACATCATAGAGGGTTTAGGTTCCCCCACCACCTCTGTCCAGTAGACCTCTGGTGATTTACCGTCTGCTGTGATCTCTGCTGGAACCGGTATAGCTTGGGCAAGAATTTGCCCCGCTACCAGATAAAAGGGTGGGTGTGTACAACGAGCCAACAACATGAGGCCTATTATTTTTCCTTTTATGGTCATGGGAGCTATCTCAATTTCCAAGGGTGTGTGTGCCGTGTCCCCAATAACAAAATACTCACTGTCCAATCCCATGTGGTAAACCGTCAGGTCCTGTGAGATGTTAGACAGGTCAACTGTTATAACCATCCACTCAGTAGATCTGAAATGGAAACTTTTGGTAGTTACAAGTCTAAAACGGCCAAGTGGTTGCCAAACTTTGTTAGTTGAGCATTTAGCATTTACATTTTTCTGCACCCCCACACCCCGTGACCTGCCCTCCCCCCCCTTTTTCTTTAAGAGAGAAGCTTTTGCCAATGTGAGTCCCGCTACATTTATATCTTTGCGCGTTGTAGTATCAACCGCGGGCACGCGCTGTAAATTCAGTTTTTTTGTTTGTTGAATTTCTTCTGCTTCTGCGTCTGGGGGCAGGATCTGGCGAAGTGTCCTGGTTTCTTGCAGCGGAGGCAGATGATGCGCTGCAGCTGGTCTGGTGGCATCTGTTGCCTGCTGGGGTGTGGTCCTGCAGGGGCTGTATGCTGTGGGTGTGTTGGTCCAGGATGTCTTTCAGATGTGCAGAACATTTCTGCCCTTCTGGAACAAGCTTCTATCATCTGGGACAGAGTAGGTGGAGGGTCCAAGGGTAAAGTGAGGATAATTCTACGACAGGTCTCATTAGCATTTCTTTGAGCCATCTCTTTGATCAGCTCTGCCTGCACCACGGGATCTGGTATTTGGTGTTCCACCTGTGTCCTCAGACGATCAACAAACTGTAAGAAATTCTCCGTAGGAAATTGTTTAACATTGACATAACTTCCTTTCCCTTCCCTTGATGGTAGCTGATAAAACATTTTCTCTGCAACATTGCTAATCCTAAGTAAAATTTGTTTGGATAATACTCGGGTTTGTTTTTCGGGGCAAGCCCAGACACCTTCACCACACAGATGTTCAAATGTAATATCATTATTTTCAGTGTCCTTAGCCATATTAGGGTTTTGCTGAATCTCCTGTAAAAGTGTTCTTAAAGCTCTTTTCCACATATTGTCCCACAGATCATACTCTGAGGGAGATAACAGACATCTGAATAAGTCCTTAATATCACTAGGAACCATTTCATTAGAATCAAATGTGGCTCTAAACATCCCTTTAAAGATGGGGGTGTCCCTGCCAAACTCACGTTGTACTTTGCATAGTTCTTTCTTGTCTTGGTAGGAGAGTGGCTGGTATTGCCTAGAACCTTGCCTTCTGCCTACATATGTCACCGGAACGACAGAGAAAATGTGTTCGTCTGCATTTGCCAAGGGTCTGGAAACTGCTGCCGGTCCCCCCGTGTCTGGGGACACCGGGGTTACAGCGTTTGCAGTCCCTTGTGTGTTGGGAAGGAAAGGCATGCTCTGTCCGTGCTGGCTGGGCAGCCCAGGCTGTCCCCCTCCCCCCGCCGTGTGGCAATCATACCCCCCGCCGTGGCCGTGCAGGGTGGGGGGGGCGGCCCTCTCCCTGCTGCCGGGGAGGCAGTGGGAGGAGGGGCCGGCCCCCCCTGAGCCGCCACAACAGCCGGGAAGGAGGCAGGGGGAGGAGGGGTGGGGTGGGGCTGCCGGAGGCCAGAAGGGGTTGGCACAGGGGTATGGGGTGGGGGCGGGGGCAGAGGGAGGGGGTTGGAGGGGGAAGGGGTCGTGGGGGGAAGGTCGGGGCACATGGCAGCCGCCATTATTATCTGCCACGTGGAGGGGGTCTCCCAGGGGCTCTGCCGCCTCGCAGAAGTCCCGGGCCGCCCCTGCCCCCCCACCGAGATCACGGGGAGAGAAACTGGCTTTGTTAAAAGGATCCCGGGACAAAGGTAAACCCGGGTATAAAGGTGGATTAGAGGGAGGATTACATGGGGTAAGTTTTTGCTCCTGGCTGGGTTTGTTTAACTCTAAAAGATGTTTACGAGCTTGCAAAAATATTGGGATAAATACAGAAGCGGCGTGATCATTATTTTGGACTTTATCTGTGATCACAGTACCCACGTAGTCCCAAAAGGAAACAGTATCTATCTGCAACAATTCAGCTTCAGTAAATTCATGTTCTAACCAGAGAACGAAACGTTTTTGCAGCCTTTTGGAAATTTTAACGTTAATTAAAAGGTCCTGGAGTTGTTTTAATATACTCTTTTGAGGAGCTGATAGCTGTATGCCCATGATTCGATATTATTGAAAGCTATTAGCTCAAAATCCAGCCTCCAGCTGCTACAGTCAGCTGTATGTAACTCCTGTGTCTCCTATAACCAGAGAGAACAGGCGGGGAAAACTCGGGGCTGCGGTCGCGTATTCGCGCCGTTTCTCCAGCCCCGGTGGCACCGGGGGGTCCCCGCAGCCTTGCTTGGCCGATGGGATACGTGCCCGGGCCGGGGTTTCCCCGAAAAGCAGGGCTTCCTCTGTGGAGCCGCTCCACGGGCCGGCGGGCCACGGCAATCGGAAATGAAAGAAAAAAAAAAGAAAAAAAAATCCCAGCGGCTGGGTCCTAAAGTCACCCGCTGCTACTTGCAAAGGTAAAATTACGCCCTCCCAGTTTGCGGTACCATTCAAACGGAGGTCTTTACCTGGTCCGTGGTAGCATATGCTGAGTCAGAAGCAACTGAAGGTCCTGTCTCTAGCTCACTCGTGGCTGGGCAACCACAAGCTATGAGCTTATCCCTACCCACCTATAGCAACAACATGTGGCCGAAGTGGCTAGGGTAATTGAACTTCCCAAAAAGCTTCTAAGACCCTGAAAGGTCTCCAGCTCCGCATGGGTTTCTATATTTAAACCCACTTTGGGGGCCAACCGATACAATCCTGTTTCCCTCAAAGGGTCTCAGCTAGCTCAGCCCTTCTCAGGCCTAGTAGGATTATATCAAGAAAGACAGGATAAGGATTCAAAAGAGGCTCTCACCCTTTTAGCTGCAGTCCTTTATTCCAGGTTGATGTCCCAGGAGAGAGAGAGCTCCCGGGGGACAGGGGTCCCTTTTTCTCAGGATTTCTGAGGGAGGGGCAAGCTGGCACACAGCCAATAGGGTCAGAAGGGGAAGGAAGGGTCAGACTACATGACAGGAGTTCCAGGGGTCCCTGAGGGAGAAGAAACCATTTACCCAGGGGGATGTAACACCTTTGCACTCAGGGTGATCCCTAAGAGTAAAAAAACATGTCAGCATAAGCCACTTCCTGCCACTTTTGTTCCCGGCATAGGAAGAGCATTAGCTGCAGTAGAGTCTCATAGTGCAGTGTACCATTTGCTGGCCACTTCACCCCCTCTTCCAGCCTATACAGTGGCCACCACTGTGTACAAAACTTAACAAGCTCCCTTTTGTTTTCTGTACCCCCATAGCCCACCAATTCTTTCCATTGTGTTAAAATACATCCCAGATGACTGTCTTTATGAATCTCTGGACTTTAACTTGCTCCCATCCTTAATATTCCTCTGGTATGAAGATATACTGGGCACTCTCCACCCTAAAGATTTCCACTGGCTTCCCTATATCTCCTGCTCCTGGGCATATACTTTTACTGAAGAATGAAGCAGGGTTTACACACACGCACACACGCACACACACCATGGGAAGGGAGAAGCTCCTTTTTATTTTAATCTAAAAGGAAACAACACAACACAGTCAAACAAATTGACAACAGACAGACTTGTCCCCTCTTCCTTGCTTAAATTGCTGATTACAAATCTCTATTGAACTAAGTACTGTTATACCTTGCACTGGCTATATTGCAGCTAAAATGCACTCAAAAATTGCAAGCAGTTTTACACATACTGAAGCAAGCATACAGTTAAAACCCAACGCAATCCCTGTCCAGCCATAGAGTATAAATGGGGCTTCTGCAAAATACCAACCAATATCTGGCTTTGGCCAGATGTTAACAATCCCAAACATACACACTCAACCAAAAATTTTAACAAAGTCTCGCCGTAAGCCAAAGGGCTCAAGGGGAGACACAGCACAAATCCCTCTGCAAGAGGGAAGCAGGGGGGTGACCCTGGCCCCACACCGTCCTGCACTCCTCTGCGGCCAGGAATCACCAGTTCATAGTTAAAATATCACTCCACACACACCGGCAATCTCAAAGCCTCACAAACAATCAAGTATGTTCCTTCGCAGTCTAGACAAGTCTCCACAATCAAAACCCTTTGAGTTGAGCAGGATTTGTAAAACATAGTGTGAGACTACAAAACCTGGATCCTTCCGCTGGTTACCAAGGTGACATGGGGCGTAATTTCAAACCTTTCACAAAACTCGTTTCTTTTACACACGAAATAAACATCTTATTCACTCACAACTGTCTTTTCCACTTAATGACACAGTGGTTAAAATATCATTGCCAGCCACACAAACAAAACTCACACACAGCACTTCCCTGTGGCATACAGTCTAGGAACTGTATAAGCACTACTTTCGCAAACACAAGCGCAGATATCCCTCCACTGATCAGGCGGGGGTTTTAAAATTCTTTTACAACTTTAAACATACACCACTCCTCCAAAACACGTACAGCACGCTACCAGCACACGCCAAAAACACACAAATCAAAATACAAAACCTCACAAACCTCAACACGTATGGCACACCAGTAATTTCCACAGTGTAAGCACGCAAACTTACAAAACAAAGGTCTGTTTACACTACAGGCACATCCAGTGCGCACGGGCTGTAATTGTGATCTCCTGCAACCCACAGCAGGACCCCTCTTGTCCCAAAACTTGTGGCTGACACTCACACTGCACCCCACCAAGCCGCTTCTCAGCCACAAACCAAGCCAAACTGGAGCCACTACTGCTCCCAGAACACAGCAAAACTGGCTGTCCTGCTGCCGCCGCTGCCCCACCTTAGGACACAGGCTAAAAACTCCTGGTGCTGCTACCAGCACCACCTGAAACACAAACCACAAATACCAGACTCCGCGAAGCTTACAAAACCCAATCTGGCCTCTGCTTTGCATAAGACATCTCTTATGACTTATAAGCTGCCTCTATTCAAAGGTATCCATTTCCAATATTTATTAAACATATCTTTTTGTCCGTAGTTTTGGCAGGTGCTAGTCTTTCCCCGGGGTGTCAGCGGGGCCGCGGGAGCCCTCTTCCCAGAAAATCCTGGGTGGGCACCCAGAAGGGTTCCAGACACCGATGGCCCCTCGGCCACAGAGAGCAGAGTCCCTTCACAGTAGCCAGATGATTTATTAAAATATGAATATCAATCTAATATCAATATTCAACTGTGACGGACAAAACACTCTCTAACAGTTAAAGTTAGAAAATGTATGTTTATTACGAAGCCGGGCAAGAAGTAGACGCACCCCCTGGCCTGGTTTGAAGATTCACCCTAACTGTTGGGGGTTAGATTTGGGTTTTTTTTCTTCTCACAGAATTTTTTCCCATAAGTTTCCAAGAAGCCTTGATGACTACTTAGTCAGAACAAAAGGAGTGCTTGAGGGATATGGCAGCAGGAGGCTACACCTATTGTTTGAGTCCCTGAGAGTGTCCCTCAGAGGGGAGAGATGATGAGCTTTGGGAAAGGCAAAAAGACAGATCTGGGGGAGGGGGAGGCACTCTTGCTCTCAGCACTGAGGAGGACGGTCAGGCTTCCCTCTGCCTCTGTCTCATCCTGGGAAATCTATCGTCATCTGCTGTGTACCCAGGAATCCTGAGCTCGTTTTCTCCAGCCTCCCCCCACCGCTGCTGCTTCTTCAGAGCTTTGAGGTTCCCCTGCTACTCTGTAGCCCTGCACTGCCCAGCCCTGCCGGGACACCCCTGCTGCTCCAGCTGCCAGCGCAGAGCTCCTCATCTCTTCCACCAGTCCGGGACTTTCCTTCCTTCCAGTTCGGCCTCTCGGAGTCCTGCAGGGGCGCCGAGATCAAACTGCTCTGGGCTTTTGTAAAAGAAAGCCCTCAAGGTTCTTGGTTCTGTTTATTATTGATGCTATAGTTGTTGTTTGTTTGTCATTTTGTCATATATACTAGTAAAGAACTGTTATTCCTACCCCCATACCTCTGTCTGAAAGCTCCTTTAATTTTTTTTTTTAATTGGAATAATTTGGAGGGAGGGGATTTGAATTCTCCATCTCTAGGGAGGTCCTGCCCTTTCCAAACAGATATCTGTCTTTCAAACCAAGACAGACAATTGGCGCCCACTGTGGGGCTTGAGGGCATTGAGAGGAAAAGGAATAACAGTTCTTAAGTGACCTTGTGCACTTGGTATAGAAACCTCCCTAAACAGCATCATGTGGTCTAGCTTACCTTGGTTTGCGTGGCATGTGGTTGTGGCTGTGTTTCTCCCATTTGCAGGCCCTTATTTAAACATGGGCCCTATAACTAAGGCTACTGTGGCTGTTATCCAGTTTGCACTATGGGTTAATAAGGTGAGGAATTCATGGATTTTTAACTTCCTCTGGAAGGCAGGCACATGGATACATGGCTATCACACTCTAAGTGTTTGTTTGTGGGGTTACTTTAACAATGGTACCTACTGTGAGGAAATGACACCAGGGGAAATTTTTTCCCAACCCTTTACTCAGCTGTTTGGGTCTATTCCACCAGTTTTTGAAGGGTTTAAATCTTCTCTGAATGCTAATGATATCATACAATGGCTAGTATTGCTCACGGGCCTATCCTATTTAATATTCCGAGATAAGGGGAGATTGGCCTGGATAACCACCCTGATACCTACCCTAGAGAATAAGGATACTGCCCTAGAGACTGAGGGTGCTGCCATGGAGCCTGACACTGCCCCACAGACTAAGGATGCTGCCCCACCACCTGACCCTGCCCCGCAGCCCACCTCAGAAATGAACCACCCAGATGTGGTGGGAGTTCTAGTGAAAGAGATAAGCCAGGTGCTGAAGGAGCACCTTTCCCCAGTGGTGGCCTCATTGGCCTCATTAGCCCCAGCTGGTGGCAAACCCTCCCCCTGCCCTGAAGAGGGAGAGTCTGAAGGTGCAGCAGTGGAACCCACAGACGTTACAACTGTCCAGGTTCCAGCTGAACCACAGGGGCAGTCACAGCCAGCAGCAGTTGCCCCTGTGGAAAGAAAGAAATATAAGGTGAAATCAGAGCACCCAAGTGATAAGGATAAAAAAGGAAGGCCCTCACAACCCACAGGGGAGCCAGAAGTTAAGATCATCACTGAGTCCCTGTCATATGAAAATCTCCGTACTCTGCAAAAAGATGTTGCACGACGGGGACGTGAGCCTTATACAACCTGGTTACTTAGGGTCTGGGACCTTATGGGTAGAGGTGTGCAACTGGATGGTGGTGAGGCAAGGAATATGGGACCCTTGACCCAAGACTCAGGTGTGAATCAGGTATTTGTAAGGGAGCAAGGACCCCTTCACCTTTGGGAGCGGCTTTTAATGAGTGTAAGGGAGAGGTTTGTCCACAGAGACAGAATGCAGGAGCACCACCTCAGCATGCGCTGGAAGACTGTTGAGGAAGGGATCCAACAGCTGAGAGAAGTGGCAATACTGGAGGTAGTTTTTGGGAGGGATGGACAGCATAACAATGACCCCGACAACGTCAGGTGCACAGGGCAAATGTTGTGGAATCTAGCAACTAAAGGGCCATCTGAATACAAAACATTCATGTCAATGATTAATGCTGATACCAGCCGAGTGACTGTAGGTTCTGTAGCCAGCAAGCTTAGAAATTTTGACAGTATGATCAGTGGCCCAATGCAGACTCAGGTCTCTGCCATGGTTAAAGAACTCCAAGAGGAGATAAGGGAGGTGAGGGAGGAGATGAGGAGGAACAGTTCCCATGTGGCACTGGTGCGAGTCACAGGCCCCAGAGTCAGAACCCAATGTCACACAGCTAGAGAGAGAGGGTACACCCCACGAGCTGACCTGTGGTCCTTCCTGCGTGACCATGGGGAAGACATGGGAAGGTGGGATGGGAAACCCACTTCTGCCCTAGCAGCACGGGTGCGTGAGCTCAAAGAGAGAAACACTAACCGAGGGGGTTCCACTAGAATGAAGGTAGCCTCAGCCTCCCATGACCAGGCTGTCAGGTATTACAGAAATGAGGATGCTCTGTCAGACCCCCTTGAGGAACCTCTATTATGTATGCACAGGAAGAGAGTAGTAACCAGTGCTAGAGGGGCCCTGCCTCTAGCCAGGAAGAGGCACGGGAAAACCGAGTCTTTTGGACGGTGTGGGTTCTATGGCCTGGCACATCAGAGCCACAGAAATATAAAGCTTTGGTTGATACCGGTTCTCAGTGTACCCTAATGCCGTCAGAACATGAGGGAGCAGAACCTATTTCCATTGCCGGTGTGACGGGGGGATCACAAGAATTGACTCAGAAGCCAAGGTGAGCCTGACTGGGAAGGAGTGGCAGAAACATCCAGTTGTGACTGGCCCAGAGGCTCCGTGTATTCTGGGCATGGACTATCTCAGGAATGGCTATTACAAAGACCCTAAGGGGTTCAGATGGGCTTTTGGAACAGCTGCTGTGGAGGCAGAGGGCATTAAGAAATTGAACACCTTGCCTGGATTATCAGAGAACCCATCTGCAGTAGGACTCCTGAAGGTAGAAGAGCAACAAGTACCTGTTGCCACCTCGACAGTGCATCGCCGGCAGTATCGAACAAATCGAGATGCTGTGATCCCCATTCACAAGATGATCCGAGAGCTGGAGAGCCAAGGGGTGGTCAGCAAAACCCACTCGCCCTTCAACAGCCCCATTTGGCCTGTGCGCAAGTCTGATGGAGAATGGAGACTGACTGTGGACTATCGTGGCTTGAATGAAGTGACTCCACCGCTGAGTGCCGCTGTGCCAGACATGCTGGAACTCCAGTACGAGCTGGAGTCCAAGGCAGCAAAGTGGTATGCCACAATCGACATCGCTAATGCGTTTTTCTCCATTCCTCTGGCTGCAGAATGCAGGCTTCAGTTTGCTTTCACCTGGAGGGGCATGCAGTACACCTGGAACTGACTGCCCCAGGGGTGGAAGCACAGTCCCACCATCTGCCATGGACTGATCCAGGCTGCACTGGAAAAGGGTGAAGCTCCAGAACACCTACAGTACATTGATGACATCATTGTGTGGGGGAACACAGCAAGGGAAGTATTCGAGAAAGGAGAGAAGATCATCCAGATTCTCCTGGAAGCTGGTTTTGCCATCAAAAAGAGCAAAGTCAAGGGACCTGCTAAGGAGATCCAGTTTCTGGGAGTAAAGTGGGAAGATGGGCGGTGTCAGATTCCCATTGAGGTCATCAATAAGATCACTGCGATGTCTCCACCAACCAGCAAGAAGGAAACGCAAGCTTTCCTAGGTGCCATAGGCTTTTGGAGAATGCACATTCCTGAGTACAGCCAGATTGTGAGCCCTCTCTACCTGGTTACCCGCAAGAAGAACGATTTCCACTGGGGCCCTGAACAGCAACAAGCCTTTGCCCAGATCAAGCAGGAGATCGCTCATGCAGTAGCCCTTGGCCCAGTCAGGACAGGACCAGAGGTGAAGAACGTGCTCTACTCTGCAGCCGGGAACCATGGCCTGTCCTGGAGCCTTTGGCAGAAGGTGCCTGGTGAGACTCGGGGTCGACCACTGGGATTCTGGAGTTGGAGCTACAGAGGGTCTGAAGCCAACTACACCCCAACAGAGAGAGAAATCTTGGCTGCCTATGAAGGAGTCCAGGCTGCCTCAGAAGTGATTGGCACAGAAGCCCAACTCCTCCTGGCACCCCGACTACCAGTGTTGGGGTGGATGTTCAAAGGAAAGGTTCCCTCTACCCACCATGCCACCGATGCCACATGGAGCAAATGGACTGCCCTCATCACTCATCGTGCCCGTATCGGAAACCCAAATCGCCCTGGGATTTTGGAGATAATCACAAACTGGCCAGAAAGTGAAAACTTTGATCTCACAGATGAAGAGGAACAAGAGCAAGTGACACCTGCCGAAGAAGCTCCGCCGTATAATCAGCTGCCAGCAGAAGAAACGTGCTACGCTCTTTTCACTGACAGTTCCTGTCACATCGTAAGGATGAACCGGAAGTGGAAAGCAGCCGTATGGAGCCCCACACGACAGGTTGCACAAGCTATCAAAGGAGAAGGTGGATCGAGTCAACTTGCAGAACTCAAGGCTGTTCAATTGGCCCTGGACATTGCTGAAAGAGAGAAGTGGCCAAAGCTCTACCTCTACACTGATTCATGGATGGTGGCCAATGCTCTGTGGGGTTGGCTGGAAAGGTGGAAAAAGGCCAAGTGGCAGCGTGGAGGAAAACCAATCTGGGCTGCGGATGAGTGGAAAGACATTGCTGCTCGGGTAGTCAAGATACCTGTAAAAGTCCGCCATGTAGATGCCCATGTCCCCAAGAGTCGGGCTAATGAGGAGCACCGAAACAACGAGCAAGTAGATCAAGCCGCCAAGATAGAAGTGTCAAAGATAGACCTAGATTGGCAACACAAGGGAGAGCTGTTCCTAGCTTGATGGGCCCACGACGCAGCAGGTCATCAGGGCAGAGATGCCACCTATAAGTGGGCACAAGACCGAGGGGTGGATCTAACCATGGACAGCATTTCTCAGGTTATCCATGACTGTGAGACATGTGCTGCAATCAAGCAGGCTAAGCGAGTGAAGCCTCTATGGTATGGCGGGCGGTGGTCCAAATACAGGTACGGGGAAGCCTGGCAGATTGACTACATCACCCTTCCCCAAACCTGCCAAGGCAAGCGCTACGTGCTGACCATGGTGGAAGCCACCACTGGATGGCTGGAAACCTACCCTGTGCCTCACGCTACTGCCCGGAACACCATCCTGGGCCTGGAAAAGCAAGTCCTGTGGAGACATGGCACCCCTGAGAGAATCGAGTCAGACAATAGAACCCATTTCAAGAACAGCCTTATAGCAGCCTGGGCTAGGGAACATGGCGTTGAGTGGGTGTACCATATTCCTTATGCACCAGCAGCCGGGAAAGTTGAACGGTGCAATGGCCTGCTTAAAACCACCTTGAAGGCACTGGGTGGGGGGACTTTGAAGAACTGGGAGATTAATTTACCAAAGGCCACATGGTTAGTGAACACTCGAGGTTCCACCAACCGAGCAGGCCCTGCCCAATCTGAGCCCCTGAGAACAACAGATGGAGATAAGGTTCCAGTAGTACACATGAGAGGTATGCTGGGAAAAACTGTTTGGATTAATTCTGCCTCCAGCAAAGACAATCCCATCCGTGGGGTTGTCTTCGCTCAGGGACCAGGATGCACCTGGTGGGTGATGCAAAGGGATGGAGAGACCCGATGCATACCTCAAGGAGACCTTGCTTTAGGATGAACTACCCACATCATGTGTCTGTACCCATATCTGTATGTATAGATGTATATAATTTAGGTCATGCATGTGTGTATATATATAGATATTTTAAAGGTTTAAATTCAATGTAATAGGTTGGTATGGGAAAAAATTTGGGGTGGATGATGTTGGGGGTTAGATTTGGTTTTTTTTTCTTCTCACAGATCTTTTTCCCATAAGTTTCCAAGAAGCCTTGATGACTACTTAGTCAGAACAAAAGGAGTGCTTGAGGGATATGGCAGCAGGAGGCTACACCTATTGTTTATGAGTCCCTGGGAGTGTCCCTCAGAGGGGAGAGATGATGAGCTTTGGGAAAGGCAAAAAGACAGATCTGGGGGAGGGGGAGGCACTCTTGCTCTCAGCACTGAGGAAGACGGTCAGGCTGCCCTCTGCCTCTGTCTCATCCTGGGAAATCTATCGTCATCTGCTGTGTACCCAGGAATCCTGAGCTCGTTTTCTCCAGCCTCCCCCCACCGCTGCTGCTTCTTCAGAGCTTTGAGGTTCCCCTGCTACTCTGTAGCCCTGCACTGCCCAGCCCTGCCGGGACACCCCTGCTGCTCCAGCTGCCAGCGCAGAGCTCCTCATCTCTTCCACCAGTCCGGGACTTTCCTTCCTTCCAGTTCGGCCTCTCGGAGTCCTGCAGGGGCGCCGAGATCAAACTGCTCTGGGCTTTTGTAAAAGAAAGCCCTCAAGGTTCTTGGTTCTGTTTATTATTGATGCTATAGTTGTTGTTTGTTTGTCATTTTGTCATATATACTAGTAAAGAACTGTTATTCCTACCCCCATACCTCTGTCTGAAAGCTCCTTTAATTTTTTTTTTTAATTGGAATAATTTGGAGGGAGGGGATTTGAATTCTCCATCTCTAGGGAGGTCCTGCCCTTTCCTAGCAGATATCTGTCTTTCAAACCAAGACAATAACCTATGAGGAGTCTGAATGGAATGGGAACCGGCTAGCTGAAGTGACTGAGACGGACAACGGGAAACTCGTGAGGTTTTTCCCTGAGGGTAAAAGAGCTGCTGTGCTGGACTTCAGTGACAGACCCCTCACCACTCTGCCCTCTGATGGTTGACCAAAGACAGCCTCTAGCTGTTCCTGTGGAGACAAGGACTCGGCACCTACTGCGGGCAGCTGAGTGAAGAACTGCAACAGCACCTGCCCCTTCGGATTACCACAGCAGCATGAAGAACTCCGGTTGGACTCTGCAATCCTGCTGATGACTTTAATATAGAGCTGATAACTTTAATTAAGAGCTGAATATTAATAAAGGCATTATGCCCTGTTCTTTTCAATCCTCTAACTTTTAACTGATTTCAGCAAAGCTTATCTATTCATTTCTGCTAAATCAGCAACATCTATTGTTAACTCTAACCTTAGCTTTTCTCAAAGCTTCAAAATTAGTGTCTCACTTGCGGCAGCCTCATGCTCGTCCATGCGGCTCGCGGCAGCCTCGTGCCAGTCCGTGCGGCTCGTGGCACCGAGGCGGTTTGGGCTGCTGCTTTTTGGCAAGGCGGTCAGCCATTCAAAGATTGTGCTGCTGATACCCTGCGACGGCGCGGCTGTTTCACGGACAGCTTTGCTACCAGCCAGTCTAAGTTCCCGCGGCTCCCCAGGGGTCAGAGACACGTGCAGCCCCTCCCGGTTTGAAGAGAGCATGCGTTTGGTTTTAAGTTCGGTTTTCCTGATTTATGCTCAGTCTCGTGTGTTTGTGCTGCAGTTTATCTTCAGAACCACAATGGGTGCTAAGCTCTCCGCAGCACAAAAGGGAGTTTTTTATGGTTTAATTGATGTTTTGCATGCTGCCCAAGTTAAGCCCTCCAGGGGTGATTTGAAAAGGTTTGTCTGCTGGCTATTTCTCCATTTCCCCCAAACATCCCCTGCTTCCATTCATTGCGCCCAGTTTTGGCATGCAGTGGAAGACAAAATCCTGAAATTAGGCAAGGCAGGGGGCAAATCACTTCCCAAAGTTGTTTATCTAGCCCTGCAGTTTAAAACTGCTGCTTTGAAAAGGAAAGAGATGGAGAAATCGCCGAGTTGTGGGCAGCCCCCCCCCCAGTTTCCCCTCTTCCCAGTCCCAAACCCTCTGCCCGAAGCAAGGGAATTCTAAAGGGAGCGACAGGCAGCCAGCCTGTCAGCTCAGGCTCCCCGCAGATTCCCCGACCCCCCTGCCCGAGCAGTCTTGGCCAGACTGATGGGGACTTCTCGGGTTACCCTGGCCAGGCAACCCAAGAACGTTGCCCACCCCCACCTTTCTCAGTTAGAAAGCCCAGAGTTTGTTTTAGTTATGGGAGAGAGTGAGCCACCTCAAAATGGTGTCCACTCCCTCAGGACACAAAATGGCCACGACCTCGTGGCCAGATCATCCTCTGTGTCCTTCCCTTCTCCTTCCCATAACCCCTTTCACTCATCCAACCCCCTTCTGTCCCCAATTCCTCCCACTTCCCACAATGTCTTTTCCCCGCCTTCTCCAAAAACCCCACCCACTCACCCTGCCCAC